>NC_030833.1:38358767-38662647 GCF_001704415.2 Capra hircus
TTCCTAGATGTTCAAGGTGGATTTAGAAAAGGCAGAGGAACCAAAGATTGAATTGCCAACATCCCTTGGCTCATAGAAAAAGGAAGAGGATTTCAGAAAAACATCTGCTTTATTGACTACATCAAAGACTTTGACTGTGTGGATCACAATAAACTGTGGAAAATTTTTTAAGAGATGGGAATACCAGACCACCTTACCTGCCTCCTGAGGAATCTGTATACAGGTCAAGAAGCAGCAGTTAGAACCAGACATGGAACAACAGATGGTTCCAAATTGAGAAAGGAGTACATCAAGGCTGTATATTGTCCATCTGCTTATTTAACTTATATTCCGAGTACATCATGAGAAATGCTGGGCTGGATGAAACACAAGCTGGAATCAAGATTGCAAGGAGAAATATCAACAACTTCAGATAAGGCAGATGACACCACCCTTATGGCAGAAAGAAAAAAGAAACTAAAGAGCCTCTTGATGATAGTGAAAGAGGAGAGTGAAAAGGCTGGTTTAAAGCTCAACGTTCAAAAAACGAAGATCATGGCATCCAGTCCCATCACTTCATGGCAAATAGATGGGGAAATAATGCAAACAGTGGCAGACTTTATTTTCTTGGACTCCCAAATCACTGCAGATGGTGACTGCAGCCATGAAATTAAAAGACACTTGCTCCTTGGAAGAAAAGCTATGACAATCCTAGAGAGCATATTAAGAAGCAGAATCATTACTTTGCCAACAAAGGTCTGTCCAGTCAAAGCTATGTTTTTTCCAGTAGTCATGTATGGATGTAACAGTTGGACCATAAAGAAGGCTAGCACTGAACAATTGATGCTTTTGAGCTGTAATGGAGAAGTCTCTTGAGAGTCCCTTGATCTCCAGAGAGATCAAACCAGCCAATCCCAAAGGAAATCAGTCCCGAATATTCTTTAGAAAGACTGATGCTGAAGCTGAAGCTGCAATACTTTGGCCACCTGATGCGAAGAGATGACTCATTAGAAAAGACCCTGATGCTGGGAAAGATTGAAGGCGGGGGGAGAAGGGGACAGCAGAGGATGAGTTGGTTGGATGGCATCACCTACTTCATGGACACGAGTTTGAGCAAGCTCCGGGAGTTGGTGATGGACCCCGAGGCCTGGTGTGCTGCAGTCCATGGGGTTGCAAAGGGTTGGACGTAACTGAGCGAATGAACAACAAAGTTTGTTTCCTATGTCTATGGGTCTATTTTTGTTTTGTAAATAAGTTCATTTGAATAACTTTTTAATATTCCACATATGAGTGGTATCATATATTTGTCTTTCTGACTTACTTCACTTAGTATGATAATCTCTAGGTTGATCATTGTTGCTGCAGATGGCCTTCTTTCTTTTTTTTTTTTTTTTTCAGTTCTACCAGTTTATTGCTACCAGCCCATCTCCCTCTGCCCTCACGCACGTGTGATCAGTCATGTAACCCCATGGACTACTGTCTGCCACGCTACTCTGTCCATGGACTTTTCCAGGCAAGAATACTGGAGTGGGTTGCCATTTCCTTCTCCAGGTTTATTTCATTCTTTTTTTATGGTTGAGTAAAATTCCATTCTTGGAAACGACCCTGATGCTGGGAAAGATTGAGGGCAGGAGGAGAAGGGGATGACAGAGGATGAGATGGCTGGATGGCATCATCGACTCGTTGGACATGGGTTTGGGTGGACTCCAGGAGTTGGTGATGGACAGGGAGGCCTTGCATGCTGCAGTTCATGGGGTCTCAAAGAATCAGACACAACTGAGCGACTGAACAGAACTGAACTGAAAAGAACATTCACATCTTCTTTATTGAGCTGAACTCATTTAGATTGTTTTGTCTGGTATTGCTTCTTAAACGTCTAGATTTTCTAGCACAGTCCAATAGAACTTCCTGCTGTGGTGGAAATGTTCTCTATCTGTATTGTTCTGTATGTAGCCATTGGCCACATGTGGCTACTGAGTACTTGAAATGGGATTATTGTGACCGAGGAACTGAATTTTAAATTGTGGTCATTTAGTTAACTTATATTTGAGTAACCGAATGGGACTAGTGGCCACCATATTGGACAGCACAGCTCTAGGGTCACATATGAACTTTAAAAGAATAGCCAGCTCCCAAATTCGTGGCACCTTTATTAATTAGCTTTATTATATCTTGGGGTTTCCCTGGTGGCTCAGGGGTGAAGAATCTGCAATGCATAAGACCTGGGTTCCATCCCTGGGTTAGGAACATCCCCTGAAGGAGGAAATGGCAACCCACTCCAGTATTTTTGCCTGGGAAATCCTATGGACAGAGGAGCCTGGCGGGCTACAGTCCATGGGGTTGCACGTGTCAGACATGAATTAACAACTAAACCCCCACCACCATTCATTTCCTTCATCAGAATATATGCAAGCAAACATCTCCAAACTAATGGACAGATTTAAATGAGCTCTGAAAGGCTAAACCTAAAAGACTACATAGTTTCTTTCGGAGGTGGTTGTTGGGTTCTTTTCTTTACTATTTTCACAGAAATTTGCATTTTCACAGAAGTAGATGAGACAAACTACATTTGACTGCATCTTGTTTTAGCCCAGTGCTGTGTGGAAATGGCCTTAGTCTGTTGCTGTGGAGGAAAAAATGTTAATGGAGTAAAAGCTGAAATCTGTGTATGTTTTCAAATTGGTTTTGGATGCCCTCCTTAGATGTTTCCAAAGACATAACGACACCTGGGTACCTGTATTTATACCCCTTTAAAATCTTAATCCCAATTGTATATATTTTCCACCCACAGGAGACAAAATAACAAATCCCAATAAAACAATAAATGGCACAGTAAAAGCATTCCACGGGTGATTCACCTATTTGAAGTTTTCATGGATCTAAGTTAACAGAAACTCTGTATGTCCTTTGGTTGTCAAAGGCATGAAAACAAGTCAGAATGGCAGACACTGCTGTTCCTTCTTTCCTTTTATCTTGCTGGCAGAACCTGGGTTTAACGTGGTTGGGAATCTGCACAGTTAAGAGGGGTTTCTTTTTTGGACTTCCTTGCAGCTAAAGGTGGGCAACTGACATAATTCTGACCAATGAGGTGTCAGCTGGATGGTTTAGGGGAAGTTTTTGCTACCTTTGTCCCGCTCGAATGAGGGTACTATGTGTGGATGTGGTGCTATAATCTTATGACCATGAGTCTGCAATCATGAGGATGAATGTTAAAGGCCTCTGGGGAGTGTAATGGACAGACAGAAGGAATCTGGAATGTTTCTGAAACTGAGGAGCTGATACACCAGCTTGAATTATCTATATGTGGTTTTTCTCTCATTTTAGCTAAACACATTTCTTATATATTCAGCTTGCACACATATGAACCCACAATTTTTTTCTTAGTTGATCCTCAAACTAGTTAATTGGTTGAATCCCTGCTGGTTAAACATGCTGTTTCAGTTATGAAGACACAATCCTAATCAAGTAAAATATCTTGTCTTAATTCTAAGATTTTTGGAAATTGTAGTAACCTTTACAAATGCATGGACTTTATTGTTTGGAATTAGAAAAGATGCCTCTATATTTCAACTCAAAATACTGGAAAGAGTTAGGACTTGTGAAAGTTGGCTCTTAGTTCTGGTTTTTCCTATTTTTACCTATTCTGTGGTCATGGCAAAATCCCTCTGTCCTTTAGTTTGTTTCCTGGTCCTCGCCTTGGTGTTGTGAAGCAAAATGAGGAAATGTACAAAAGTGCCTTTTGAATTATGAAGCATTTTAACAAATCCAATTAATGAGCTCTCACTGGATACCAAAGAATCTGCTAAACACTTTCCAAGGACTGGTTCATATATTCTTCTTAGGAACCCACTTTTAATATTGCCACAGAATAGCAGCTTGTCCCCATTTTATACCTGGGGAAATGAAGGAGTCACCCAGTAAACTGTGCAGATTCATCTCTTTATTCCCCACAAAGCACAAAGAATAGTTGCTCAAAAAATATTTCTGGCAGGGACAGAGGTGCATTTTATTCCCTTTGATGTCCTGTTACTATGTACCACTTATGGACAGAGGAGCCTGGCAGGCTACAGTCCATGGGGTTGCAAAGAAGTCAGACACGATTCAGCGACTAACACACACACACACACTGCTGCTCCTGCTAAGTCGCTTCAGTCGTGTCCGACTCTGTGCGACCCCATAGACAGCAGCCCACCAGGCTCCCCGATCCCTGGGATTCTCCAGGCAAGAACACTGGAGTGGGTTGCCATTTCCTTCTCCAATGCATGAAAGTGAAAAGTGAAAGTGAAGTTGCTCAGTTGTGTCCAACCTCAGCGACCCCATGGACTGCAGCCTTCCAGGCTCCTCCGTCCATGGGATTTTCCAGGCAAGAGTACTGGAGTGGGGTGCCATTGCCTTCTCCGCACACACACACTAGGATTTTGTAAATGCATAGGTTTAGCCATGATAAAGGATGGCTACCGAGGGCTTACCTACCACCTCCCTCTTGCTTGACATCCTAACAGGCCATTTCCTACTGCAGATACTGAATTAATCATCCTTTATTAAGATGGCAATCCAGGTTCAGCATCGTTGGCTAACAATTTCCCTTGCCTCTAGTTGTTTTTGAGGACAGTTACAGAGGATCCCAGCCTTTTGAAAACTGCTGGCCCACAGGTTCAACAAACAATTTTTAATGGATGAATGTTTAATGTTTCACTGAGACCCTGCTTTTTGAGGCTCTGCAAATGTTATTATGTTACAGTTATGTTTTGATCAGGAGAGAAACAGAGGATATTCTCGAAAGATTTGAGCAAATCTTACATTATTTAAATACATCAGGTATTACAGTTTATTTCTGAAGGGCAGGTGAATATGTAATTGGGATTCCAGTGGCTCAGGTGGTAAAGAATCTGCCTGCGATGCAAGAGACCTGGGTTTGATCCCTGGTTTGGGAAGATCCCCTGGAGAAGGAAATAACAACTCATTCCAGTATTCTTGCCTAGGAAATTCCATGGACAGAGGAACCTAGTAGGCTACAGTCCACGGGGTCACAAAGAGTCAGACACAACTGAGCCACTACTGCTAACACGAATGCTAAGCCACTGTCAGTTTGGTGAAGGTATTAGCTTTCGGGGGATGCATTCACATGGTAAATTTCCTCCAAAATCAAAGGCGAGGCATTAAACCTTCCTGGGAATAACCCTATTTCTGTCATGTTTTTTTCACAGAAAGCTGAAGTCGAGTCACTTTATTGGCAACGGGATAGTGGGGCCCATGATGGGATTGCTAGCATGAGGACACCTTCCAGAATGTCAAGGAGCTTCTGGTTTGAGGGTCTGTGCTAATCTATTCTGATGATCATGAACCATTGTTTCTTAGATCTGCCCCTTCTTTTCACCATGCAAGAGCTTTGCTTTGTGACAGAATGCTAAATGGCACTAAAGCCTCCATTTGGGAAAAAAAAAACAACATGTTGGTAAAAAATTCAAGATGAAAGAGGTTCCTTGACTATGTTAATACTCATATGCTTTTGTGTTTATGCTGATTACAAACCTCTTTTGGAAACCCATTTTTAAGGATGATTTTGGATGCTTTGCGGTGGTTCTATTAGAAGGTTGTATTCCCTTGTCTGTCACTGCAGATGGGACACCAGGCTATAAGCCCAGAAAAGGCAGGATGACTGTCAATGCCCTCAGCTATCTCCCACTGTAGAAACTGCGCCATGGAAAGGTTTAATTTTAGGAGGCCTTCCTGACTATTGCTGGAACTCGGCCTCTGTATACCAGTGCTGGATTAAATCTCAGAGAATTTTGGGTGAAGTAGAGAAGAATAGCTTTCTTGCTGTGCACCAAGCAAGGAATCCAGGCAGCTAGTGCTTAAAAGGCCCATACTCCCTGAAAGCTTTCAGGAAAAGGTTCATAAAGACAGGGTGAGGGAGAGGGGTTTTGGGTGTGTGATCAGTTCGTGGACATTTGTCTGATTGGTGGATGGTGATGTAATTGGGAGTCAGCATCATCAGCCTTCTGGTTTCAACTGTTCTGGGGTCTACGTGCTTATGGGTAGCGTACAGTGAACTTCTTCCACCTGGTGGGGGTTTCAGTATCTGCAAAACAGCTCAAAGGATATGGCTCAGAGTATTATCTGTGGTCCTTCACAAAGAACTAAAGGTCCTTGGTTTTGTTTAATGGCTAAAGAATTATTATTTTTTCTTGCTTGATTGTTTTCCTTTCTTTCTGCATCTTCTCACTTCTCTGACTCAATTTATTCTTTGACTAAGATTTTTCTGCAGACAAAGGTAGCCCAAGGACTTGGCAGGGGCTTATTCTGGGAAGGCCTCATCAGGTCCTGCTCAGTTACTTGACTACCTTTATCTGGTTGATAAAATTGATAATTCAGTCACCAATTAGCCAGTGTTACTGATCACTTACTATTCAGCAGGTAACATATCAGACTTGGGTGCTTAGGATATAAAAGTATGAAACTATCTCCGGAAGTTTACCATGTAGTGCCATGTTCCTCAAACTTTTGTGTGCAGCCAACTCTCTTGGTAGGTTTTTAAAATGCAGGCTTTCAGACTTCACCCAGAGATTAAGACTGTCAAATTGCAAAATCCTCAGGTGGGAACAAGGGAAAGGTAGGCCTTCATGCTGTAGTCAACATGTAGTCAATTTCTGTAAAAAATTCTGAATTTTTGTAAATGTACTCTAAACTCTCTAGAATTTTTGTAAGTGTACCACCTGTGTGCCTGTTCAATCTTGGAAGTAGAGTAGGTGTTGTGGAGTCTCCCCAATATCTATTTTCCCATCTTTTGGTAAATGCACACTTCCCCTCCCCACCCAGCGTGCTTGAGGAGACCGTGTCTCAATGTCTGGTCATGCGGGTGGAAGCATTGCTCAGAGCTCATCGGCACAGCTCCACTTCGCCATCACGGTATTTGGCTTGGGAATGGGCCCATGACCTAATGAGAGGTGAAGAAGTGTGTTCTGAGAACTTTTAGGGGAGGACATGTCCTTACGTAGACAACTTGCAGGAACAACCTCCTCTCTTCCAAGATGTGGTATAGGGAGCAAGTTCCCAGGGAGTTAGGGATACCACTCTGCAGAATGAAGCTGACACCATGGAGGGCGGAGAGGAAGGAGAAAATGGAACCAAGTGTTTAATGACATTGATGAGCCACTTAATTCCTTTGGCTCATTAACTTTTGTTTCTCTTAAGAAACAGCTGTGTGTGTGTGGTGCTTTTGTTTGTTTGTTGTTAAGTTGCTGTCGTTACTTGCAGTGATATAAGTCCTAGCTATTTGTAACTGTGAGATGGCCACAGGAATCCTTATTTTAAACAAGTTACTCCAAGTGATTTTAAAGCAGGTGGTGATGGACCTAGTATAATACATTTGGATAGGTATCATTTTCAGAGTAGAGGTGTTTGCATTATTAGCTTAGTTTTGAAAACCCCTAAGGAAAGTAAGTAATGTAATGTAATATAATGGAAGTTGCTCAGCTGTGTCTCTTTGCAGTCTCTATACAGTCCATGGAATTCTCCAGGCCAAAGTACTGGAGTGGGTAGCCTTTCCCTTCTCCAGGGGATCTTCCTAAACCAGGGATCAAACCCAGGTCTCCTGCATTGCAGGCGGATTCTTTACCAGCTGAGCCACAATATGTAGGTTAATACAAAAATGTTTAACTAAATTACATTTAATGAGTTGTATTTTGAAGGTTTGACTCATTTGTCCATAATGCATCTGTCAAGGATAAATGTTTCTGAAACCTAAAATCATACATTTTCCTGCTCTGCTAGCATAAGAAATGATTTCACTGCAACCACAACAACCATTGTTATTCCTCTTATGTGGTGAAGTGGAGAAAAAGAGTTTTAAGTGATCATTACTTAGTGAAAATTGAACTGTCACCATAAATAGTCAACAGATCAGAACATTTAAACAAAGCTAAAAGTTCCTTTACACTTCAACTCCATTGAAGTAAAAAATGCTGCATAAAATTTATATGAACTATTATCATCATCTTCCCCTTTCAGATATTGTTACTGAGTCCAAGTTCATACTGCTCATCAAATGACAGGCCAGTAAATTAAAAGATGAGATGTTGGGTCAAGGAATAGTGACTTTATTTGGAAAGCCAGCAGACCGAGAAGATAGTGGACTCGTGTCCCAAAGAACCATCTTGCCTGAGTTAGAATTCAGGCTCCTTTATTACTAAAAGAGGAGAGCGTAAACTCAAACATTTCCTGGGTCCCATCAGCTTCAGGCGGGGAAGTGTTCATTTCTCCCTCCCTGCAGTCATTCACAGGTGAGCCTGGTCAGGAGCTTTCTTGTGAGCTAAACAAGAGTATTTTAACTTAATGTTCATTACCTGGGAAGCAGGGTTGCCAGAGACAGGCCATTATGTATAATATAAGCTTAAAGGCAACATCCCTTTAGTGACTAATTTCTATTAGAATACAAAGTTTTTTTCCCTATTACAACACCAGCTCACCATATTTCAATTCTGTTGATGAAATACTGAGATACTGAAATTTAATGAATGGTAGATCCAAAATGGACAAAAGAAAATTGTATTATTTATTAATATACTTTGGAGGACTAGGCATAAAAAGATTTCTATAAATGACAACGCATTAATATATCTTTGACTTGAAGGTACTCATTGAATCAGTGATTAACCTGTCAGTTTCCTAAATAGATATTTTCTAAGGAAAGGACATGAAGAAAAAGGGACCAAAAGAAATCTTAAAAGGGTTTCTATAAAATTTCAACATGCACGTCTAAAAGACTTTCCTTTGATTTAATAAAATAATCCTATATGATTCTAAAAACCTTATCGTGGCACAGGTCTAAAATCTTCCTGTCTGGCAACAAAGGTCTCTGAAAGACTGATTACTTGAAGCAGAAATTCCCACTGGTCAGTAGAGCAGGTAGGCTTTCTGAAATGCTCCCCCTAAATGTCTCACCCTAATCCCAGCCCCTGTGAATATGAGGCTGTCTCTCTCCTAAGACTGTGTTAATGTAGCACAGCTGACCTTAAGACAGTGGTTCTCCAGGTGGACCCCATCTAATCACACTGGCCCCCAAAAGCCGAGGGCTTTCTCTAAGGAACAGCAAAAGTTGTAGAGGTTCAAAGCGTGAGCAGGATGCGGCGCGCCTTTGCTGGCTGTGACTAAGGAGACCACGAGGAGGAATGTAAGCGTCCTTAAGCAGCTATGAGAGAGGCCACAGTGACTGCCAGCCAGGAAACAGTGACCTCAGACCTACAACTGCAAAGAGCTGGATTCTGCCAATAGCTTGAATTAGTTTAAAAGTGGGACCTCCCCAGAGCCTCCGCACAAGGCTGACACCTGACCTCAGCCTTGCCAGACCCTAAGAAGACAGCCCAGCCAACCAGGAAATGCAGCCAAGCCAGCCTGGACCTCTGCCCTCCAGAACTGTGAGTTTGTAGGTGGGTGTTGTCTTACACCTCTAAGTTTGTGATATTTTTTTACATTGTGATAGGAAACTGATAGAGTCAGGAAAATGTGACCAGGCTGCTTAAGGTAGAAGGAAACTCAGTGTATTTGGTGCAAAGAAGGTCTGGGCAAAGAAGGTCTCTAGACACAGGAAACAGTGAAACCACAAGCTATTTTAAAATTTTAAAAGTCTACATCGTCATACATTTATTATCAAATACTGCTGCCCAGATTTACTTGATCTTGATAACCATCAACTGTCCGTTTCTAGCCCCGCTAGAATATAAGCACCACATGGGCAGGGCTGTTTTCTCTCTTTTTCACCATTATCCCCAAGAAGAGAAGGTGATACCCAACGGGCACTTAATAAGTGTTTTTCATAAAAACAAACAAATGACTTGGGCCAGGATTCTATCAAGTCGGTATTATAACATCAATTATTCAACTGTTGCCAATTACTTGTGTTTTGAACTCATTAGAGAGATACTAATGAGAAACTTGTATGTAGATGAAGTTAGATAGACAGATCATTCAAATCCTAGGCTTCACGGACAGGGAAAAGCAATAAAAAGGACATTAGTTATTAATCTGTTTTCAAGAAAACATGTTTGTTCACACCCCACTTCTACACATATAGATGAGGGTAATTAGTTGGATTAAATAAGTCTGTATCTGTTAGCTAAACTGTGGTATTGGCTCTAAATGTTTATGCTAAGAAGTTTTTTAATCAACCAAAAATCTTTCCAAATTTAAAACTGATAAGTGCTACTGCTAAATCAGCTGTGTGAAGAGAAAGTGGGAACAGGCTGAAAAAACAGGCTTCAGATTCACAGTTATTGGAACACGAACTCAATCCCATTCAGTTTAATTAAACTTTACCGAACACCAACTATATGTACAATATTTTTTATTTTTTTAATGCAACTATATGTACAATACTAATAGATACTCTTTGGCTTATGAGGATGAACAAACCTACTATGATCCTGGAGGAATTCTGGTGTAGGAGGGGAGCAAAGGCTTGTACTCACATAAATACAGCACGAGGTAGATGTGAGGGGAGGTATCAGGGGAGCGCAGGGAGCCACGGAAGGAAATAGGTGGAGAGCTTACCTGAAGCCGGAAGAGGGGAGGGAAATAGGTGGAGAGCTTACCTGAAGCCGGGAGGGGCAGCAGCGCTTCCTGCAGGAAGCATCATTTGGCCTTGTAGCAGCAACCACCGAGCGGACTTTGCTCTGAAGTTTATTCACATTCCACAGAAGAGGTGTTTCACGAGAAACTTGCCCCACCTATGGTTTGATATCTAAACAGAAGCAAAACCAGCTGTAGAGCGGCTGTGCCTCAGAAATAAACAGGCAGGAAGTATTTATTAGACTGAAGGTTGCCCTCCATTTGTCCCTCAGTTTCCTCTTGAATGCAATGATGCTGAACTTTACACTGAGGTTAATGTGGAGGATCAAGCATTTTAAAATGCGAAGAGATCCAGCTCTAATATTAAATAACGGCTTCATATCTGAGAGGAAGGAAGAGCATCTCCAGTCACACTGGTAGTTGGTAGCATCTTCTCTCCCAGGTCAGGGAGCTGTAATCCCCAGTCTCTGCACTCTGGCACTTAGCCTCTGTTTCCAGCGTTCTTTCTAAATTTGTGGAATGTTTCCTCCAACCTAAATACAGGATTGACTAAAAGACATGGCAAAAAATACGAAGAACATCTGGGAAATAATATACGTTTTTTAAAAAGCTGCTTTTCTTAGCCATCATGGCACTGCGTTCGTGGTGCATAGTTCTCTTGGTTACATTGCCCTCTAGTGGTATCATGAGGGTGTACGTGCAACAAACATTTCTGTTTGGTCTTATTCAATGTTTATGGAGCATCTGTTGTCCACTTAGCATTGAGGTAGGTTCTGAGAAGACTGAGACATTTAAGACACAGTTTCTACTCTTGCTTATTTCTTGGCCTGTCAGTAGAGGCATTTAACCATAGCATAGTGTGAAA
This sequence comes from Capra hircus, assembly GCF_001704415.2. Classification (NCBI taxonomy): domain Eukaryota; kingdom Metazoa; phylum Chordata; class Mammalia; order Artiodactyla; family Bovidae; genus Capra; species Capra hircus. Next base: position 38,370,178 of record NC_030833.1, read on the forward strand.
AGGAACTACCAGAGAAGGCCGTGCAAAGATCTATGAGTACACAGACGAGAAAGCAAGTTAATTCCCCGTTAAGGGTGTCTGGAAGGGCTTTTCAAACAAATTAACAGTTAAGCAACACCTTAAAAAATTCATAGGAGTTTCCCAGGGGTGTGTGTGTGTGTGTGTGTGTTGCCTCATGACTGATGGAGCAACCTGAGTAAAGGAAGTTAGTTCTTTATTAACTATTAAAATGCATAATGTGTTCAGGTGACAGCCAGGTGCCTTTCATGTGAGATTCAAACTTGCTTCGTCCTGTTGTTATAATCCTGAATCCCCGCAAAACACTGCACAGATTTACTGCAGGTTGTATATTAGAAAGATTGGGACAAACTAATAAAATAGGTATTTATATTAGAGTCAAGATTTAGCTCTAGCATGATTTGAACAATAAATTACATACGATACAAAATACAGTTTTATAATAGATATAAATTTCTAATTTTCTAGTTTGTGAAGTATTTTCTAAACACACAGTGATAATACAGATCACTGTTTTGACATACATTCTAGTTCCCATCTTCCCCTTCCTGGATATATAATACTGACTTTCTTTAACCATCCCTTTAAAAATTCCTGTGTTCCTTAATTTGCTGGAAAAAAAAATCAAGAGTTTGAAAGATACAATGAACTGTCAGACTCCAATTCCAGTGCATTTACTGACTGACGTTGTGGGAATATCTTTTCCTTTTGCTGTGCAGAAGAGATAGCACCTGTCTGGCTTCTGGACTTCTAGTCAACAATTGTGCAGAGTCCTGGACCATCCTCAGCTCTGCCACTGCTGAGATGCATGCCTTAGGCAATTCTCCTGATGCCCATTCCACACCCCATTCCCAGGTCTGTGGAGGGATGGAGGTGTGATTGCAATCTATGACCCAAGATTCTTTCCTCTGCAAAAGCAGCATCCTGTAGGGGGCAACCTTGGGTTCTGAAGACAGACAGACTGGGACAAAATCTTGGCTCTACCTCGTACTAGCTGTGTGAATTGTCAAATATCTTGGTCTTCCTGAGCTTCAGTTTCCTCATCCGTAAAGTGGAGGTATTAACATCTACCTACAGGAGTGCTGGAGGAATTAATAAGAATACATGAAAAGTTTACTTGGCTAACAGAAAGTGACCAGTAAAGATTCAGTCCTTTCCCAACACCCTTCATACATTGTAACAAACATAAGCTGCCGCAAACTTCTACTTAAACCTGAGCACAGTGCAATAACTTACATTATTCCATTTTGCCAGAACTACCTAACATCCAGAAAGCACCTTGCCATTTGACACTCAATCTCATAAGTCTCATCTCATTGAATCCTTGCCCAACCCTGGGAGGAAGTTCATCTTAACATCTCTCACCCACAGTTGACTGAGAATCTGCCCTGTGCCAAATGAAATGCTGGAAGTAAAGCGCTTAATCCCTGCCCTCCAGAAGCCCCTTCAGCCAGGTAGGGTGAGGCTGATACGAAAACCAGTTTAAAAGGTTTGTTGACTCTGTGTGACCCCATAGACGGCAGCCTACCAGGCTCCCCTGTCCCTGGGATTCTCCAGGCAAGAACGCTGGAGTGGGTTGCCATTTCCTTCTCCAATGCATGAAAGTGAAAAGTGAAAGTGAAGTCGCTCAGTCGTGTCCAACCCTCAGCGACCCCATGGACTGCAGCCTACCAGGCTCCTCCATCCATGGGATTTTCCAGGCAAGAGTACTGGAGTGGGGTGCCACTGCCTTCTCCAGCAAGAGGGACAGGTAAAGCCAATTGGAAAGAATACAGAGTTTCTCTTGTGAATAATGAGAGGAAATATGCATGGGGGATGATGGGTTGAGAAAGAATGAGGGTGGTAGAGAAGGGTGCTAGAGTGGGACTTTTTCAGAAAGAGGGAACACAAATTATTGAGGCTAGATGATGAGGTCCACATTTGCAATCAAATCTTCTAGGCTGTCAAATTTGTTCATATTTATGTGTGTGGTCGATGCGGTGCTGTGAGATGAACAGGCTTTGTAGCCCAGGTAACTGAAGTTTCTTAGACAAACCATTACCGCTTTCCAAAATAACTTAGCCATCTTACAGTTAAAAATGAAAGAAAATTAAGTCACCAATTTCTCTAACCCTAATCAGAGTAATGATAATCGTCCATGGAGTTATGGTGCCAGTACTGTTTTATATACATAGATAGTCCTGTGATGTATCAACATTTTTCCTTAAACGTGTGCGTTTTCTAGATGACAAAAACTACCTTAAAAAGTAGCAAAAGATGCTTCACTAACAGTAGGGCTCATTTATTCACTCTGCATTTGCCCATCCTATGCATGCAACCCAGCCCTTCAGTGGATGTGGACATCATAGATTCACTTCTGCCTTTGCTTATTCTCAAAGGGCGCTTGGGCTTCCCAGGTGGCTCAGTGGTAAAGAATCAGCCTGCCAAGGCAGGAGACATGGGTCAATCCCTGGGTCGGGAAGATCCCCCCCGGAGATGGAAATGGCAACCCACTCCAATATTCTTGCCTGGAACATCCCGAGCCTGGTGGGCTACAGTCCATGGGGTTTCAAAAGAGTCAGACATGACTGCCCTTGCAAAAATCAGAATGCCAGAAGTGAGGTAAGTGAGCACCACAGCAGCGTGATGAACATGCGTCCAAGCCACAGTGGTGATGGAGTGCTGTGAGATAACAGCAGATTTTTTTGCCTCCCTAACTTGGGCAAGGATGCAATCTCTTCTTCTCTAACCTTGATTCCTGGCAGGAACAACCAAACATTTGCATTTTAGAGTCCTTTTTTGGGGTGAACGTTTGGTGTGTAGAACTTTTTCTCCAAGGATAATTTTAGCACCAAATTATTTCAAATCCTGGCAAGTTTCAAAATATGAGTGGGCGACTTAGGAAAAATCTATTCTCAAGAAATAACAATGGTGTCAATACAATCCAAGAGACCTGGAAAGGGGTTTATACACACTCACACACACACATACATACTCCTTCACTTCCCAGAAATTGAAATTGATTTAACACATTGAGATTAAGTTACTTGGGTATTTCTCTTAAATGCCAAAGAATAAATTTATTTTGGCATTAAAGACAAACATTTCTAACCCATAGAAAAGAGGGCAGAGAGTTTGGGCTTAACAAGAATTTTTGGAGAATTGCTGTTACAAAGGCAACCCTCATTCCCAATATACCACTCCCCTCTCTCTCCTGGGTCTTTTCTTTGAGGAACACCAAAATCAATGAGTCAGTTAAGGTATAGATCTAGGGTATATGCCAATCATCCTGTGTGATTCCAGAACATAATTTGCAAGGGCAAAAATGAAATACCCTCAAAGAATGTGTAACTACACATTTGCACATATAATTACTCCTATTTGCTTGCATTCCACATTTCTTTTAATTTCTCCTCCTACCTCCCAAGTTTTGAGAAAGAAATAAAAGTTATATTTTTCTATGTACAATATCCTCCCAGGTGGGTGGTCATTGTCCTTGGTAGCAGGTAAATAGCAAACATGACGTGACTGCTCCACTTCTGTGTATTTCATGGAGTCCAAAACAACATAAGAGCTCAACTCAGCATTTCTGTGCCGAGGGAAATTAACCTACTGGCATATACAAGTTTTACCTGGGGAATTTTCTATTTCTAAAAGACAAGGCAGATTATCTTTGAAAATTTGAGAATTCATAACTCTCTTCTGTGGCCTCAATTCCTGACATAGATGTAATAATAAGAATTACCGATAATCCCAAGTAGAGATGAACATTGCTAACATACTCACATCACATGGATGTCATTTACTTATGTCTAACACAATGTATGTGGGTGGGTGGGTGGTTGTGTCTGTGTAAATTACATGCCGAGTTATATCAGGAGGGCCATAGTGAGGTGGTCACCAGGCCAGGGCTGCAAGTTTGCAAGGGACTACATTCCTGGGCACTTAGCTGAGGTGGAGCACCAGTAATGTTCAGCGCCTCACAGCCTCTACGGCTTTGTATTATGGCTATAGTATAAACACAGACAGACACTGATCTAGACTTGCTGCTCTTGGCTTACAATTCCTATCTTCAACTAGTCTGATATCCTGGATAAGACTCTCCAAGACTTAAACTATTCTTCAGAATATTACTAATGACCTAACTCTATATTCTATCCAATAAACTCATGAGGACTCACCTTTTTCCTGCAACCTGTGTCCATTCCTTTCGATTCACCTTTGCTCTTTAATTAGTCTGAGCAGGAGATGGTAAAGAAGCAATTTCTTTGACACTTACACTCAGCAAGTTTATAACTTCCTTGCTATAGCAAACTGTGCCCACAAAACAATACGAAAATCACAGAAGGAAAATATAATTCTCAATCAAATACTATTGAAGATCAAACAAGAAAAAGTGAGAATAAATGAATCAACAATATTAAACCATCATGATATGCCCCACCCCATTTCTGATGTTACGGGGAATAGAGAAAAAACTACTTGCTCTCAAGAAGTTTACCTTCTAATTAAAAATTCAGTGCATATATATCCATGTGTGTGCACTCAGTTGTGTCCAGCTCTTTGCAACCCCATGGACTGTAGCCCACCAAGCTTCTCTGTCCATGGGATTCTCCAGGCAAGAATACTGAAGTGGGTTGCCATTTCCCCCTCCAGGGGATCTGTCCGACCCAGAGATTGAACCCATGTCTCCTGTGATGCCTGCATTGGCTGGTAAATTCTTTTTACCACTGAGCCACCTGGGAAGCCCCATGCATATATATAGTTGAAAAAGATGGCATATAATAGATCTCGTTTTGCAGTGCATACATAACAAACCCTGCCCCGAGCTGACAGAGCACCAGCATCCGCACGCTTCATATGTATATACCGTTTTTACCATTCTGAGAGCACACGCATATCACGATGACCGCTGGAGTGTGTATTATGCCGGTGTCTATATAGAGATTTTGACATTATTCGCTTTGTTCTACATAAGATGGATATTCAAAGGGGCTTCTCCTGAGGCCTGCAAATCTCGGTACAATGGATGATAACTTACATTTTAAAAAATTGTGTAAGTTGGTTTACCTTATCGTCTTAGTTTCAGGTATACAGCATAGCGGTTCAGCACTTTTGCAGATTATACTCCATCATGCAAGGTATACAGGGTTGGTCAAAAAATTGGTTTGAGTTTCCTCATAAGACGTTACAGAAAACCCAAATGAATTTTCTGGCCAATGCAGTGTATATTGTGTATAAGATAATGAGTATACTTCCATATGCTATAAAGTAAATCCTTGATGCTTATCTATTTTATATATAGCAGTCTGTATCTGTTAATCCTGTTTCCCTAATTTGTCCCCCCACTCACCCTCTCCCCTTTGTTAACCACAAATTTATTTTTGAATAGGTTTCTGTTTTGAATATACATTCATGTCATTTTTTAGATTCCACATATATAGTGTTTTGTCTTTCTCTGACTTCTTCCACTAAAAGTACTATATTCTCTGGGTCCCTTTACGTTGCTGCAAACGGCAGTATTTCATTCTTTATTATTAGTCCCACATTTTAAACTGGAGTTGTTAGACACATCCTGCAAGACCAGCTGAGAGGCTGCCAAACTGGTCTTTCATCCCTCACAGCCATTACCCATCCATGGTCTTTGTAAAGAGAAGGCTGGAAGAGAGAGAGGGCTGAAAGTGTCATAACAGAAGAAGAGTTATTGCCTTGCTGACCTAGAGCTAAGTTCTGTGCTCCACCCCCTCCTAAGCTCCATGAGATGTGAGCTGAGAACGATTGGGGTGCTGCAACAAGGGGAGACGGGGTCTCCTGTCCCAGCTGGCTCTGACTGAGCTGCATTTGGCTTGGAGAGTCTGAAGGTGGGGGCCAGGTTGCAGTCACCCGCAAGGGCAGGGGTGCAGGAGACGACATGGAGGTGCCAGCGTGCATGCTTGGTGCAGGTAGGGCAGAGAAACACAAGGCTTTTCAGGGCCAACTAGATCCTGGGGAAGAAAAGTGGGCTCCTTCCATCCTAACGGAACCCTTGAAATGAAAAGGCCTTCTTGTCAAGGAGAGACATCCACATAAAAAGATGAGGGGTATGTGATGCTGAAGCCGGTGGCAGGTAATGTACCCCCTGCCATAGAGGCCTATGAATTTCAGGGGCCCTTGAGGAATCTTCAAAGAATCTACACATTGGCCCCCCACACAAGAGCCAGGCTTTAGTCTTCTGTCGTGACAGAGGGCACGGATGTCTTAAGAGAGAGCCAGGTAAGTGAAAGACTTTGCCACTTTCCTTCTGTTTCTCTTTCCTCCTGTCCTGACTCGAGAAGACCTAGAAGCAGGCAAAAGAGGAGGGGAAGAGGAATAGGGAGTGAAAAGCTTCCTGAGCCATGAGTCAAGCTGAGCTGGTGGGAAGAGGCGGGTGGGGGAGAAGCTTTGAGATCTGTATTTGGATTGTTGTTGTTTAGTCACTCACTCGTCTCCAACTCTGCAAATCCTTAGACTGTAGCCTGCCAGGTTCCTCTCTCCGTGGGATTTCCCAGGCAAGAATACTGGAGTGGGTTGCCATTTCCTTTTCCAGGGGATCTTTCTGACCCAGGGGTCGAACCTGTGTCTCCTGCATTGCAGGCAGATTCTTTACCACTGTACCACCAGGGAAGGGTATTTGAATTGGATGGGATTTTTTAAAATTTGAAAGTGAGACTTGTCCTTGTAAGTTAATTTGAACCTGTTGTTTAACAGCCAGGAATGGAGAGGTGATATAACATGGTGGAGGGTAGGAGCTGGAGAAAATAAAACCATTTCCTGTTTGTTCCTCATCAGATTCAGGTTAACAAACTGCTTGAAAGCACAAAAACCCTGCAAAGTATGATTATTATCTATTAACACTGCAGTTCAGAAAATATCAATTCCCTGCCTAAGGTCACATGGCCAGGAAGTGGTCTCAAGGCTGGAAAGCTGGGACCTGTGACACCATGCCCAGTGCCTTCTCACTGCATCCCAGCTGCCCGCTTGAAACAGCGAGGGTTGAGGTTTGCATTTTAAAAAGAGGTAGAATTTGCAAAGAGTACAAGTGAGGGCATGGCAGGCAGGTATGAGGGTGAAGTCTTGGGACACTGGACCAAGCTGGGGCCAGCATGCCGAGAGGAGGGTATGCTGGGAAGGGCGGGTCTCTGGTGGAGCTAGGTTGTTGCGACCTGTGGAGGGGCGCCTGGATCTAATTGTCCTCATAGGTTCTGAGCGAGCAAGTGAGGTGAAGAAAGCCAGGAAGAAGCGCTCTAGTGGGGCTGAGGGAAGACAACACAGAAATCAGACCCTCTCGGGCCAGGATATGAGATAATGAGGATGAGAACAATTAGAACAGTCACGGTAGCAACCGAAATTGGCAGGACACGATGACCAGTTTGATAGAGGGAATAAAGGAGAGGCTTAAATAACAGGTTAGTAAAGAAAAGCAGCTGCTCAGGGCCTGCCCCTAGTCTATTGAGGTAAATAGCTCAAAGGGCAACCTGTCAGTCGCTGGCGCTATTAAGAGCCCAGGACTGCCAGTGAAGGCAGATTGCTCTAATCTAGTTTAGCCTGCCTTCTGCTCTTTGCCTTGACTGGCGATGCGGTGTGGATGCTAATGCATGTGGCTCAGAGGATTCACAATGCTACATCACCCAGGAAAGCCAGCTGGCTGCCAAGACACAGCACAGGGTGACACTCCCTGGAGTGAACGGAGCGTCTGGCTTTAACCTTGTGGGCGGCTGTTTTCCCCCCTCCCCTTCCCCCTGTGGTCTGGCATGCAGCCGGCTCCTCTGGGTCAGGCATGCGCTGAGCAGGATGACAGAAAGGGGTCTTTTGTCAACCAGATTCTGCCACCAGCAGACACTGGGAACTCAGTAGCTCCATCCTGCCAGGTGGGAAAAAAACAGAAAAGCAGATAGATTTGAGTGATTGACAATGGAGACCCAAAGCCAGGAGGGGAAGGGAGATCAGGGAGGAGGAGAGGGATTTGGAAGACAAGAGGTGGTGGGGAGTCAAAGCACTGTAAAGGGAGGGACTCCCCAGGGCCCTGGGGGAGAGTGAAGTCGTGGGTGGCCCTGGGAGATGAGAACAAAGGCCGGGTGGGGGCGGAGCTCTGAGCAGGGTAGACGCTGTTGGGATTAGAGCAGATGGTTGGAGCAGGAAGTTGCTGTTCTGAACATTCTTCTGGACCTGTTGGTGCCCGAGGAGAGTGATCAGCTGACAGTAAGCCTCTGTTTCTGTAACTCCAAGAACAGTTTTCATCAGAGCCGCAAGTGGAGAAGCTCTGCTTTCAGGAGTGACCCATAGTGAGCAAAATCATACACATAAAAATAAAAGAGAATGCCAATATATTGGTTTATGATGAGAAAGACAGCTGTGATAGAGCAGAGTCCTCACGTCAGATCTGTAGGTTGGCTCCCTGCAGGCAAGTGACAAGGGGAGTAGGAATGTGGGCTGAAGGTTGTAGATGAGCCCACAGTCAGAACAAGGGTGTGTTGCTACATCACTCTCAGCAGGGATGCAGCCAACACAGAATGACTATACACCTGGCAGTGCTTAGATGACCCCAGCAAAGTTAGGTGCTTTAAATCTCCCCCTTTTGTCTTCTAGGTCACAGTTTCAAAAGTCTGGTCTCAAAATACCTGCATCTAAATTCACTGGGAAACTTAAATATTCAAATGCCCAGATTTTCCACAATCAAAATCTAAAAGTCCTATAACCTCAACAATTTCTCCACAGGATTTACGAAGTCTACATGTGGTTTTAGGCTGACCATTCACTTTCTTTTCAGTCTGTCTTCTAGTTAAGTACATTTGATTTGCCCAACTAAACTTATTATCTGTGACATCTAGGAAGCCAATAGCTCATCCTCCCTTCTGGGTTCTGCTCCAGTGAAATATAAGAAGTGCAATCCATGCCAATATGAGAAGTCAAATGGCCACTAAATGTTGGTTTTATTTAGTTGGCATTCTCTAGTCAGGCTTAGATTGACGTATAATCTGAGGCCTCCCAGCTGCCTATTAGAACTTAGATTTGGGGCATTTCCAGGCCTGAGGCTGGAGAACCCTGACAAGGAGGGCTTTCTGCATGGAGAGCAGGGGTGAGGTCAGATACAATTGGGTGAGTCCAGAGACAAGAGGCTGAAGCATGCTGAAACAATGTCCACTCTACCTGGTGGACGTTCCAAGGGAATGACTTGCTGACAGAAGAGTTTCCCTCTGGAATCACATTGAAATGCTGCTGCTCTGGGCTTCTCTAAGTTGAAATCCACCTGACTTTACAAAGTGAACACGTGGCTTAACATAGTCTTGCAAAGAAACCATAGATTACCAGGAGCTTTTTGCAAAACAGACCAGGATACAGACAGCTCACAGCAAATGGTTTCTAACCATATGAAAAGATGACCAGTCTTACTCACAGTGATAAACGCAAATTAAAACTAACATTCTTTCAAGATACCACTTCCCGCCTATCAGATTTGCAAAAATTCAAGTTTGACTCAATTCTCTTCTTGGTGAGACTGTGGAGAAACCAGCACTCATATACTGTTAGGGAGTGGTGTAGGGTGATGCAAAATGGTACCATCGCTATGAAGAGGGTTTGGTTCTATTTAGCAAAATCACATAAGCCTGAAATCTCTTGTCAAACCGATAACACGGAAGCTATCAAGGACTGCTGGAGAGGTACCAAACAGTTATAAGAATCAACTTGAATTGCCTCCCAATGTTCAGAGATGGGACAAATTGAGCATTAACAAGAATAAGTGCAATTTAATTGAAACATCAAATATGTTTAAATACATGAGATCATAATGATACAAAAAATTGGGAGTTACTTTTGGAGAATGGTAGGGAGAAATCATTATTTTGAGAGCTGATAAATAAAGGGAAAATTAAACATTTGGGACAATTCCCTGGAGGAGGGCATGGCAACCCATTCCAGTATTCACGCCTGGAGAATCCCACGGACAGAAGAGGCTGGCAGGCTATGGTCCATAGGGTTGTAAAGAGTTGGATACAACTGAAGCTACTTAGCATGTATTAAACATTTATCTCCTTTTATCCTACACAATTTCTACCCCATGGGGAAAAGGAGTTGAAGTTAAAGTATTAACTTTATAGAAATACCCAGTTTACTACATAGAGAAGACATGAGAGAATTAGAATATAACCATGAAGAAAAGATTGCCCTTATACATGTATTCTAGCTAATATTAATAAATGAAAGAATGATAGAATTAGACTAATACCATATCCCTAATGAATTAATGAAATCATTCATGCAGGGATTATCCAGGGCTATTAGCATTGCAAAATGTGCCTCCCGTTAGAATTAGACACTATCCATGAAGCAGTTTCTGCAAGACTATTGAACTTGAATTTGTTCAGATCTCTACATATAATTCCCAATTTATGGGAAATGTAGGGAACTGAGGAATGTATTAAATGATACCTGACCGCTAAGCAAAATCTAGGAGCTTCCCTGGTGTCTCAGATGGTAAAGAATCCACCTGCAATGCAGGAGACCTGGGTGTGATCCCTGGATTGGGAAGATCCCTTTGAGGAGGGCATGGCAACCCAGGCAATATTCTTGCCTGGAGAATCCCCATGGACAGAGGAGCCTGGAAGACTGAAGTCCATGGGGTCACAAACAGCTGGACATGACTGAGCGACTAAGCACAAGGAAAATCCAGGTGTGGCAAACACTACAAGACAAACATATGTTTCTTTAACATGTAAGTTGCAGAGAGAGTAAGAGGAGGAGGAAAAAGATGGAGCAGGGAACCTGTAAATTAAGAGACTTAAAAGACATATAGCCATTTACAATATATGAACAGTATCTGGATGCTGACTCAAATAAATAATTGCACATAAAAAAAGTTTGAAATAATCAGGAAAGTTTTAAGCTAGATGTATATGTTATGACATTACTGTTACTTTTTTAGGTGAGGTAATGGAACTGTGGGGTTCTGTTTTCAGAGATGTTGTTGTTCAGTCACCCAGTTGTGTCCGACTCTATGTGATCCCATGGACTGCAGCACGCCAGGCCTCTCTGTCCCTCACCACCTCCCAAAGTTTTCCAAATTCATGTCCATTGCATCAGTGATGATATCCAGCCATCTCATCCTCTGATGCCCTCTTCTCCTTCTGCCCTCAATCTTTCCCAGCATCAGGAAATTTCTTCCAGTGAATCAGCTATTCACATCAGGTGACCAAAATACTGGAGCTTCAGTTTCAACATCAGTCCTTCCAATGAGTATTCAGGGTTGATTTCCTTTAAGATGGAGTGGTTGGATCTCCTTGCAGTCCAAGGGACTCTCAGGAGTCTTCTCCAGCACCACAGTTCAAGGGCATCAGTTCTTTGGTGCTCTGCCTTTGCTGTCCAGCTCTCAAACTCTGTGATCACTGGGAAGACCATAGCCTTGACTATATGGACCTTTGTCTGCAGAGTGACGTCTGTCCTTTCCAACACACTGTCTAGGTTTGTCATCTCTTTTTAGTGATACACAACTGAAATAATTATAGATGAAATGATATGATACTTGGGATTCATTTCAGAACCCAGGGCCTGGAAGGGTACTTGGAGAAGTGGGTGGGAACAGAGATGAGATGGCTTTGAGTTGACTGCTGAAGTTGAGTGAAGGGCAGGTCAAGGTTCATTCTGCTATCCTCCCTTTGTTTGTGATTGCACTTTTCTATAATAAAAACAAAATAGTTTTTTACAAATAAGACAAATTGAAAACAATACTAATAAGGCAAATACCGACCACAAGAAAATGGCAGAGCTGACACATTCCTCCTACTGTGAGCCTCTTGTCAGCTATCCAGTGAAATAAAAGCAATGATAGTCTAACTAGTGCTAACACAAAGTTGGGGAAGATCTTTCAAGTTACCAAAACTATTTGAAATATGTTTAATGATGAACCCTGATTTAATTGCACATTGTATCTTAAGACATTAGCCACTGCTCAAAGATCAAAACCTCTGTTTCCTATATTTTGCCTAGTTTAAAAATCACTTGACTGAAAAAAAAGACAAAATTATATGAAAGAGTGGTTTTCAACCATTGGACAATAAGCAGTGCAGAACAGTGATCCCTAAAAGAAGGGAAGCGGATATAAAGTGAGCCCTACAGGTACCCCAGCTTACTGCTCAGAGAGAGTTTCCAGGCCAGAGCATAGGGAAGGAAATCCCAAACAGAGCCTGACAGACATCCTGTGTTCAGAAAATGGAGTTGAGAACCCAGAGAAGCCAAATAGTTGGAATGCACAGGGCAAAGTGCTGACAAGCAGGAGCATCACAGAGACAGAGTTCTGGAGACTGACAGAAGGGTCCATTTGCATTTCAGCTGTAAACTGATTGGCACATGTGTGTAAAGAAACTCCTTGAGGCCACCAGAAAGGAGTAAAGAAAAGAATTCTTGGATATCCCCAGGATTTGAAATAGTTCACCTTCCCCATGGCCAGAGCAGAGAACTCTCTTAATATACAGGGACATCTGAGTGCCAGGTAGAACGCTCAGAAGGGTGTTTCAGTAATGGAACCACAGTAGCCCTAGACTATGGCTTCTCAATCTTGGCACTGGCACTATTGACATTTGGAGTGAAATAATCTTTGTGGGGGGTTGTCCTATGCAATATAGAATGTCTAGCAGGATTCCTAGTTTCTACTTGTTAGATGCCAGGAGTACTCCCACTCCTACAGTTGTGATAACTGAAAGTGTTTCCATACATAACCAAATGTTCCCTTCTCATAGGGTCAAAATTATCCCTGGCAGAGATTAGTTGCTGAGACTAAAGTCTGTTAGTGGCTCTTAAAACCAAGCTGCAAAAGGGGTAAACCATTTCTAAGGCACTCCACTGCATTCCAGAGCAAAGTTTAGGAGTATTGAAAAGAACATAAACAACCCAGCATGCCAAAATACAAAATTCACTATATCTAGTATCCAACCAAAAAATTTCAGACGTACAAAGAAACAGGAAACATAATCCAGTATGAGGAGGAAAATCAATCAATAACAGATTCAGAAATAATACAGATGATGGATTAAGACAGAAGGGTGTTAAAATAGTTACAATGAATATATTCCATATATGGAATATGTTAAGTATGTTCCATATGTTAAGTATCTACAGAGAAACATGAGCTCTTTTAGGAGAGATGTAGGTGATTGAAATTTCAGTATGAAAAAGACAATGCCTGAAATGAAAAACAGCAAATGGGATAAACAGTAGATTAGATATTTGAGAAGAAAACAATAGTGAAAACAGCATGGAAATTATTCCATTACAACACTAAAGAGCATGAGAACCTTGAAACAGCTTCAAGTGGCTTAATATAGGTGGAGTTTCAAAAGGAGCAGAAAGACTGGAAACAAAATTTCTTTAAGAAATAATGGCTGAAACTATTCCACATTTGATGAAAACTGTGTATCTACAGATTTGAGAATCTCAAAGACAAGCCGATGAAAGATGAAGAAACACCAAGGCATATCCTAATCAAATTGATTAAAATAAGTGATAAAAAATCTTTAAAAAGAGAATAAAAACACAAATGATATATAGAACAGAGATAAGAATGACTTATTGTTGGAAACAATGCAAGTAAACAAGAGACAGCAGAGCTGCATCTTCGTAGTACCAAAAGAAAAAAGAATTGGTTAACTTAGATTTCTATACCCAGCAAACATCTTCCAAAAAAAAGCAACATAAAGATTTTTTTAAAGGCATATGAAAGTTAAAAATTCAACATCAGCAGGCCAGAACTATAAGAAATGTCAAAGGACATATTTAAGGACAAAGGAAAAAAAAAAACACAAATCTGAATCTATGTGCAGAAACAAAAGCACTTGAAATGATAAATATATGGGCTAATACAGACTTTTTTCCCTTCTTATTTTGAAACTTCTTTTAAACGGGCCTGGATATTGTTTTAGTAAGAGAGAGATGTTTTTTTCCTGAAATCCGTAAATAACATGATTTTATTTCACTCTTTAAACATTTGTTTTTACATTTTATTTATCACAAATTAATGCAGTGTTCATCCATAGTGTTTATCAGCCAAAAATATTACTAATATATATTATTTATAGAAGTTGCATGTTCTTTTTTTTCAAATAAGAGTGAATAACACTTTGGAGCTGACTGCTGTGATTTATAAAGATGAACTGGAGTGTTTTGAATAGTAATATAATATTATTATCTGATTTGACTTTTAGAAAAATCACTAGAGTTAATAATATGGTCAATTACTTGAATTCATGGGGAACCTGGAATGAGATTAAACTGCTGAAGGTAAGCTCTCAAAATTTGAGGTCATAGGACCTTAAGTTAGTTTTACAGTATGTGATTTTGGTGGCCAAAAAAATAAAAAAGTATGTTTCTCATTCTGGATAGTTGTTTGGGCCTGTTTCTAAACAAATAAAACAGCAACAATAGCAAGTCATTGAAGTATTATGCGTTTTTAGTGCCTTAAAAATAAACTAACACAAGGCTTATGTTTTATAGATTTGGAAACGAGACCTATTGAGATAAAGTTAATTGCTACACTCCCACTCCTAGTAATTAGATTTTATCTGATGGACATCCACCGTTTTTACTGGAATGTGAGGGTAACAACACAGGAATTTCAAGGCTAGGACCGCTCTCAGTTACAGCATTCTCAGGCTGCTTGTCTGTGATGCAGAATTGTATTCACGGGCTGGCAACCCAGATAGCAGCATCACCTGGTCCTATGATTTCTCCAGTTTTGATTACCCATTTAAGGCAAGTTAATGCTCGTCACTCTTTGTTATCAGAGAATAAAGATACGTCCTTAAAAGTTACCTGGCTGTGACTGAGAGTTAAGTAAACATGATATTCAGGGATACTGATAACTAAGAGAAAAAAAAATGTAAATATGTGTAGGAAAGTTTGCCGCATTACTCCTCCCCCAGTAAATTAAACAGCTCAGCATTACCGTGTACTTCTTGGAAGCCACATAGAAGCTTCCACTTTCTCCATTTTGCACAATTAAAGTTGTTTACCTTGAACTAACCTGCTTACCACAGAGGGACTCACTCAGGTCAATGCTACCTCATAAACCTCTCACGAATCTCTAGCTTCCTCAACCATCTTCACTGCTTCCCTGGTCCAGGGCTTGCCAAGGCTCTCTTGGACTCTTACTGTATCCTTCTAATTTGACTTCCTGCTTTCTCACTCTCAACTCATTTCAAATTCATTTCCAACACTCCTGATTATTCATTGCTGTTTTGAAAATTACAAAAAAGTGATTAAAATAAATTAATGGCACCATTAATTTATTGATTAACATTCACAATGAAGCTCGGAGTCAGTAGCACTGGGCTACTCCATCTACCTCATGAGAGAGAGAGAGAGACCCCAAAAGCTCCCTCCTAGCATTGCCAGACTCATGGCCACTCACCCTTCTGCCTACCTCAGAGCTACTGTTTCTGATAGTGTAAGATGGCTGGGACACTAATTTGGAGATGTGAATTTGGTTGTAGCAAGGGACAGCTGAGTCTGAAACTGTTTCTGAATACAAAGGTTTCAGAGAATTCTGGAATAAACTCCACGCCTCATGGAGAGATAATCAAGTGAAAAGATCAAAAGACATACCCTAAGGACTGCAGTTTGTACCAGAAAAAGTCACAGTACCCAGAGAACTACCTGCTGCTGCTGCTGCTAAGTCGCTTCAGCAGTGTCCGACTCTGTGCGACCCCATAGATGGCAGCCCACCAGGCTCCCCCGTCCCTGGGATTGTCCAGGCAAGAACACTGGAGTGGGTTGCCATTTTCTTCTCCAATGCATGAAAGTGAAAAGTGAAAGTTATGTCGCTCAGTCATGTCTGACTGTTAGCAATCCATAGCCTGCAGCCTACCAGGCTCCTCCGTCCATGGGATTTTCCAGGAGAGACTACTGGAGCGGGGTGCCATTGCCTTCTCCAAGAAAACTATCTAGGAGGTAGCTTTTTAGCTTGTGAGTGAAGACAAGAATTTTGATGGTAGCTAGAGAAATAATAAAAGGGAACAAAGAGAAATTATACACTCTGTTTATAGACAGATGCTGGGACTCAACACAACTTTCTCTTTGAGTAAACTTAAAATAGAAGTAGAGATCGAAAGTTATAAGATCAGTTCAGTCACTAAGTCATGTCTGACTCTTTGTAACCCCATGAACCGCAGCACGCCAGGCCTCCCTGTCCATCACCAACTCCTGGAGTCCACCCAAACCCATATCCATTGAGTCGGTGATGCCATCCAACCATCTCATCCTCTGTCCTCCCCTTCTCCTGCTGCCCTCAATCTTTCCCAGCATCAGGGTCTTTTCAAATGAGTCAGCTCTTCACATCAGATGGCCAAAGTATTGGAGTTTCAGCTTCATCATAAGTCCTTCCAATGAACACCCAGGACTGATCTCTTTTAGGATGGACTGATTGGATCTCCTTGCACTCCAAGGGACTCTCAAGAGTCTTCTCCAACACCACAGTTCAAAAGCATCAATTCTTCGGCACTCAGCTTTCTTTCTAGTCCAATTCTCACATCCATACATGACCATTGGAAAAATCATAGCCTTGACTAGACAGACCTTTGTTGGCAAAGTAATGTCTCTGCTTTTGAATATGCTGTCTAGGTTGCTCATAACTTGCCTTCCAAGGAGTAAGTGTGTTTAATTTCATGGCTGCAATCACCATCTGCAATGATTTTGGAGCCCAGAAAAATAAAGTCTGACACTGTTTCCACCCTTTCCCCATCTGTTTGCCATGAAGTGATGGGACCAGATGCCATGATCTTCGTTTTCTGAATGTTGAGCTTTAAGCCAAATTTTTCACTCTCCTCTTTCACTTTCATCAAGAGGTTCTTTAGTTCTTCTTCACTTTCTGCCATAAGGGTGGTGTCATCTACGTATCTGAGGTTACTGATATTTCTCCCGGCAATCTTGATTCCAGTTTGCGCTTCCTCTGCCCAGCATTTCTCATGATGTACTCTGCATAGAAGTTAAATAAGCAGGGTAACAATATACAGCCTCGACGTACTCCTTTTCCTATTTGAAACCAGTCTGTTGTTCCATGTCCAGTTCTAACTGTTGCTTCCTGACCTGCATACAGATTTCTCAAGAGGCAGGTCAGGTGGTCTGATATTCCCATCTCTTTTAGAATTTTCCACAGTTTATTGTTATTCACACAGTTAAAGGCTTTGGCATAGTCAATAAAGCAGAAATAGATGTTTTTCTGGAACTCTCTTACTTTTTCCATGATCCAGCAGATGTTGGCAATTTGATCTCTGGTTCCTCTTCCTCTTATAAAACCAGTTTGAACATCTGGAAGTTCACGGTTCACATATTGCTGAAGCCTGGCTTGGAGAATTTTGAGTATTACTTTACTAGCGTGTGAGATGAGTGCAATTGTGTGGTAGTTTGAGCATTCTTTGGCATTGCCTTTCTTTGGGATTGGAATGAAAACTGACCTTTTCCAGTCCTGTGGCCACTGCTGAGTTTTCCAAACTTGCTGGCGTATTGAGTGCAGCACTTTCACAGCATCATCTTTCAGGATTTGAAATAGCTCCTCTGAAATTCCATCACCTCCACTAGCTTAGTTCATAGTGATGCTTTCTAAGGCCCACTTGACTTCACATTCCAGGATGTCTGGCTCTAGGTGAGTGATCACACCATTGTGATTACCTGGGTCGTGAAGATCTTTTTTGTACAGTTCTTCTGTATATTCTTGCCACCTCTTCTTTATATCCTCTGCTTCTGTTAGGTCCCTACCATTTCTGTCCTTTATTGAGCCCATCTTTGCATGAAATGTTCCCTTGGTATCTCTAATTTTCTTGAAGAGATCTCTAGTCTTTCCCATTCTGTTGTTTTCCTCTATTTCTTTGCATTGATCACTGAGGAAGGCTTTCTTATCTCTCCTTGCTCTTCTTTGGAACTCTGCATTCAAATGGGTATATCTTTCCTTTTTTCCTTATCTTTTTGCTTTTCACAGCTGTTTGTAAGGCCTCCTCAGACAGTCATTTTGCTTTATTGTATTTCTTTTTCTTGGGGATGGTCTTGATTCCTGTCTCCTGTACAATGTCACAAACCTCTGTCCATAGTTCATCAGGCACTCTGTCCATCAGATCTAGTCCCTCAAGTCTATTTTTCACTTCCACTGTATAGTCATAAGGGATTTGATTTAGGTCATACCTGAATGGTCTAGTGGTTTTCCCTACTTTCTTCAATTTCAGTCTGAATTTGGCAATTAGGAGTTCATGATCTGAGCTACCAGAGAAGGCAATGGCACCCCACTCCAGTACTTTTGCCTGGAAAACCCCATGGATGGAGGAGCCTGGTGGGCTGCAGTCCATGGGGTCGCTAGAGTCGGACACGACTGAGTGACTTCACTTTCACTTTTCACTTTCATGCATTGGAGAAGGAAATGGCAACCCACTCCAGTGTTCTTGCCTGGAGAATCCCAGGGATGGGGGAGCCTGGTGGGCTGCTGTCTATGGGGTCACACTGAGTCGAACACGACTGAAGCCACTTAGCAGCAGCAGCAGCAGATCTGAGCTACAGTCAGCTTCTGGTCTTGTTTTAAGTTACAAGTTATACATTTAAAGTTTAACCTTTAAGTATCAGTTTTAAGTTTAAATTTTAAGTTATAAGATCATATTAAAATATTGGAAAGAGTCTATTCAGTTTAGCTCATATCAGTTATTTGTATAATGAAGTTTTTCCATGTTGATACTCCTAATGAGTCAACATACCTCAGTCAAAATGGGTAAAGAAGAGAGTCTTTATATAATTCATGTAGAATTCAAGAGAAAGTACAATACATGATAAAAATACTTTT
Source organism: Capra hircus (assembly GCF_001704415.2). NCBI lineage: Eukaryota > Metazoa > Chordata > Mammalia > Artiodactyla > Bovidae > Capra > Capra hircus. Next base: position 38,388,998 of record NC_030833.1, read on the forward strand.
ATTGTGATAAAGTATAGTTTCCTCAGTGAAGAGAGTCATGGGTCCTCATGAGCCAAATCTTCATTCAGTGAAGATTTATAATTAAAAAAAAATTGAAGTAATACAAGGAGAAATGTAAAAAATCAGTGTAGAAATAAAGCCTTTAAAATATGATGAGACAACTAACACTTGGCAAGGTGAATTTACTTGCCCAGAATCAGGCAGGGAGAGAATGGCAGAATGAAGCCTAGAACCCAGTTCTGCTGACCACTGGTCTGTGTTCTTCATCTCCATAAGCTGACTTCCTTCCTTAATGCATGCATGAGTATGCATAAGCCTACAAATGAAAACATGTCCCATGCCTAAAGCTGACACTTAGGGAATTTTTGTTGTTTTTATTTGTATTGTTGTTAATTGTATCTGCAGGACTCAAAAAGTTGTGAGAGAAGAAGTTCTGTTGGCTCTGTTTAGAAGCACTAATGTTTCCAAAGGCCAAATAACTTTGGAAGCCTAGAATAACTTAATAAAATTTGACTTTCATAAATCAGTTTTCATTCCTCAAAGCAAGAGCAAACAAATAGCCAAGCAGCAAACACAAAATCATTACAGATGAAAGGGACTGGCATATGGCAACTGCGTTCTCCCTCCCTCCCCTTACTCCTTTCAAACAATTGAGATGATAAAGGAAACTAGGAAGGGAAAACCCTTTAGTTTACTCTCCAAACCCTTGAAATAACACAGTAGTCTGGCAGTCTGTTAGAGACCAGATGCAGAGAGACACACTGTCTCTTCAGCTGTATTCAGAAGGTGCCAAAAGAACAAATAGCTCTGAGTGTAAAACAAAAAAAAATGTTCCTGTCTGACAAAGTTTTCTCTTCATAGCTGTCTTTGCCCATATAGAATTAACAACTGGAAATCATATAGGTTTCAGTAAAAGAAGGGAGAAAGGGAAGGAGGCAGAGGAAAGAGAGGAAAAGAAGGAAAAAGGAAAAGAGGAAAATATTAGAAACGGTCATTGAAAACTTGTAAATGGCATGAAGTAGAATGAAATAGGAATCATTCAATCCCAGTATAACTTTGTGGATAACACACAATCATTGAATAAATCGTGGTTCACTGGCATTTCTTTTGACTTTTACTTCCTGGGGAAGAACAAGGAAGAAATGATGATGCTTGTGTTTTAACAGAAAGTAAGAAATCCCAGACGTGATGCTCTTTATCCTAGCGTTCACCTTTCTAACCTGTGAGTCCAAGTTTCTCATTATTTCATCAGGATGGGGATAGAGTAGGGGAATTCCCAGGTGGGCCCTAGTGGTAAAGACCTGCCTGCCAATGCAGGAGACCTAAGAGATGTGAGTTCGATCCCTGGGTTGGGAAGATTCCCAGGAGGACGGCATGGCAACCCACGCTGGTATTCTTGCCTGAAGAATCCCTTGGACAGAGGGGCCTGGCAGGCTTCTGTCCATAGGATTGCAAAGAGTCAAACATGACTGAAGCGACTTAGCCGCAGGAGCAGAGGTAGAGTAGCAACTGGATTTGCCTAGAGTGGAGAGATCTCAGTGCCACCATCTATCAGATTATGTCAACACATGGGTCTTGTAACTGTTCATGATTTAGGTTGGTAGTTAGAAGTGAATAATCTCATAGACCAAGAGTATATCCTTGTCACTCATAGACCTGAAAATTCCTTGCCTATAGACCTGTTTCAATTCAATTCAATCACTTTAACTGAACGGTTCTTATAAGTAGCCTACTCTTCTTGTTACACTCAGTTCAGTTCAGTTCAGTTGCTCAGTCGTGTCCGACTCTTTGCGACCCCATGAATCGCAGCACACCAGGCCTCCCTGTCCATCACCAACTCCTGGAGTTCACTCAGACTCACGTCCATCGAGTCAGTGATCCTATCCAGCCATCTCATCCTTTGTCGTCCCCTTTTCCTCCTGCCCTCAATCCCTCCCAGCATCAGAGTCTCTTCCAATGAGTCAACCCTTTGCATGAGGTGGCCAAAGTACTGGAGTTTCAGCTTTAGCATCATTCCTTCCAAAGAAATCCCAGGAGTGATCTCCTTCAGAATGGACTGGTTGGATCTCCTTGCAGTCCAAGGGACTCTCAAGAGTCTTCTCCAACACCACAGTTCAAAAGCATCAATTCTTCGGTGCTCAGCCTTCTTCACTGTCCAACTCTCACATCCATACATGACCACAGGAAAAACCATAGCCTTGACTAGATGGACCTTAGTCGGTAAAGTAATGTCTCTGCTTTTGAATATGCTATCTAGGTTGGTCATGACTTTCCTTCCAAGGAGTAAGCGTCTTTTAATTTCATGGCTGCAGTCACCATCTGCAGTGATTTTGGAGCCCAGAAAAATAAAGTCTGACACTGTTTCCACCCTTTCCCCATCTATTTCCCAAGAAGTGATGGGACCAGATACCATGATCTTCGTTTTCTAAATGTTGAGCTTTAAGCCAACTTTTTCACTCTCCTCTTTTTAGTTTCATCAACAGGCTTTTGAGTTCCTCTTCACTTTCTGCCATAAGGGTGGTGTCATCTGCATATGTGAGGTTATTGATATTTCTCCTGGCAATCTTGATACCAGCTTGTGTTTCTTCAGTTCAGCATTTCTCATGATGTACTCTGCATATAAGTTAAATAAGCAGGATGACAGTATACAGCCTTGATGTATTCCTTTTCCTATGTGGAACCAGTCTGTTGTTCCATGTCCAGTTCTAACTGTTGCTTCCTGACCTGCATACAGATTTCTCAAGAGGCAGGTCAGGTGGTCTGGTATTCCCATCTCTTTCAGAATTTTCCACAGTTGATTGTGATCCACACAGTCAAAGGCTTTGGCATAGTCAATAAAGCAGAAATAGATGTTTTTCTGGAACTCTCTTGCTTTTTCCATGATCCAGTGGATGTTGGCAATTTGATCTCTGGTTCCTCTGCCTCTTCTAAAACCAGCTTGTACATCTGGAAGTTCACGGTTCACGTATTGCCGAAGCCTAGCTTGGAGAATTTGGAGCATTACTTTACTAGCGTGTGAGATGAGTGCAATTGTGTGGTAGTTTGAGCATTCTTTGGCATTGCCTTTCTTTGGGATTGGAATGAAAACTGACCTTTTCCAGTCCTGTGGCCACTGCTGAGTTTTCCAAATTTGTTGGCATATTGAGTGCAGCACTTTCACCATCATCTTTCAGGATTTGAAACAGCTCAACTGGAATTCCATCACCTCCACTAGCTTTGTTTGTAGTGATGCTTCTAAGGCCCAGTTGACTTCACATTCCAGGATGTCTGGCTCTAGCTGAGTGATCACACCATTGTGATTATCTGGGTCGTGAAGATCTTTTTTGTACAGTTCTTCTGTGTATTCTTGCCACCTCTTCTTAATATCTTCTACTTCTGTTAGGTCCCTACCATTTCTGTCCTTTATCAAGCCCATCTTTGCATGAAATGTTCCCTTGGTATCTCTAATTTTCTTGGAGAGATCTCTAATCTCTCCCATTCTGTTGTTTTCCTCTATTTCTTTGCATTGATCACTGAAGAAGGCTTTCTTATGTCTTCTTGCTGTTCTTTGGAACTCTGCATTCAGATGCTTATATCTTTCCTTTTCTCCTTTGCTTTTCGCTTCTCTTCTTTTCACAGCTATTGGTAAGGCCTCCCCAGACAGCCATTTTGCTTTTTTGCATTGCTTTTCCATGGGGATGGTCTTGATCCCTGTCTCCTGTACAATGTCACGAACCTCATTCCATAGCTAATCAGGCACTCTATCAGATCTAGTCCCTTAAATCTATTTCTTACTTCCACTGTATAATCATAAGGGATTTGACTTAGGTCATACCTGAACGGTCTATCGGTTTTCCCTACTTTCTTCAATTTGATTCTGAATTTGGCAATAAGGATTTCATGATCTGAGCCACAGTCAGCTCCTGGTCTTGTTTTTGTTGACTGTATAGAGCTTCTCCATCTTTGACTGCAAAGAATATAATCAGTGTGACTTTGGTGTTGACCATCTGGTGATGTCCTTGTGTAGAGTCTTCTCTTGTGTTGTTGGAAGAGGGTGTTTGCTATGACCAGTGCATTTTCTTGGCAAAACTATGTTAGTCTTTGCCCTGCTTCATTCCGCATTCCAAGGCCAAATTTGCCTGTTACTCCAGGAGTTTCTTGACTTCCTACTTTTGCATTCCAGTCCCCTTTAATGAAAAGGACATCTTTTTGGGGTGTTAGTTCTAAAAGGTCTTGTAGGTCTTCATAGAACCGTTCAACTGCAGCTTCTTCAGCATTACTGGTTGGGGCATAGACTTGGATTACTGTGATATTGAATGGTTTGCCTTGGTGACAAACAGAGATCATTCTGTCATTTTTGAGATTGCATCCAAGTACTGCATTTCAGACTCATTTGTGACCATGATGCTACTCCATTTCTTCTAAGGGATTCCTGCCCGCAGTAGTAGATATAATGGTCATCTGAGTTAAATTCACCCATTCCAGTCCATTTTAGTTCGCTGATTCCTAGAATGTTGATGTTCACTCTTGCCATCTCTTGTTTGACCACTTCCAATTTGCCTAGATTCATGGACCTGACATTCCAGGTTCCTATGCAATATTGCTCTTTACAGCATAGGACCTTGCTTCTATCACAGTTACATCCACAGCTCGGTACTGTTTTTGCTTTGGCTCCATCCCTTCATTCCTTCTGGAATTATTTCTCCACTGATCTCCAGTAGCGTGTTGGGCACCTACTGGCCTGTGGAGTTCCTCTTTCAGTATCCTATCATTTTGCCTTTTCATACTGTTGATGGGGTTCTCAAGGCAAGAATACTGAAGTGGTTTGCCATTCCCTTCTCCAGTGGGCCACATTCTGTCAGACCTCTCCACCATGACCCGCCCGTCTTGGGTTGCCCTGTGGCCATGGCTTGGTTTCATTGAGTTAGACAAGGCTGTGGTCCTAGTGTGATTAGATTGACTAGTGTTCTGTGAGTATGGTTTCAGTGTGTCTGCCCTCTGATGCCCTCTTGCAACAAGTACCGTCTTACTTGGGTTTCTCTTACCTTGGGCGTGGGGTATCTCTTCACGGCTGCTCCAGGAAAGCACAGCCGCTGCTCCTTACCTTGGACAAAGGGTATCTCCTCACCACCGCCCTTCCTGACCTTCAACATGGGATGGCTCCTCTAGGCCCTCCTGCGCCCGTGCAGCCACCACTCCTTGGATGTGGGGTTGCTCCTCCCAGCCACCGCCCCTGGCCTCGGGCATGGGGTGGCTCCTCCTGGCTGCTGCCCCTGACCTCAGATGCGGGGTGGCTCCTCCCAGCCACCCCTGACCTTGGACGTGGGGTAGCTCCTTTCGGCCACCGCCCCTGGCCTCGGATGCAGGGTAGCTGCCATGTATATTGCTATATGCTAAGTAGTTGAACTCCAACTGTTCACTACTCAGCTACATGGCTGGGTGATCGATCATTGAGTGTCCTATGGAATAATACTAGCAATGAAGAAAAAAAAAAAAGAAATCTATTTTAAGCACAGGTAGATTACCAAGTTAAGTATTAGGAGGGACTAAAAATGCATCCAAATGTGTAAGTTAAACTTGTCCCTATCTACCTACCTACCTACCTATTGTTACCAATGAGCTAAATAGATTTAGAGTATGGTTATAAATTCATGAGAACAGAGCATTGAGCCCCAGGTGTTTTCAATATGTATGATTCAAGATGCACGAATGGTATGCTGCCTTATTGGTGGTCATTAGATAAGTAGGTTTGTCTAGAGATACGATATGGTGGTTTTGATTCCCATCGAAAGGACTAACATTAGCAGCTTGTTCCTAAAAAAAAATCCTGTACTTTAGTTGTGTGAATCTGCCTCGCGTTATCTTACAGGGAGCTAATGTGGGGAGAGGGGTGACTCAGGCATACAGGAATAGGAGAGAACAGTGACTTCTTAGAAATGAAAAGTTGAAATAAAATCTTTTGAGTCAACAGGGAAGATGCCACAATTGTGTGCATGCACACACACGCAAATCTATATTTAGAGGTATGATTCACAGCCAGGAAGAATAGAGATTTCATATTCATACCTCACAAAAATTCCCCTTTGCCAGTTCCTCATGGATCAATAAGAGGGAATAGGTGCTTTTTCGTGCTTTGTGATGTTGTAAGTTATACACACATTATTCCTACCAGTCTCTAATAAGTACCAGAATCGCAAGATTTTGTCTAAAGTTTGTTTGAAAAGTAACACTGGATTTGCCAGCTCATCACATATTGAATGCAATGGTGAGATTTTACACAGTTCATTGCTGTCTGTGTCAGAAGTTTCTGATCTTATTGTTTCTAAGATAACTTGAGATAATAATTATACAAGAACATTTGTGGCCTATTTTTCTTGAGTCCACTTGGAATCCCTAGGGAGTAAATTTAAACCTTAAGAGATCATAGCAAGGACACTTAAATTGGTCAGGTCACAACCAGAGAGAGGACCAGGTTCAAGGCCAGTGAAGGAGTTCAGAGCCCACTGAAGCACTGATTAAGGGGAAATATGAATAAGCTTTCCCAGACTTTTTGCTTCCAGGCCACAGATCAATCACCAATGATGTGTATATTTTCATGGAAGGTCTGGATCAGTATCTCTCTTAGGGTCGCCCTGTGGTTTCCCCACATTGTCTTAGTCCCCAGCATGCACCACTATGAAACTTGTAGGATTATTTTGGAGAGGAAAAAACAGTATAAATTACAGGCATGAAAGAAAAGGTAGGAATATAAGTACTTAATAGAGGTCTAAATAATGGATTCCAGAGGGATGCAAGCAGATCTCGTTTCTCATGATTAGGAACATACTGGCAAAGGACATCTGTAGTCAAGCTTCTAAGTTTGCAGGAGGTAGTAAATTGTTTGAAGGAGTGAAATGTCAAACAACAAAAATAATCATAGCTCACCAGAAAATTATCAGCTGAATGTCAGTGAGAGTGAATGAAAAGTCGTATGTGAGAAAACAGAAGATCTCATGTTTTGCTTTTGGGGATGGACTCTGAGATATCACATATGCTCAGAGAAGTCCTAAAGTCACTCTGTCCAATGCTTGATGAATGAAATGGATCGCCTTTTTTGGTTGTTGTCTAAAGGAGTATGTCAAGGCTGTATGTTGCCACCCTGCTTGTTTAACTTCTATGCAGAGTACATCATGAGAAGCGCTGGGCTGGAAGAAACACAAGCTGGAATCAAGATTGCCGGGAGAAATATCAATAACCTCAGATATACAGATGACACCACCCTTATGGCAGAAAGTGAAGAGGAACTAAAAAGCCTCTTGATGAAAGTAAAAGAGGAGAGTGAAAAAGTTGGCTTAAAGCTCAATATTCAGAAAACGAAGATCATGGCATCTGGTCCCATCACTTCATGGGAAATAGATGGGGAAACAGTCAAAACAGTGTCAGACTTTATTATGGGGGGCTCCAAAATCACTGCAGATGGTGACTGCAGCCATGAAATTAAAAGATGCTTACTCCTTGGAAGAAAGGTTATGACCAACCTAGACAGCATATTCAAAAGCAGAGACATTATTTTGCCGACTAAGGTCCGTCTAGTCAAGGCTATGGTTTTTCCTGTGGTCATGTACGGATGTGAGAGTTGGACTGTGAAGAAGGCTGAGCACCGAAGAACTGATGCTTTTGAACTGTGGTGTTGGAGAAGACTCTTGAGAGTCCCTTGGACTGCAAGGAGATCCAACCAGTCCATTCTGAAGGAGATCAGCCCTGGGATTTCTTTGGAAGGAATGATGCTGAAGCTGAAACTCCAGTACTTTGGCCACCTCATGTGAAGAGTTGACTCATTGGAAAAGACTGATGCTGGGAGGGATTGGGACAGGAGGAAAAGGGGACGACAGAGGATGAGATGGCTGGATGGGATCACGGACTCGATGGACATGAGTCTGAGTGAACTCCGGGAGTTGGTGATGGACAGGGGGGCCTGGTGTGCTGCGATTCATGGGGTCGCAAAGAGTCGGACACGACTGAGCGACTGAAATGAACTGAACTGAACTCAACTGAATGTTTGAGAAGCTAGGTTTCCAGGATCTCCCTCAAAGGAAAAAGGAAAACTGGACCTGTTTGGACTTCTTATGTTATTGAGCCAGATTTCCCAGTTCCAGCCTAAACTGTGCAATATGCAGCCCCATGTGGCACACCAAGGCATCCTAGTCTTTTCATTCATTTAACCATGTAGGATGTGGTTTGCTTGATTATCGCAGTTTGGTGTCTCCAAGCAGTAAACCCTCAGATGGATATTGGCCTCAAGACTTTTTAGGGCATGCCTTTGAACTTATCCCTTGCGGAAGGGAAGGAGAGGAAGCCAGATTCGGAAGAGGGAAAAGCTGAGCCGTGATGCAGTCTTAACAGATGTCTCTGCCCACTGTATGGGGAATTATAAAGAGGGAATGAAACTGCAGAGGTGTCATGGGCTGGGCCTTTCTCCCACTGTGTTAATCAGTCATTATATGTGGGGCCTCTTGTGGGGGAGGGTTTCCTTTAGCTGAGCTGTTCCCCCAAGGGGAGAGGGTGGAATGCCAGAAGCAATTCCAGTAGCTGTGAGTAATTTGTCCTTTATTCCTGAAGAGGGATCTTGGCAGCGCATCCCAGCGTCCCCACTCCTGCCTGCATCCTGACCTCCAGTTCCCATTCCTGATTTATATGGTTGGACAACATGGTTGCTCTGTTTAGTGAGAGACCAGGGCTTAACTGCCAAGTACAAGACAGCTCTTAGGGAAACTGAGATCTGTCATCAGTGATCCTGGCTTCCCTTCCTGGACTCCTTGTTCCCTTGGCCAACACCTCTTCCCCTGCTTGCTCCCTGCTTTCTTGCCAGGTGCTCTTCTGCTTACCCCCCCATGCCTCTACCACACCCACCTTTCCAGTGCAAATAGTTTGATAAATTCATTCACCCAAGCCTGTCAGTGACAGGAACTGGCTTTGCATTTCAATGTAAGGTAGAGTCTTTGGGCGCAGAGAGTGAAGCCCTGTGGAACTACAGGCTCTCTTGGATGTCATTGTTTGGGGAGAGGGAAACACATTCCTGAATCATAGCAACAAAGGTGTATTGTGTATGTTTATGTGTACTCAATCATGTCTGACACTTTGCGACCCCGTGGACTGTGGCCCGCCAGGCTCCTCTGTCCATGGAATTTTCCAGACAAGAATACTGAAGCAGTTTGCCATTTCCTTCTCTGAGTTGGGAATCCTCAATCCCTGAAGTTTAAGCATGGCTCTGGTGAGATCCCACAAGATTTTGAGGCTGGGGCCAGCAAAAGAGAAAAGAAAAATAAGCTTTCCATGGAGGTTCCCACTGCTGGGCATGATTGACAACTGCTGATAAAAGCAAGAGCTGGTTCCCTCAGCGTGGGAACAGCTGCTGCCTAGCAACTTGGGCTCAAGAATCAAAGCAGAGGTTTTCCTACCCTGAACCAAGAATTCATCCCTTGTCAATTCTGATGAGTTTGTTAAAGTGAGTCCAAATGAAGACTGGAGAAGCTAGACCTCTGTTAAAGTGATGGCGGTGAAGGTAGTTTGCATAGAACTAGGGTTAGTTGGCAGCCTTCCTTCCTCTCAGTGGTCCCCACCTCTTCTAGATGCGAGCCTTCCATCTTTTAGTAGCAAGAACCTTTGATAACCTAAAGGAAGATTTAAAATGGAAGAATTTTAGAATATTTTATTGATGCAGTATGACCCTCTGCTGTTTAAGGCATGGAAAATTTCTCAAAGATTTTATGTGTTCTAATAAGCTGTGAAACTGTGTCCAGCTCCATCTGATCCCATCTTATTATTTGAAGGAACTTAATCTCTTCCTGTGATAGTCTGAAGTTTACACCATCAACAATAAGTTTGATATTGTACTCTTGAAAAATCTCAAATTACCTACATTTGACACATCAGTGGGTTATTTCCTAGAAGAAGTATATGGAAAATAAGTGAACTGTTACAGGAGTAGATTTGAAAAAAATGTCTAGGTGAATTCACTTTCAATTCTGCTTCATATTGTACCTGTTTATTTTCAACAGACTTCTTCCGTATCAACAGTAATATTTTCTTATGTCCTTCTAGAATGTGAATCCTATGGAAGCAGAGATTTTTGCTTGTTTTGTTCATAGATATATTCTTGTCCTGGGAACTTCAGGAATCAATAAATGGTTGCAGAATGAAATTAATATTTCTTGTCACTAGTTAGAAGCTCAGAGTTCTCAAGCTGCTCTTTGGCTTCTCAGAATATCTTACTTTTGCTCTCATGAAAATATTACTGTCTTTGCTCCAGTCTGTGTTTTTGCTAATGATGACTTAACTAGTAATCCTTTTGGCTTAGTAATGAGAAAGAGTTGACTCAGAGTCATGATTCCCAGAATTAATCCAGTCATTAGTTGAAGAACCTTGAACAAGTCACTTAAATTTTCTAGATCTCTATTGGTTCATCCTTAAAAGATGATTTAATAATTCCTTTATCTTGCAAGACATTGAATTGATGTAATAGCATAACAAATAGTTTATGGTTAAAAGCAAGAACTTCTGGATCTAGACTCAAATCCTAACTTCTTACTTGCTAATTGTATGACCTTAGGCCAGATATTTTTCTTGCCTGGAGAATCCCATGGGCAGAGGAGACTGGTGGGCTACAGTCCGTAGGGTCACATAGAGTTGGATATGACTGAGCAACTAATACATAGGCCAGATATTTAATCATTTTATGTTTCAGTTTCTTCACATGTACGATAGAAATATTTATAGTACCCCTTGTTAAAATTATTGTACAGATAAAAGTAGTCGATATATACACAAACACTTGAAATAGTGCCTACCACATAGAAGTACTCATAATAAATATTAGGTATTGTTTATTATGTGATGTAAAACAGTTTGGAAAATGTGAATTACTGTACAAATATAAGGTAATTAGATTTCCATTTAAAAGTTACTGATGGCTCATGCTAAAATGAATGACTAATGTTGAAATTTTAGGCCCTCTAATAAGTTAGGATGTGAATGATTTGGCATCTCTCAAATTGCACCTCATAGTTGGTCATGTATTCTGTCTGTTCCCAGGGCTGGCCCGAGTTGTCCCTGTAGTAAGGAATTATCGGTAAATTTAGTCACAACAACTCTGCCTTTTGAGTTCTATCATCATCTACCTATGCGATGTTGGATAAATCAAGTAGCTTGTTTGATTCTGAGTTTCTGCATAGTAAAATGGGAATGACAATGCTTTTTCTGAGGGTTAATGAAGGTCCCAATGAAGACACTCACTATTCAAATATGAGGCAGTCTTGTCCTTTTGTTTATTCTCTCTGACATCTCGATAGATCGTTAGCTCTCCTGCCCTGCAGGAGAATTGGGCTGCTTGATGGTGTGCGTCCCTAGCTGTAGCCTCTTATAGACTCAAATGTTTTCCATTTTTCCATCCATACTCCTCCATTATGCAAAGCTGAAAACAGACCCTGTAAAACAGACTCAGTAAGCCACCCAATCTGCGGGTCCCCAGTTCTGATGGACTGTTTGGGCCGTGGTGGTCGAGGAGGCCTTATTGGCTAATCATTCAGCCTCAATGGCCCATCTCAAAGCAGTACAGTGCTTGAAAGTGGCCAGGTTCCTCTGATTGGCTTAGTTTTACAAGTTTGATACGTTAAACTCCTTCATGAAATAAAGCATTTACATTCTTCTTATGTTTCATAATTATGAATATTTAAGAATTGGAAAATTGGATGTAGAATATGCAAGAGCTTCCAAGAATGTTTTCATTTTGGGTTTTTTCATACAAACGCTGGCTAGATTCTGCTTTAGGACTGTGATAGAATGACTGGTATTGGATTATTCCTCCTGTGACAGACAGTCACAAAAACTGGAAAAACATGTGAAACAGCCATTGTCAGACATTGGAAACTAGACAATGCAAAGGATGATCCCTGAGAGGAAGTCAATAGGTAAGCCCCACATGGTTGCAGCTTTCTGCCTGGGGTGTTTTTCTAACCATTGTGTGGAGACCTGGAATCTGAGCAGGGAGCAGTAGTCCTGATGGGCTGAAAGCGCAGATCAGAGTTTGGGATTTCTAAAGCGGCTGGAATCTGCAAAATAGGACAGTCGAGAGGAGGAGCTGCACAGAGGAGGGGAGAGTTTGTCCTGAAGCCTTGGCTGAGGACTGGGTCACATATGAGCAAAGAAATGATAAATAAGAGATTGCATTTAAATGACAGTGATCTTTTTCTTTTCATAATTTTCTTAGAAGTGAACGGACTGTTTAAAGCAAAATTAATAAGGTTATAAGGGGATTTTACATTTTTAGAAGCAAAAGACATGACAACGTAGCACAAAGGACAAGGGTGAGTAAGTAAGTGTAAGCTTATTACACTTATAAAATGGCAAGTGAAAAGTATCAGATGTAAAGTAGGAGGGACAAGGTAGAAGTGCAAAGGTTAGATATGAAGTGTGAAGTTTGGAGAAGTACAGTATGACTCGAAACAGAATTTGTTAAGGATGCATGCATATCATTAGCCTGAGGGCAACAACTAAAAATTTAAAATAAAAGGAATATAACTAAGAAGGCACTGGGAAAATAAAATAGAATACATAAAAGTAGTCAGTATTTTTTCCTTCCCCAAAGAAGGCGGGAAACAGCAACAGAGACAAAATGCAGAATGCAGGCGTGTACGCTTAGCTGCTCAGTCGTGTCTGACCCTTTGCGACCCCATGGATTGCAGGGCTGCCAAGCTCCTCTGTCCTTGGGATTCTCCGGGCAAGGATAGCAGAGTGAGTTGCCATTTACTTCTCCAGGTGGTCTTCCCAACCGAGAGACTGAACCCACATCTCCCCGGTCTCCTACGTTGCAGGCTGACGTTTTACTTGCTGAGCCATCGGCAGATGGAAAACAAATAGCAAGCAGCTGAATTTAAATCCAACTTTATGGATTATTTCAATAAATGTAAATGGACTAAACTCCAATTAAAAGGCAGTAATTTTATATTTGGATAAAAAAGCAAGGCCAGTAGGTGATATCTATAAGAAACACACTCTGAAAATATGTAGGACAGAAAGAAATATACAACAGTGGACGTAGCAAAACTGGCATTACTATGTCACTATCAGATAAATTAGACTTCAAGACAAGTATTAGAAGAGATAAAGAGACATCAAAAAGACACAACAACCTTAATATATATGCGCCTAAATAAAAGAAAAAAAAATACGAGTTAAAAACTGAAAAATGAAAAGGAAAACTCCACAGTCACAGTTGGTGAGTATAGCATCCCTCTTTCAGTAATTGGATGGAGTAAGTGGAAAAAGTCAGTAAAGATACAAAAATCTTAATGACACTATTAATCAAATGTACCTAATTGTCATTTACCAAACACTACACTCCAAAACTACAGAATATTCATTCTACTCAAGTGCACACGGAACATTTACTATAATAGCCATCTGCTCAGCCATAAAGTAAATCTCAAATTTAAAAGGATTGAAATCATATGTATTCTCTGACAACAGTGAGATTAAATTGGAAATCAATTGCAATATGTTACCTAGAAAATCCCCCAAATATTTGTATCCTGGAATAATGCATCAAAATCACAAGGAAAATTAGAAAATATTTTGAACTTGAAAACATAATTTATCAAAATTTTTGAAACTCAGCCAATGAAAGACTTAAAAGGAAATTCAGAGATTTAAATATCCATATCAGAAAATTAAAATGTTAAAATCAAGATTTGTTTTTAAATTAAGAAGCTAATAACATCAAGTAGGAAGAAGGAAATAATAAAGATAAAAATAGAAATTGATGAAATAGAATACAAGTAATAAAGAAAATTATCAGAGCTAACAGTTGGTTTTGAAAAGCTCATGTCCGGACTAAAGCACAGATAAATCTACCAATTCCTACACTCATATAACACATTCCATACAAGCTTTCTAGGAGACCTTAGCAAAACTATTCTCTCATGATCTGCACTCGTGCCGATAACATGAGACAAATGAGCAATGTAACAAATAGAAAAAAAAATCATTCAATAAAGTATACATAACCAGATGAGTCCTGGAAAAGTCAATTTATTTGCATACAACCTTCAGAAATCATCCTAAAAATTACTTAGCTTTTCAACAAAAATACATGCTAAAGGTTTTTGTTTTATTTTTATTTTATCTTTTACCAATTTTTTATTGACGTATAGTTGAGTTACAATGTTGTATTAATTACTGTTGTACAACAAAATGATATATATATTCTTTTCCCTTATGGCTTACTATGTGATATTGAATATAGTGTTCTATGCTATACAGTAGAACCTTGTTGTTTACCCATCCTGTATATAAAAGCTTACATCTGCTAACCCCAACCTCCCGCTCCATTTCTCCCCCAGCTCTATCTCCCTGGCAACCACCAAGCATTGCCTATTCTCTGTGTCGCTGTTTCTGTTTCATAGATTGATTTGTGTCAGAATTTAGATTCCACATATAAGTGATACGGTGTTTGTCCTTCTGACTCCACTTAGTATGATAATCTCTAGTTGCATCCATGTTGTGGCAAATGGGATGATTTCACTCTTTTTTACAGCTGAGTAGTATTCCGTCGTATGTGTGTACCACTCCTTAACCCATTCATCTGCTGATGGACATTGAGGTTATTTCTGCGTCTTGACTATTGTGAATAGTGCTTCAATGAACATAGGGATGCATGTTTATTCTCAGATTATAGTTTTGTCCAGATATATGCCTGGGAGTGGGATTGCTGGATCATACAATAATTTTATTTTTAGTTTCCAGAGGAACCTTCATACTGTTTTCCATAGCAGCTGCACCAACTTTACATTCCCACCAACAGTGTGAATGGGTTCCCTTTTTTCCACACCCTCTCTAACATTTGTTATTTGTAGACTTTTAATGATGGCCGCTCTGACTGACGTGAGGTGGTACCTCATTGTAGTTTTGATTTGCATTTTTCTAATAATGAGCAATGTTGAGCACTTTTTCATGTGATTATTGGCCATCTTTATTTCTTCTTTGGAGAAATATCTATCGAGGTCTTTTGCCCATTTTTTGATTGAGTTGTTTGTTTCTGTTGTCGAGTTTTTGTATATTGTGGAAATGATGCCCTTGTCAATAGCATTATTTACAAATATTTTCTCCCAGTCTGTAGGTTATCTTTTCATTTTGTTTATGCTTTTCTTTGCTATGCAAAAGTTTGTAAGTTTGATTAGGTCACATTTGTTTATCTTTGTTTTTACTTTTCTTGCCTTGGGAGACTGATCTAAGAATTATGTCAGAGAATGTTTTGCCTATGATCTCTTGTAGGAGTTTTATGGTGTCATGTCTCCCCTTCCCCACACCCTGTGTGGCATGTGGAATTTTAGTTCCCCAACCAGAGCTGGAACCTGTGCCCCCTGCACTGGAAGCATGGAGTCATAACCACTTGATCACCAGGGAGGTCACTTTGTGTTATGTCCTATGCTTACATCTTAAAGCCATTTTGAATTTATTTTTATGTATGGTGATCTAACTTCATTGATTCTCATGTGCTGTCTAGCTTTCCCAACACTTGCTAAAGAGACTATCTTTTTCCTATTGTAGAATCTTGCCTTCTTTGTTGAAGATTGTGTGGGTTTATTTCTGGGTTCTCTATTCTGTTCCATTGACCCATATGTCTGTTTTTGGGCCAATACCAAACTGTTTTGATTACTGTAGCTTTGCAGTATTGAGTCTGGGAGGGTCATGCCTCCTGCTTTGTTTTTCTTCAGGGTGGCTTTGTCCATGCTTGTTGCTGTTCAGTCACTCACTCGTGTCTGACTCTCTGTGACCCCAGTGGATTTCAGCACACCAGGCTTCCCTGTCCTTCACTATATCCCAGAGTTTGGTCAAACTCACGTCCACTGAGGTGATGATGACATCCAACCATCTCATCCTCTGTCATCCCCTTCTCCTCCTGCCCTCAATCTTTCCCAGCATCAGGGTCTTTTCCAATGAGTCTGTTCTTCACATCAGGTGGCCGAAGTGTTGGAGCTTCAGCTTCAACATCAGTCCTTCCAATGAATATTCAGGGTTGATTTCCCTGAGGATTAATTGGTTTGATTTCCTTGCAGTCCAAGGGACTCTCAAGAGTCTTCTCCAACACCACAGTTCAAAAGCACCAATTCTTCAGTGCTCAGCTTTCTTTATAGTCCAACTCTCACATCCATACATGACCACTGGAAAAACCATAGCCTTGACTATACAGAACTTTCTTTGCATCAAGAGACTCTTTAGTTTCTCTGTGCTTACTGCCATTAAGGTGGTGTCATCTGCATATCTGAGATTTGTTGATGTTTCTCCCAGCAGTCTTGATTCCAGCTTGTGCTTCATCCAGCCCAGCATTTGTCATGAGATACTGTGCATATAAGTTAAATAATCAGGATGACAATATACAGGCTTGATGTACTCCTTTCCTAATTTTGAACCAGTCCATTGCTACATGTCTGGTTCTAACTATTGCTTCTTGACCTGCATACAGATTTCTCAGGAAGCAGGTAAGGTAGTCTGGTATTCCCATCTCTTTAAGAATTTTTCATGGTTTGCTGTGATCCACACAAAGGCTTTAGCACAGTCAATGAAGCAGAAGTAGATGTTTTTTTGGAATTCTCTTGCTTTTTTCTAAAAACAGACCCAATGGATCCAACAGATGTTGCCAATTTCATCTCTGGTTCCTTTGCCTTTTCTCAATCCAGCTTGTACACCTGGAATTTCTCAGTTCACATACTGCTGAAGCCTAGATTGAAGGATTTTGAGCATTATCCTGCTAGCATGTGAAATGAGTGCAGTTGTGTGGTAGTTGAGAGTTGGGCTATAAAGAAAGCTGAGCACTGAAGAATTGATGCTTTTAAACTGTGGTGTTGGAGAAGACTCTAGAGAGTCCCTTGGACAACAAGGAGATCTGACCAGTCCATCCTAAAGGAAATCAGTCCTGAATATTCATTGGAAGGACTTATGCTGAAGCTGAAACTCCAATACTTTGGCCACCTGATGTGAAGAACAGACTCATTGGAAAAGATCCTGATGCTGGGAAAGATTGAGGGCAGGAGGAGAAGGGGATGACAGAGGATGAGATGATTGGATGGTACCACAAACTCAATGGACATGAGTTTGAGTAAGCTCCAGGAATTGGTGATGGACAGGGAGGCCTGGTGTGCTACAATCTATGGGGTCTGAAAGAGTCGGACACAACCGAGTGACTGAACTGAACTGAACTGAACATTCTTGGGCATTGCCCTTCTTTGGAATTGGAATGAAAATTGACCTTTTCCAGTCCCGTGGCCACTGCTGAGTTTTCCAAATTTGCTGGCATACTGAGCGCAGCACTTTCACAGCATCATCTGTTAGAATTTGAAATAGCTCAGCCTGAATTCCGTCACCTACTCTAGATTTGTTTGTAGAAATGCTTCCTATGGCCTACTTGTCTTCACACTGCAGGATATCTGGGTCATTAAGACTTTTTTGTATAGTTCTTCTGTGTATTCTTGCCATCTCTTTTTAATCTCTTCTGCTTCTTCTAGGTCCTTGCCATTTCTGTCCTTTATTGAGCCCATCTTTGCATAAAATGTTCCCTTGGTATCTCTAATTTTCTTGAAGAGATCACTAGTCTTTCCTGTTCTGTTGTTTTCCTCTATTTCTTTGCACTGATCACTTGAGAAGGCTTTCTTATCTCTCCTTGCTATTCTTTGGAACTCTGCATTCAGATGGGTATATCTTTCCTTTTCTTCTTTGCCTTTCACGTCTTCTTTTCTCAGTTTTGTAAGGCCTCCTCAGACAGCCATTTTGCCTTTTTGCATTTCTTTTTCTTGGGGATTGTTTTGGTCACTGCCTCCTGTATAGTGTTGCAAATCTTCATGCATTGTTCTTCAGGTACTCTATATCAGATTTAATCCCTTGAATCTATTCATCACCTCCACTGTATAATCATAAGGGATTTGATTTAGGTCGTACTTGAATGGCCTAGTGGTTTTCCCTGTTTTCTTCAATTTAAGCCAGAATTTTGCAATGAGGAGCTCATGATCTGAGCCACAGTCAGCTCCCAGTTTTGTTTTTGCTGACTGTATAGAGCTTCTCCATCTTCAACTTCGAAGAATAAAATCAACCTGACTTCAGTATTGACCATGTGGTGATGTCCATGTATAGTCTCTTGTGTTGTTGGAAGAGGGTGTTTGCTGTGACCAGGGTCTTCTATTGGCAAAACTCTGTTAACCTTTGCCCTGTTTCATTTTGTAATCCAAGGCCAAAATCGCCTGTTACTCCACTTATCTCTTGATTTCCAATCCCCTATGATGAGAAGGACATCTTTTTTTTTGGTGTTAGTTCTAGAAGTTCTTTAGGTCTTTGTAGTATGTGTGTGTGTGTGTTAAGTTGCTTCAGTCATGTCCGACTCTTTGTGATGCTGTGGACTGTAGCCCACCAGTTGCCTCTGTCCAGCGGGTTCTCCAGGCAAAATACTGCAGTGGGTTGCCATGCCCTCCTCCAGGGGATCTCCCCAACCTAGGGACTGAACGCATATCTCTTATGTTTCCTGCATTGGCAGGCGTGTTCTTTACCACTAGCGATACCTGGGAAGCCCCCTTCATAGTATACAATGGTTATATTTGCTTTCTTTTACAACTTCTGGTTATCTCTGGCATTAATTACCCGATTCTTAACTGCTTGTGCTGTGCTGAGTTGTTCCTTTGTGTCTGCCTCTTGTGACCCCGTGGACTGTAGCCCACCAGGCTCTTCTGTCCATGAGGATTCTCCAGGCAAGAATACTGGAGTGGGTTGCCATGCCTTCCATCAGGTCTTAACTGCTTAATTCTCTCTATCAATTGTTAGTGTTTCCCACTTGCTCCGACAGCTTCTTCGTACAATCTCACACATCATAAGACATGAGATAGTCTCATGCTGGTTTTGTTCTTGATGTTTTAAAAGGAACCTCTCTTCTGGAGTGTCTGTGGTTTGTAGCTCTCACTCTTTAGAGTGTTTCACTCACTGCTGCCATTTTGGGGTTTTCCTTTACCATCAACCAGAGTATTTCTCTGGAGAAGGCAATGGCACCCCACTCCAGTACTCTTGCCTGGAAAATCCCATGGATGGAGGAGTCTGGTAGGCTGCAGTCCCTGGGGTCGCTAAGAGTCGGATATGACTGAGCGAGTTCACTTTCACTTTTCACTTCCATGCATTGGAGAAGGAAATGGCAACCCACTCCAGTGTTTTTGCCTGGAGAATCCCAGGGATGGGGGAACCTGGTGGGCTGCTGTCTATGGGGTCGCACATAGTCGGACACGACTGAATTGGCTTAGCTGCAGCAGCAGAGGATTTCTCTCACCTCTCCTGTGTGTTTGGTCCTAGGAAATTTCAAATCTTGTATAATCCTCTTCCTTCATTTAATTTGTTGTTTTGACTTTGTAGCTGCTTCCTGAGAAAGAATGTATCAAAAGTAAATTAATTTTGTTTATATTTCGCCTATCTAAAGTTTTTATTTCATCTTCTTGCTTAGTTGCTTAGCAGGATATAGAATTTCAGGTTGGAAATGATTTTCATTTAAGACTTTTGGATGTATTTCTCTATTGTATTTCAGTCTCCAGTGTTGATGGTGAGAAGCCCCAAACCATTCTAATTCTATATTCTTTGGACACTTTTTTTAGCTCTGTATTGTGAGAATGTCTGTTTTTAAAAAACAATTTTATTGAAGTATGATTGTGCAATGAGCTGCAAAACTGTGAAATTTGAGTTACTACTTCTTACACTCATGACACTATCACAATAAAGAATATAGCTATTTGGGTATATCAGTTTGCAATATGCAGTTTCCTCATGCCCTTGAATAATTTCTTATTTCTGTCTCTCTTTGAAACCCCTCTCCCATGACCCATCCCCAGAAAACCACTTTTCTGCTTCCTATCAGTATAGATTATTTTGCATTTTCTAGAATTTTCTACAAATGGATTAAAATAGTATGTATTAATATTTTTTTTGCTTGGTTTCTTTCAGCATAATTACTTACAGCTACTTATATTCTTACATGTATCAATATTTCATTTTTTATTACTGGTAAGCAATTTATTGTGTACAGCTAATTTATATGGAAATGCAAATGAGCTAGAAATGGTCAGTTTTTTTCTCACAGGTTAATAATAAGAAGCAACTCCGTAAAAATAAGCAAAAGATTTGGCTACTTCACAAAAGAAGATATATAAATGAGCCAATAAGCACATGAGAAAGTGCTCGGCATCTTCCATGATGAGGGAAAAGGAAGTTATAACTATAGTAAGATCCTCTTACAAACGCACTAGGATAACTATTATTAATAAAACTGACAATAGCAAATGGTGAGAATCAAGAGAAACTGGAATTTCATATATTACTGGTGGGAGTGTAAAATGACACAATCTCTTTGGGAAACACTTTGGCAGTCTTTTATTAAGTTATTCATACACTTGCTAGCAATGTTTCTCCCAAGTATTTATTCAAGATAATTGAAAGCATATATCTACCCAGACTTGTATACATTCATTTGAGCAGCTTTATTCAAACTAGCCAAAATCAGGAAGTAATCCAAATGTTTATAAAAAAATGAATGGAGAAACAAATTATGCTATATTCATATCACAGAATTCTTTTCAGCAATAAAAAAAGAACAAGCATTGATACATACAAAAACACAGATGAATCTCAAAAACTTAAGCTGATCTAAAGAAGCCAGGAACAAGAGTCTATCCTGTATATTCCATTTATATGAAATTCTAGAGCAAATGTAATTAAGCTCTATTGATAGAAAACAGGTCCTTGGTTGCCTGGGGCAGGATAAAGGGTAAATGATTGCAAAAAGGCATAAAGGAAACGTTGGGAGACAATGAAAATGTTCAGTATCTGTCTTGACTGGGATGGAAGTTATATATACATTTATCAGATCATGTTGACTTGCATCGTATAATATGGGTGCAGTTTATGTTATAGAAATATCTTAGTGACTTGACTTAAATGACTTAAAATTGGCGTGTCACCGTATTGTGGGTTGCTGCCACATGGCATTTCTACTCTTAGACCCACATCACCCAGACATCCAGACAGAGGGAAAGGGGTAGCAATGCGGCAAAGGAAAAGAGAAAAGAAAAGAAAAACTAAAGTTTATGGCTTCTAAGTGCTTGCTTGTTACCTTAAAAATATGTTTTATAATTTCTGAAAGTTAGAAAATAAATGCTGGATGGTGAAGGGAAAATTTATTCAGGTGAATGTATGAAAACTCAGTCTGGAAATAGAAACTTAGCATTTCATTCTGGCATGTGCCATCACATACAAAGTAATAAATATGTGGATTTTCTAAGAATTAGAAGACATCTAAATGCATTCAACACTAAAACTCTGCTGAATAGAGTTGACTCTTTGATGACTCACCAAGCCTGTCATCCCCAGGCCCAACATTTATAAACATTGTGCTGGCGAAGAGCTCAGAAATTGGTATCAGAGATTAATGTTTCCTGTTTATAGAATATGAAATACATGGGAATTTAATGCAGTAGGGTTTAAAAGAAGGCTTTTTGAAATATAAGGAATGAGTCTAATGTAGGAGACCTCTGGAATGACAGGGGAGAGTGGGGTCAGCACGGTTTTCATCATCCTTGGTACCATGTAACCCCAGGCAAGTTTTTTTTCCTTCCTAATTTCCTACAGAAGAGGCCTAAAGCTGTTTATCTTAGCTGACAAGTTGAAATAAACAATTTATATTTTCTTGGAAAGACCCAATTTTTTTCTTTCATGATTTTACTTTTTAAAATTTTTATTGGAATATAGTTGCTTTACAGTGTTGTTACTTTCTGCTGTACAGCAAAGTGAATCAGCTCTATGTATAGGTAATATCCCCTCTTTTTTGGATTTCCTTCCAATTTAGGTCACCACAGAGCACTAAGTAGAGTTCCCTGTCCTACACAGTAGGTTCTCACTAGTTATCTATTGTGTCGTGTCCGACTCTTTGCGACCCCATAGACTGTAGCCTATCAGGTTCCTCCATCCTTGGGATTTTCCAGGCAAGAGTGCTGGAGTGGATTGCCATTTCCTTCTCCAGGGGATCTTCCCGACCTAGGAATTGAACCTGGGTCTCCTGCATTTCAGGCAGACGCTTTACCCTCTGAGCCACGAGGGAAGCCCATATCTGTTGTATACATAGTAGTATATACATATGCCAGTCTCAATCTCCCAGTTCATCCCTCTCCCCCATTTCCCCCTTGGTATCCAAATGTTTGTCCTCTCTGTGTCTCTATTTCTGCTTTGCAAACAAGCTCACGTACAGCATTTTTCTAGATTCTGTATATATGCATTAATATACAATATTTGATTTTCTCTTCTTGACCTACTTCACTCTGTATGACAATCTCTAGGACCATCCATATCTCTGCAAATGGCACAATTTCATTCCTTTTTATGACTGAGTAATATTCCATTGTATACATGTACTAAATCTTCTTTATTCAGTTCTTGGTTGGTGGATATTTAGGTTGCTTTCTTCTCCTGGCTATTATAAATACTGCTACAGTGAACACTGGGGTGCATGGATCTCTTGCAGTTATTGTTTTTTCCCAGTATATGCCCAGGAGTGGGATCGCTGGGTCATATGACAATTCTATTTTAACTTTTTAAGGACTGTCCATACTGTTCTCCATAGTGACTGTATCTATTTACATTCTCAGCAACTGTGTAGGAGGGTTGTTTTTTCCCACACCCTCTCCAGCATTTATTGTTTCTAGATTTTTTGATGATGGGGATTTGGACCAGTATGAGGTCATAACTCATGGTAGTTTTGATTTGCATTTCTCTAATAATTAGTGATGTTAAGCATCTTTTCATGTGTTTGTTGACCATCTGTACACCTTCTTTGAAGAAATGTCTATTTAACTCTTCAAAAACCCATTTTTTTGATTGAGTTGCTTTGTGTGTGTGTGTGTGTGTGTGTGTGTGTGTGTGTGTGTGTGTGTGTGTTGAGCTTCATGAGCTGCTTGTTCATTTTGACAAAGGAGATTAATCTTTTGTCAATTGCTTTATTTGTAAAGATTTTCTCCCATTCTGAGGGTTGTCTTTTCATCCCATTTATGGTTTCCTTTGCCCTGCAAAAGCTTTTAACTTTAATTAGGTCCTACATGTTTATTTTTGTTTTTATTTTCATTACTCTAGGAGGTGGATCAAAACAGATCTTACTGTGATTTAGGGTATTCTGCCTATGTTTTCCTCTAAGAGTTTTGTCTGACCTTACATTTAGGTCTTTAATCCATTTTGAGTTTATTTTTGTATATGGTGTTAGGCGGTCTTCTAATTTCATTCTTTTACATATAGTTCTCCAGTTGTTCCAGTAGTCTTTTCTCCATTATATATTCTTGAATATTGAAGAGACTGTCTTGAATTGAAGACACTTATTGAAGAGACTCTCTTTTCTCCATCGTATATTCTTGCCTCCTTTGTCATAGATTATATAACCATAGGTACATGGATATTTCTAGGTGGAAAGAACCAATTATTTAAAGAGGTTTCAGATTTTATCTTGTTACCACTAAATAAAGGAGGAAATCTTACAAATGAAAAGAGTTGAGACAAATCAATCAATTAAAATGTATAGACCCTAATTATTTGGACCCTGGTTAGAAAAAGCAAATTGTAAAAGCAAGCAAGGCAATGCCAAAGAATGCTCAAACTACTACACAATTGCACTCACCTTACATGCTTGTAAAGTAATGCTCAAAATTCTCCAAGTCAGGCTTCAGCAATATGCAAACCATGAATTTCTAGATGTTCAAGCTGGTTTTTAGAAAAGGCAGAGGAACCAGAGATCAAATTGCCAACATCCGCTGAATCATTGAAAAAGCAAGAGAGTTACAGAAAAACATCTATTTCTGCTTTATTGACTATGCCAAAGCCTTTGACTGTGTGGATCACAATAAACTGTGGAAAATTCTGAAAGAGATAGGAATACCAGACCACCTGACTTGCCTCTTGAGAAACCTATATGCAGGTCAGGAAGCAACAGTTAGAACTGGACATGGAACAATAGACTGGTTCCAAATAGGAAAAGGAGTATGTCAAGGCTGTATATTGTCACCCTGCTTATTTAACTTCTATGCAGAGTGCATCATGAGAAACGCTGGGCTGGAAGAAGCACAAGCTGGAATCAAGATTGCCGGGAGAAATATCAATAACCTCAGATATGCAGATGATACCACCCTTATGGCAGAAAGTGAAGAAGAACTAAAGAGCCTCTTGATGAGAGGGAAAGAGGAGAGTGAAAAGGTGGGCTTACAGCTCAACATTCAGAAAACGAAGATCATGGCATCTGGTCCCATCACTTCATGGCAAACTGATGGGGAAACAGTGGAAACAGTGTCTGGCTTTATTTTGGGGGGCTCCAAAATCACTGCAGATGGTGATTGCAGCCATGAAATTAAAAGACACTTGCTCTTTGGAAGGATAATTATGACCTACCTAGACATATTAAAAAGCAGAGACATTACTTTGCCAACAAAGGTCCATCTATTCAAGGCTATAGTTTTTCCAGTGGTCATGTATGGATGTGAGAGTTGGACTGTGAAGAAAGCTGAGTGCCGAAGAATTGATGCTTTTGAACTGTGGTGTTGGAAAAGACTCTTGAGAGTCCCCTGGACTGCAAGGAGATCCAACCAGTCTATCCTAAAGGAAATCAGTCCTGAGTGTTCACTGGAAGGACTGATGTTGAAGCTGAAACTCCAATACTTTAGCCACCTGATGGGAAGAACTGACTCATTTGAAAAGACCCTGATGCTGTGAAGGATTGGGGGCAGGAGGAGAAGGGGATGACAGAGGATGAGATGGTTGGATGGCATCACCGACTCAGTGGACATGAGTTTGAGTAAAGTCTGGGAGTTGGTGATGGACAGGGAGGCCTGGCGTGCTGCAGTCCATGGGCTCGCAATGAGTTGGACATGACTGAGTGACTGAACTGAACTCAAAAGCAAACAAAAGCTGTGAGACAGTTGGGGAAATGTGGATGCTAGCTGGGTATTGAGTGGTATAAAGAAATCATTGTTAACATTTTTTAAGTGTGATGATTTAATTTTTGTTCTGTTTTTAGAGACAGCTTTTATATACATACTGACTGACTTTGGATTAAATGATAAAATTTCTGGCATTTGCCACTAGGTAACATAGGTGAAGAGACCTAGACAACTTTGACTTAGTATCAGATTCTTGAAGGAAAATTGCTCATGGAGTTAATTAATATGAGTGAATCTGAAAGTTTACTTTAATGTGATTCTCTGGGTAACAGCTTTGGAGTTTGCTCTTCCAGCGTTTGAAGCATCCTTTTAAAGAAGTCCACAAGAATAGGATCAGGAGACCACACGGTTTTTTGCATTTTAGTTTGGGAATCGTCCTGTACCAGCTCCCTTGCCCTCTGTCCGTGACTTTTACAGCTTTCATCTTCCTTGGCTCTCACTGGCTCCCCCCCTTTCTCTGATGCTGACTCTAGACGCAGGGTCTGGTTAAGCCCTGGCACTTCCTTGGCGTGCCATTTCCAGTGTGGCCTCTTCGTGTTTACATAAACCATGGCCACAGCCAAGTGGCACCGTGTCCCTCACCTTTGCCAGATTTACAGGTGAAACACTTTGCAAGGGGCTCCCAAAGACCTGTCTGTTTGAGGATGTAGAAGAGTCTTATATAATTAAACAGTTTTCACACCTGATCATCAGACTTGGAAGAGAAAAGTGTTAAATTATGGGTACATTACACTTCCACCAAAGAACTGGATGAGCAATATTACTGATCTCACAGGAAAAAATATCCTGGAAAATGCTAATTAATTTCACTTTCCTCTTACACTTTATATTTCATCAGAAGGCTCTAAATTGTTGTTCTTTAAACCATAGTTTAAGCAATGTGATATTTTCCAAATTGTGGGTCATTTCCCTTTCGTGGGTTATGAAATTAATCTCATGGGCAGCAAAAAGTTTGAATAGTCTAGACTAGTTTAGAATGAAGTGGAATAGAATAAATATGTTAAAGTGAATCACACATAGTACATGCATACTAAGTGACCCAGTACGTTGCTTCAGGGGTGTCTGACTCTCTCGTGATCCTATGGGACGCAGCCCGCCAGGCTCCTTTGTCCATGGGATTCTCCAGGCAAGAATACTGGAGTGGCTGCCATGCCTTCCTCCAGGGGATCTTCCCAACCCAGGAATCGAACCCACATCTTTTATGTCTCCTGCCCTGGCAGGCAGGTTCTTTACCACTAGCACCATCTGGGAAGCACACATAGCAAGAGAGAATATTTTTCTTACCGAATTTTTAGTTTTGCATGTTTGTATGTGTGTGCTCTGTCACAAGGTTGAAAACGATTTCTTAACTGTGGTCATTGTCCCCAAAGCTTGAAAACCCCTACATAATGCATTTGTGCATATGATACATAAATAACAAAAAGACTCAAGGGGAGAAACTAAGAACTCAATGAAAATTTCTTTCCAACCAAAATCCCCATTACTAGTCACTTGAGTCAGAGAACTAAAACTTGACTATGCCAACCAGTCAGAAACTAGGAGTAACCTGGCAGAAGGAACAGGCTAGAGGTGCCACGCGATTAGTTGTTCTTCTTGGGTGGGTGGTTTAGCTTGCTGTTTTTCTGTTGATTTTTTTAAAGGCCCCGTGCATTTGTGTCACCTGGTAACTGCCATTTCTAGACTCAAGTTTGTCTGTCTCTGGCTGCAGCTGGTATATTAGCTGACACTAAGAGGAAGAGCAAGGCATGGAACTTTGCTTGATCTGCTGCAGCCCAAATGAACATCCCCGCGCCACCCCCACCCCTCCCAATGTATGCATCGCCCCTGCCATTTAGGTCATGGCAAGAACAAGGTAAAGAGACATTAGTCCCCAAACCATAGATTCAGCCTGCAGCATCCAAGGCGCCGACAAGTCTGGCTATACGCCAAGGCCATATTCGGCCAAGAATGCCCGCCCTTTGAGATCCCAGCAGGCATACTCATACAAATTCTTGTCTATTCTTGCAGCCCTGAGGCAGAGGAAACAGTATCTCACTTGCCATTTTTTTTTGTATAAAACTTTCAAGAAGAACTTCATAATGACTACACACCTGAACATTTAAATTCGAATCCTTGACAAGTTTGTGGCACTAACGGCCTGTCATTGTTCTTTGAGAGCCATCATGGAATGAATTTGCATGTTTTTATCCCATGCTAGAACACATCCTAATGAGAAACACAACTAAGGAAGGGGTGATTCTCCAGACAAAAAGGCACTTGGAAAAGACACTATTCAGTCAAAATATCTCTCTCAGATGATGCGATCCTTTGGAGAATGAAATGTTCAAATTCTGACTGAGGGCTTCGGGAAGAAATGAGTCCTCCAGTCTGAAAAGGGGAGTAGGAAGGGGAGCACTGAGGGGCTGCAATGACAGGGAATGCGGAAATGTCTCTATCGGCTGGTTCCACGGTGTGATCTCGTCCATGTGAAAGAAGCCAGGCCTACCATACTGAAAGCACAAAGGCAGGGCCCTTGGCTTGGCTCCCCGAGCAGCCATCAGTGATTCATCTGGAGGAACAGCTGGGGCTCCCAGCAGAAGGGAGCGGGTGCAGTCACCAGGTTTGCAGGACCACAGAGATCCACAGCTCTAACTCAGCTCTGATGCAGACCAGGGCCAGGCCAAGCTGGCCTTTCCCAGAGAACAGAGTCTGCTCACGTTCCTGTTCTTGCCTCGTTGCAGATTTCAAATAAGGTAACAAAAGTGGCATCTGGAACATTTCCTGGCAAGTAGGCATGTCTCCCTCCCCTCTCCCAGACCTTGTTCTCCATTTCTTCTCTCTCAGCTCCTTTCCCGCAGTTAGGAGGAGCCTGGCATTGGTGTGAAACTGGCCTGCATTCAAATCCAGCCTCCCCAGTTGTTTGCTATGTGGCTTGAAGAAAATTATTAAACTTGCCTAAGCCTCAGTGTCCTTAGCAAGAAAATACAGAGAACTCTTGCCTTACAGGGTTGCATGGAGATTGAGAAAATGTGAAATACTTGGCAAACATTAGTACTCAAAGTCAGGGTTTCTCAACCTCAGCATTTCTGATATTTTGGCCAAAAAATTTGTTGTGGGGATTGTCCTGTGCATTTTAGGATGTTTATGAGTATCCTTGATCTCTGCAAACCAGATGCCAGCGGTACTCACTCTCTGCTTGACCGGGACTTGCAGTTTACCTGTCTCCACCTCTGTCTCCCTCTCTCAGGAAAATAAAACTGCCTTGTACTGAGTAGCCCAGGTGGCAAGGAACTAAGGCCTCCAGTAAATAGCCAGCAAGCAACTGAGGCCAGCCTGCAGCCAAGTTAGTGAATGTGGAAGACACTCCCCCCCCAGTTGAGTTACCTGCAGCCCTGGACGGTACCTTGATTGTAACCTTGTGAGTCACACTGAGCTAGATGCACCCAGCTGAGCCACGCCCAGATTCCCACCCTACAGAGATGGTACGCAATACTGTTCTTCGAAGCTGCTAAGATTTTGACAATTTATCATTTTCACAAACTAAGACAAATACCAATAATGTATTAAATAATGTATCATATGCTGAACTGGGCAGCAAATGAGTGAGATGGAGTCTCTGCTCACAAAGGGTTTATAATGCAGAGGTGGCCCACAGGGGCAGATCCTAAGGTTTCTATGGCTTTCCTTTTCTTTCCTTCTCTCTTTCTTTTCCTTTTCCTGTCCACATTTGCATCCATGACATTAGTCTATCCCACAGGTATCACATGGTTGACCTTAATGTTTAGTTCTTGAACTTATTCACACATCTTAGAATTAATTCTCTCTTTACCTCTTTGGAGGGTTGGCATTTACCCTTTAAAACTGTATTAAAACCACAATGAGATATCAAATGGCAATTATCAAAAAGACAGGAAGTAAAAAATACTGGCAAGGATATAAAAGAAAGTGAACTGTTGTGCACTGTTGGTGAAAATGTAGCTTGGCACAACCACTATGGAAAACAGTATGGAGGTTCCTAAAAAATAGAACTACCCCATGATCCAGGATTTCACTTCTGAGTATTACACTGAAGAAGAGAAAACACTAAATAAAAAAGATAACTCATATACCTCCACATTTTGGAAGGGCAAGAGCAGAACTCACCTTAGAGATGGCTGAAACCAGGACTAGAGCATCATCAGTCATCACTCTGGTTGTCTCTCATCTCAGCCTCTGCAAGTGGGCTCCATCCTTCCACGCTGAGTCCCCTGTGAGTCAGGAGCTGTGACCACCAGGAGCTCCCAGCTCTGAACCTTGCAGCTTTGTGACCAGAGAGGAAAGGGGCATCATTCTTCTGGCTTGAAAATTCCCAGAGAATGTTTTTGATTGGTTTAATCTGCTGATCAATCACTCCAGCCAGGGGCATGAGGTATTTGGATAAACTCATCTGGACTCATGTGCTCAAACTGTTGCTAGAAAAAAGTGTGTGTTACTAGAAAAAGCAGAGAAAAGGATGATGGGCAGCCAAGAACAAAAGGCATCTATCAGTTAAAAAAAAAAATCCAGGAAGGATCATAAGATGCATATTATTCTCCAATTTGTTTTAATCAGTAAACTATATATTGTGGACTTCTTTCCATATCAATATATATTATGACCAGTTTACTAGACCATACATACTCAATTGAACAGAAATGTGAAACTGTTTTCATTTTCTCTCCTATGATTTATTTTAATCATACTCCACAGAATCTCCCTTTCTGACCCTTCAGTTCAGTTCAGTCACTCAGTCGTGTCCAACTCTTTGTGACCCTATGGACTGCAGCACGCCAGACATCCCTGTCCATCGCCAACTCCTGGAGCTTACTCAACTCATGTTCATTGAGTGGGTGATTCCATCCAACCATCCTCTGTTGTCCCCTTCTCCTCCCACCTTCAATCTTTCCCAGCATCAGGGTCTTTTCCAATAAGTCTGTTCTTCATATCAGGTGGCCAAAGTATTGCAGCTTCAGCTTCAGCATCAGTCCTTCCAATGAATATTCAGGGTTGATTTCCCTTAGGATTGACTGGTTGGACCTCCTTGAAGTCCAAGGGACTCTCTAGAGTCTTCTCCAACACCACAGTTTGAAAAAATAAGTTTCTCAGCATTCAGCCTTCCTTATGGTCCAACTCTCACATCCATACATGACTACTGGAAAAACCATAGCTTTGATTAGATGGACCTTTGTCAGCAAAGTAGTGTCTCTGCTTTTTAATTTGCTGTCTAGGTTGGTCATAGCTTTCCTTCTAAGGAGCAAGCCTCTTTTAATTTCATGGCTGCAGTCACTGTCTCCAGAGATTTTGGAGCCCCCAAAAATAAAGTCTGTCACTGTTTCCATTGATTGTTTCCCGTCTATTCGCCACGAAGTGATGGGACTGGATGCCATGAACCCAGTTTTTTGAATGCTGAGTTTAAGCCAGCTTTTCCACTCTCCTCTTTCACTTTCATCAAGAAGCTCTTTAGTTTGTCTTCACTTTCTGCCATAATGGTGGTGTCATCTGTATATCTGAGGTTATAGATATTTCTCCCAGCTTGTGCTTCATCCAGCCCAGCATTTCACATGATGGACTCTGCATATAAGTTAAATAAGCAGGGTGACAACATATAGTCTTGTCTTACTCCTTCCCCAATTTGGAACCAGTCTGTTGTTCCATGTCCAGTTCTAATTGTTGCTTCTTGACCTGCATACAAGCTTCTCAGGAGGCAGATAATGTGGTCTGGCATTCCCATCTCCTTAAGAATTTCCCACAGTCTGCTGTAATCCACACAGTCAAAGTCTTTGGCACAGTCAGTAAAGCAGAGGTAAATGGTTTTCTGGGCCGCTCTTGCTTTTTTTGTGATCCAACAAATGTTGGCAATTTGGTCTCTGGTTGTGCCTTTTCTAAATCTAGCTTAAATTCTGGAACTTCTCAGTTCACGTACTGTTGAAGCCTCACTTGGAGAATTTTGAGCATTGCTTTGCTAGCATGTGAGATGAGAGCAATTGTGTGGTAGTTTGAACATTCTTTGGCATTGGCTTTCTTTGGAATTGGAATGAAAGCTGACCTTTCCCAGTCCTGTGGCCACTGCTGAGTTTTCCAAGTTTGCTGGCATATTGAGTGCAGCACTTTCACAGCATCATCTTTTAGGATTTGAAATAGCTCAACTGGAATTCCATCACCTCCACTAGCTTTGTTCGAGGTGATGCTTCTTAAGGCCCGCTTGACTTCACACCCCAGGATATCTGGGTCTAGGTGAGTGATCACATCATAGTGGTTATCTGGGTTAGTGGTTATTCTGACCCTTAGTCTTGGTAAAACTCATAGCTTTCTCGTCACTTTTAAAATTATTAAAATGGCTTGTCCTGTCAAGAGTTGTTTAAACCTAAATCTCATATCCAGTTTAATATTCATTCTGTCCCTCAAACCTGCCAGTGTGGCGCGGGCTTCCATCAAGCAATTTGGAGCGAAGAAGGGAGTGGATTACTGTTTCACTTTTCTGTTCTCTCTTATGGTTGCAATGTGAAGTGAATTCTATTCATCTTAGTTTTTGATTGAATAACAGAGACAAGTGTGTCCTATTCATGTTAGTTTTTGATTGAATTTGAATCCCCCCCAATTCATATGTTGAAGCTCTAACCCCTGATACATCAGAATGTGACTGTATTTGGAGATAAGGCCTTAAAAAAGAGGTGATTAAGTTGAATGAGGCCATTAGGTTGGCCCATATCCAATCTGACTGGTGTCCTTATAAGAAGAGAAAATTTGAATATACCGACACCAAGAGCTCCCATGCACAGAGGGACAGCCATGTAAAATCAGGAAAACCAACCCTGTGGTTGAGGTGTTGTGATGGTGCTTATTGTACTCTAAAGGCTGCCTTTCGTGGGACACGTGTTCATGGGCACACATGTGTGGCTTCTTAAGGGGTGATCACAGAAAGTTCTCAGGACGCAGTTCTTTGGCATGGTAAATATGCTTTTTCCAATTCCCTCTTGATGCCCACCCAGGACAGTTTACTCTACAGCCTCTTGTTTGCAAGGGGTCTCCCTCCTGGTGACCAGTTCACTCAGGGAGGGACCAGCAGGGTGTCTGGAGCCTGGCTATGTTCTAGGGCCATTCAATCTCAGGAAGCCGGCATAGCCTTGTCACACCCAAGCGTGGGTGGGCAGACTGCTCCATCCCTACATCATCTTTGCCCAGATGTCTGTTTCCTTTTATTCCCTGCTCAAGCAGACATCTCAGAGGACATCTGAACAGTTCCACCGAATAAGCAGGTATCTGAGCAGGAAGACCTCCCTTCTTACTGAACTTCTAATCTTAGCATGTTTCCTCTTACTTAATTCTTTTGAGAGAGTCTCCCTCCTGAGGAAAGAAAGGGAAACCATAACCCTCCCCACTAAGTTAACATCTCAAGACTAAAAATTCTCCTTGAACTTTGTTTCCTAAATCTATACATGTACAGTTTGGAGGGAATTATACACTAATAGCTGGGTAGCTGAGCCAATTCAGCTGTTTCTTACCTGCCCTGGAGAGGCACCTGGCCCCCAGTTGCTGTAGGCTCCCTTTAGAATAATGGGTTATTTATCTCCGCAATCTCTAGTCAATTCTGAGACAGTCTTGGTAGAAGTCAGTTTACTTGAAACCTATTTTAATGACTTACAGAATATGAAAACAATGTCATTTAACTATTCCTCTCCAGGTAAACATTTGGATAAGGTCCAGGTTCTTGCTATTGCTTCGATGAACATACTATTTGGGAGAACATCTGAGTGTGTGTATGTGTGTGCTTATGCCTGGATGTTTCACAGGCTAAATTCCCTGCTTTAAAACTGCTGAGTCAAAATAGATGGAAATAACTTAAAAAGTTATTCTGTGCATTATCATAAACTTTTTCAGTTCAGTTCAATCACTCAGTCCTGTCAGACTCTTTGCAACCCCATGGACTGCAGTACGCCAGGCTTCCCTGTCCATCACCAACTCCCGGAGCTTACTCAGACTCATGCCCATTGAGTCAGTGATGCCATCCAACCATCTCATCCTCTGTCATCCCCTTCTCCTCCTGCCCTCAATCTTTCCCAGCATCAGGGTATTTTCTAATGAGTCAGTTCTTTGCATCATGTGGCCAAAGTATTCGAATTTCAGCTTCAGCATCAGTCCTTCCAATGAGTATGAAATATCATAAACTTTTTGCATCATCACAAAGTAAAGACTTCTTAATGTTGGTGTAGAGTCCTATGAATTTTAATACATATCTAGGTTCTTGAAGTCACCACTACAATCAGGATACAGATCTGTCCATCACCCCAAACACTTTGTCATGCTGTCTCTCTCTTTTGCACTCTTCCTCCCACCCCTGACCCCTGATAACAACTCGTTTGTTCCAGAATAATTTTAAATGGTAATAATCTTCTACTTGTTCAGTTTGGTTGATTGGCAAAGTAATGAGTGCTCTGTCATAAACAGGTTCAAGACATTAGTAGCTAGGCCTGCTAGCTAAGATCATGTTTCCATGTAATTAATTCTAATGAGGAGATAAACTATTTAACTTTTTTCAAAAACATTTAAATAGAATCATTTTTAAAACACTCTGGGCCTCAAGAAAGGTAAGCCTTATTAGCATAGAATGTTCTATCATTATATGTAATTCCATGTGTTTTTAGAAATGTTTATGAACTAAATCATAGATTATAAGATAAGTACAATTTAAATAAGAATAATATATATATTTCCCAACTGAAGACCTAGAATATTACAGTACCTTTAAGCATCACTATGAACAAAGCTAGTGGAGGTGATGGAATTCCAGTTGAGCTATTTCAAATCCTGAAAGATGATGCTGTGAAAGTGCTACACTCAATATGCCAGCAAATTTGGAAAACTCAGCAGTGGCCACAGGACTGGAAAAGGTCAGTTTTCATTCCAATCCCAAAGAAAGGCAATGCCAAGGAATGCTCAAACTACTGCACAATTACACTCATCTCACACACTAGTAAACTAATGCTCAAAATTCTCCAAGCCAGGCTTCAGCAATGCATGAACCGTGAACTCCCTGATGTTCAAGCTGGTTTTAGAAAAGGCAGAGGAAGCAGAGATCAAATTGCCAACATCCGCTGGATCATGGAAAAAGCAAGAGAGTTACAGAAAAACATCTATTTCTGCTTTACGGACTATGCCAAAGCCTTTGACTGTGTGGATGACAAGAAACTGTGGGAAATTCTTCAAGAGATGGGAATACCAGACCACCTGACCTGCCTCTTGAGAAATCTGTATGCAGGCCAGGAAGTAACAGTTAGTACTGGACATGGAACAACAGACTGGTTCCACATAGGAAAAGGAGTATGTCAAGGCTGCATATTGTCACCCTGCTTATTTAACTTATATGCAGAGTACATCATGAGAAACACTGGACTGGAAGAAACACAAGCTGGAATCAAGATTGCCAGGAGAACTATCAATAACCTCAGATATGCAGATGATACCACCCTTATGGCAGAAAGTGAAGAGGAACTAAAGAGCCTCTTGATGAAAGTGAAAGAGGAGAGAGAAAAAGTTGGCTTAAAGCTCAACATTCAGAAAAGTAAGATCATGGCATCTGGTCCCATCACTTCATGGGAAATAGATGGAGAAACAGTGGAAACAGTGTCAGACCTTATTTTTCTGGGCTCCAAAATCACTGCAGATGGTGATTGCAGCCATGAAATTAAAAGACGCTTACTCCTTGGAAGGAAAGTTATGACCAACCTAGATAGCATATTCAAAAGCAGAGACTTTACTCTGCCGACTAAGGTCCGTTTAGTCAAGGCTATGGTTTTTTCAGTAGTCATGTATAGATGTGAGAGTTAGACTGTGAAGAAGGCTGAGTGCTGAAGAATTGATGCTTTTGAAGTGTGGTGTTGGAGAAGACTCTTGAGAGTCCCTTGGACTGCAAGGAGATCCAACCAGTCCATCCTAAAGGAGACCAGTCCGGGGATTTCTTTGGAGGAAATGATGCTAAAGCTGAAACTCCAGTACTTTGGCCACCTCATGCGAAGAGTTGACTCATTGGAAAAGACTCTGATGCTGGAAGGGATTTAGGGCAGGAGGAAAAGGGGACGACAGAGGATGAGACGACTGGATGGCATCACTGACTTGATGGACATGAGTTTGAGTGAACTCCGGGAGTTGGTGATGGACAGGGAGGCCTGGCGTGCTGTGATTCATGGGGTTGCAAAGAGTTGGACACGACTGAGCAACTGAAATGAACTGAACTGAACTGAACTTTAAACACAATGCCTTGTGTTTCTACCCACTAAGGCATTCTTCTTTTCTAGGGCTGAGGGTGACCCTTCAAACCAAAATTGTTCGAATATTGTTTAAGTATTATTTTGGAAGGGGGATAGAATTTTTCTCTTTATATTGACAACTGAAATTACATTGCAGTAAATAGAATGATGGCTTCCCAAAGATGTTTACAACCTAACCTCTGGGACATGTGACAAAAGGGTCTTTGCAGGTGTGATTAACGTAAGACCAGAGATGGGGAGATGATCCTGGTCTATTCAGGGAAGGGTCCAATGTAATCACAAAAGGTCCTTGTAAGAAGTCAGGAGGGTCAATGTCAGGAAAGGAAACGTCATGATAGAAACAGACGTTGGAGTGATACAAGGAGGGGATCATGAGCTAAGAAATGCAGGAGCCTATGGAAACTAGAAAAGTCATGAAGATAACAAGTTGTTGTTAAGTCAGTAAATTTGTGGTAATTTGTTACAGCAGTTATCGGAAAGTAATACACTATCTATGTTTTTAAAAATTTTTATCAAATGCTCTAAATATAATGATACCTAAATGTTTTTATTTAATACAATTTCAAACTTTCCCCCAAATCCAAAGAATAGTCTAAGAAACATCTGTATTCCCTTTATCTGGATTCAGCAGTTGTTAATATTTTGTTCCATTTGTTTTATTATATGCTTTGACTTTCTATATTTTAACCATTTGAAAGCACCTTGGAGATATTATGACCCTGTCCCCATACATTCTATAACATGTGTTTCCTAAAAGCAGGGACTTCTCTTACATAATCATGCAACAATGATCAAAATCACAAGCTGTAAGTTTGATGTAATCAAAGTTGGGCTTCCCTGGTGGCTCAGATGGTAAAGCACCTGCCTACAATGTGGGAGACCGGGGTTCGATCCCTGGGTCAGGAAGATCCCCTGGCGAAGGAAATGGCAACCCACTCCAGTACTCATGCCTGGAAAATCCCACGGACGGAGGAGGCTGGTTGGCTATAGTCCACTGGGTCGTGAAGAGTCAGACACGACTGAGCGACTTCACTTTTGATGTAATACTTTAACCTAAAATTCATATTTAAATTTCCCCAGTGGTCACAGTAATGCTTTTTATAGTCATTTCCCCCAGTCTAGGATCCAATCTAGGGGCATACATTGCATTTAGTTGTCATGTCTCTTTAGCTTCTTGGAACCTGGAACAGTTGGTTCATCTTCCCTTGTGTTTCTTGTTTTTGGCAATCGTGGAGTCAGGCTTCCCAGGTGGCTCAGTTGAAAGAATCCAGCTGTCAGTGCAGGAGACACAGGAGACATGGGTTCAATGCCTGAGTCAGGAAGATCCCCTGGAGTAGGAAATGGCCACCCACTCCAGTATCCTTGCCTAGAATACTCCATAGACAGAGGAGCCTGACGGGCTACAGTCCATGGAGTCACAAAGAGGTGGACACAACTGAGCAACTAAGCACAAATGCACAGGCTAGGCATCTTTTAGGATTTCTTTTTCTTTTACTTTTTCTCACATTTCCTCATGATTTATTTCAGATTATGCATTTTCAGCAGGAATGCCAGAGGTGTGATGTGGTTGTCCTTCTTTGTGTCTCACATCAGGCACATAAAAGTCACCTTGTTCCGTGGTCAGCAGTGTTAATCATCTGGGCAGTTACTATGTCCCTGCTATGTAATTAATAAGTAATTTGTGGGCAAGTACTTTGAGATTACCAGCTCAACCAAAAAAAAAAAAACTGTAGCATTGACTCTAGCCTTCCCTGTTTCTATTTTTTCACTCCCTTCTCCAGACATTGAGAAACCTGACTTCCATGTCTAACATGATATTCCATGATCTAATATGATATTCAAATAGGCTCAGCTATTAAAACGGTCTTTAGTGTCACTATTTTCCATTGCTTACAATTCATAGCCATTCACTATCTCTAAAAATAGAGAAAATTTATGTGCTTACAATTGCAAAATCTTATTCAAATTATGTTTAAAGTTTTCTTTTGTTTTTTTTTTTTTTTTGACTTTCATGTTACGAAAACGTTTCCCACTTTTCTATGTTATTTTCATTTTTATCTTGTGATTATTCCAGTGGAGGAAGAGATGTCTTATTGGAATATATATAAATAATTTATAATTTAGATGATAAAATAAACCATTCTTTAGTGTAAGACTTTCAGCTGACCTATAGGTATAGGTATGAAAGATCTTGGCATCAGTGGCATAGCTATGGTTATTCAAGTTCCAGAGAATACCATGAAACAGCCAACATAGGTGGGCCTCTTGGGTGGTAAATGTTTCTCTTTTTTCCACATGAGGGCACTTATGACTCTCGTGGGAAACCTGAGTTACTGATACAGACTTCAGGTGGGTTCTAGGGATGTCTAAATGACTCAGTGATCACTGCCTCAGGAAGATAACTGACCTGTTCTTCCTTCTAATACAAGGTCAGGTTGGGCCAGCCTTAGGAAGACTTTTTTCTAAAGGATTATCTAAACTTGCGGATAGTTTTCCATTTCTTGGAAATGAGAAATTTAAAATCAGAACCCATATTTGGTAAACTAGCTTGACTTACTCAAGGCCAAAGAGTCAGGGAAGAGATGGTCATGATAAAAATCAGACTGATGAAGAGTCCCTTTACCGTGGGAAGAATGGTAACGCTTCGAGCATACTATGGAGGAGAGGAGAGCCAGGGGGCACTATCAGTGCACTGCGACCCCAAGCGACCTTAGACAAGATTCATAAAGGCATCTAACATGCATTCCCAGGAAAGAGCACATGGGCTTGGCACCAAACACAACTTTGATCTGAGTCTTGGTTTATGGAATGACTTTCAGTAATTTGTTTATTGAGTGGCTCTAAGTTCTTCAAGCTTTTTAAGGTTTAGTTTCCTTCTATTCAATAGGGATTGTAAAGCTGCTTATATTACATGGTTGTTGCACAGATTTGTTAATGTATGCTAAGCTCAGTAAACTTCAGCTAGTAGTAAGTTTACAAAGTCTATCCACTATAGAGTTTAATTTGTCAATTCTTAGTTTTGTGAGTATCCAGGGGAAGGGTCTAAATGATCACTTTTTAATTGGCAAGGTAGTCTCTAATAAAACAACAGGATCTTGTCTTGCAACCACCTGGGTGGGGTGGATGTGTGAACTCTGGAGCAGTGATGATGGTACAGATGCAGGAAACTCATCACCCCTATGTAGTACCATGTACTTACGGTGATGTTATATACTGCGTGGACATAGACCAGAACACAGTGAGCAGCCTACAATGGCATGACCATGTGTGTATAAACCACAGGTCTTTCTCTGGCAATAGTTGGTAGAACTACCACATCTCCAATATGTCATGGCATGCGGAAATGTTTAGGAGATAATGCTAAGACAAGAAAAGCAGGCTGACTGGCTGAGTCCCATAATCACTATCAGTAATTAGGAGGCACATAAGTTTGAGTCAGAAACCCTGTCTACCCCCCCGTACACTGGAGCCTGTGGGCATGGGCCTGTGGTCTTCGTGTGTGTCCAGCACGCAAGATCTGGGCATGTTCCTTGCTTTTGACTGTGGTGGTCAAGTGCGCTCCCAGCTTGGTTTCTGCCATATGCTCTCAACACGGACTTCCTTAGTGTCTGTTAGTAGCCACTGTAGGCTCCAGAAGCCCCATGCTCCAGGTGCTGACTCTAGGATATCAGATGTGTTCTCAGGTCATCTGGGATTTGCCCTTCCTCCAGGGGACATCCAGGGACAGTAAGTTTTATTCTCCCTGTGGAAGGAAACTTCTCAATCAATAGGATCACCTTGGGTCTCATCCAGCATGGGTCCCCATCACCAGACCAAGGAATGGACACATTCTAGAACTTTATTGGCATCTAGAGCCCAGGAACTGATCTCAGCATGCCTCCCTTGGCTTCGTGCTACCTGGATTTTGACTTCTCAGCCAAATCGGTTATATAAAGAGGATTCAGCTCTAGCCCACTTCTGAGTAACAGACATTATCATCCACGCTTGGCAAAAATGAGAGCGTGAAATGTGAGTCAGTTGTTTTATTCTACTTCCTAGTGGAGAGAGACAGTTTCTAATCCCATGTGAATCGAGTCATTCAGGAAGAAACCCTATCCCAGAGAATTATTCAGATGTGATGGCAGTGGCTCTTAATTAGCCACAGGTTGACTCAGGGAGTGAGGGACCTGACACAGCAAGATTGCTGCAGCATACCTGCTCATGGCCATCACCCCAGACTGGCCTCTTGCTCATCTCCAACATGGGTACTTCTCCCTTTAGCAAATGATCACCATTATCATCACCACCTATTTAAGTATAGCATGATCAGGTTTTGATGTTACATCCATCCCACCCCAACACACAGGCTATCTTCTGAGGAAGTGGGTTCCAACCACCAGG
Organism: Capra hircus; assembly: GCF_001704415.2. Taxonomy (NCBI): domain Eukaryota; kingdom Metazoa; phylum Chordata; class Mammalia; order Artiodactyla; family Bovidae; genus Capra; species Capra hircus. Next base: position 38,428,638 of record NC_030833.1, read on the forward strand.
AAGGCATGTTCTTTGCTGGACGCTGAGATGCAGCCAGTGAACAAGACTGGAGGGAGACTCAGCAGCAGAGCTAAGTTGCTCACCATGATGGGGTTCCGGGGTAGAGGAGGGGGAAATTAAAAGCTCCAGGGGGACATCCAGGAAGAACAGACATAAGACAGCCAGGTCTAGAGCTGCTTCAGCAAAGGGTGAGGAAAAATCCAGGTTGGAGATCAGATACCTGCTAAGACAATTTAGAGTATTTCACTGAGGTGTGTAATAATGGAAACCAAACTCCTTCCTCTATCCCCCATGCAGAATGTTAGTCAGCACCTATGTTCATTGGTGATTTTGGTGTAAGGCAGAGTGTCTATTTATTGGAGAGAAGAGAGATGCTATGTCTTGCATCAGGGTTAGCAGGAGATCAACAGAAAGGTAGCTCACAGGATCAGCCACATTGAAGTTACTAGTGTAATCACAGTATTTATTTAATACCTATACCTACCCCCCATCTCCCCACCTAATCCACAAACTGCATGAGGATAGGAATTGTGCCTCTTATTAGCATGTCTCCGGTCCCTGGCACAATGTTGGCACATAATGTTATTGTTATTCCATCACTCAGTTGTGTCCAACTCTTTGCAGTCCCATGGGCTTTTCTGTCCTTTATTGTCTCCCAGATTTTGCTCGAATTCAGTCCATTGATTCCGTGATGCTATCTAATCATTTCATCCTCTGCCCCTGCCCCCTTCTCCTCCTGCCTTCAATCTCTGCCAGCATCAGGGTTTTTTCCAAAGAGTTGACTGTTCCCATCAGGTGGCCAAAGTATTGGAGCTTTAGCAACAGTCCTTCCCATGAATTTTCAGGGTTGATTTCCTTTAGGACTGACTGGCTTGATCTTGCTGTCCAAGGGATTGTCAAGCGTCTTCTCCAGCACCACAATTGGAAAGCATCAATTCTTTGGTGCTCAATCTTCTTTGTGGTCCAACTCTCACATCTGCACATGACTACTGGAAAAACCATAGCTTTCACTATACGGAACTTTGTTGGCAAAGTGATGTCTCTGCTTTTTAATACGCTGTCTAGATTTGTCATAGCTTTCCTTCCAAGGAGTAAACATTTTCTAATTTCATGGTTGCAGTCACCATCTGCAGTGATTTTGGAGCCCAAGAAAATAAAATTTGTGAGTGTCCAAATATATGTTGGATGAATACACAAATGAATGACTTGACTTGGTGGCTCCATACAACTTCTGGTTCCCAGATGAACAGCAATCTAAAAGACAGTATTTGTTTGTCCCTTTGCCAAGAATCTGAAGGACACAAGAGAAGGCTGATGATCTGGAGGGTGATGGGTCCAGCAGCAGTAGCAGCAGCTTTTAGGGTATTCTTTTTAAAAAGACATTCTTTGGCTCTAACGACATTGTACTATTGGCTGACAACAGAGCTGGAAACAATGATACTCCATATGCATGAAATAATACAGGACATGAAGTTCCCCCACTTTATTTGCAGTGGAGAAAGCCGGTCTGATTTCACTACGTATTAAAGTCACAACAGTGCTATGGGATTTTACATGCTGATTTATAAGGAAAAAGAAAGAAAAGCTCTGTGTGAAGAATTACAAACGTTCTTTCCCTGTTTACCCTCTGGGTACCTTGATTGCAAAAAGGAATTGAACTCTCCATTGTATTCAAACATGATACTTAGAAATATAAAGTATATGTAGTTGAAATAACCTTCAATGTTTTCCCTTAGGCTAAAATGAAACTTCGGAGAAGGCAATGGCAACCCACTCCAGTACTCTTGCCTGGAAAATACCAGGGACGGAGGAGCCTGGTGGGCTGCCGTCTATGGGGTCACACAGAGTCGGACACGACTGAAATGATTTAGCAGCAGCAGCGAAATGAAACTTATTAAATTGAGAAGGAAAGTGTCCCGGGCCTGCAGTGTGTTGCTAGAAGAGGGTGGTATTCTGAATTAGAAGATGTAGGTTGAAGGCCCAGCTCAACCCTTCACCAGCTCTGTGAGCTTGGAGCAGTGAAATGAATGAAAGCTCAGGGTTTCAGTTTACTCATCTGTAAAATAAGAATATTACTATGATGTGTGTGCATGTGTATGACATTTTGGTGAAATCGTTTTAATGTAGCTGCTTTGGCTTAGCCATTCTCATGTGACCTAAAAAATAACAAATCCTTCACCCTTTCAGTTCTGTTCAGTCACTCTGTCATGTCCGACTCTTTGCCACCCCATGGAATGCAGCACGCCAGGCCTCCCTGGCCATCACCAACTCCTGAAGTTTACTCAAACTCATGTCCATTGAGTCGGTGATGCCATCCAACCATCTCATCCTCTGTCATCCCTTTCTCCTCCTGCCTTCAATCTTTCCCAACATCGGGGTCTTTTCAAATGAGTCAGTTCTTGGCCTCAGGTGGCCAGAGTATTGGAGTTTCGGCCTCAACATCAGTCCTTCCAATGAATATTCAGGACTGATTTCCTTTAGGATGAACTGGTTGGACCTTTACCAGTCTTTAAAAAAATTTAAAGCAACATATATATGAGAATCCTTATTCCATTCCTGTGTCCCACTCTAAGCCTGGCCCAGAGTGGAAAGTTAGGTGGCAAAGATGAATTAATAGCCAGTGACAGTTACTATATGTAGAACTTGATAATTAAGGAGGGAAAAAGATAACCACTGCTGGAAAAAAAATGCGATTTATTACAAAAAACAACCTGAGTGGTGGCATAATTTGTGTTGGGATAGGTATTTTGTTTAGGGAAATATATAGCAGGTCACTTTGGGAGTGGGCTTGGTCTGAAAGGTGGGAGAAACAGAGATACACAGAGAAGGCTGAATTTCTCTGCAAAATAAATGAAGGTAAGTGTGGGGTTTCTCAGGGGCAAACTAGCAGAGTGAAGGCAAACGGCTCAGGTCAGTGAAAGAAGGCAGAAGTGAGGGGAGAGACCCAAGGTGATGGCGGGGTCAGTCCTGAGAAGGAGCGCCTGTGACAGGGAGGGACAGTGCGGTCTAGGGTTGTTCCAGCGCTTCTTAGGCTTCTTGCCTAAGTTCTCAGTTTCAGAGAGCAATTAATAAAAGGTACGATTTTAACTCAATAAGACCCGCAACACCTGACATGTGGGAAGATGAAAAAAAAGCTATAAATGCATCCCTAATTAACAATGTTTCTTCCCATTTGCAGCTTTGCTACTGTGTGTCTAGGTATGACTTCATTTATCCTTATTTGGGACACGGTACTTCATAATTCTGAGGACCTACGTCTTTAACTCTGAAAAACCTTCTCACATTTGATCTTTTTCATATTCCCTCTCGTATCTCGATTCTTCCGCTTGGTCTTTCTGGAACTCCTCTTCGGCAATGTTGAACTTTAGCTGACATTGTGTGTTTCCAGAAAGCAGGAATGGTTAAGAAAACCCCTCAATTCTTTTGTGTTCTGGAAAAGCTGACGTCAAAGGACCAAGCTGCCCTTGTATCCTCTGCTATACAACCCATTTCTTTCCTTCCTTATGGGCTCCCGAAAGACTCTCCATGATTCTCTTCTTTACTTGACTCGGTAGGATCCCAAGTCCCCTTCTTTTTCACAGAGACAGGCCTCATCAATGAACACTCATCTATTGTGATAGCCTGTTTAACATTGTCTCCTTAATTTTCTGGTTCACTTTGTCTTTGATACATTAAAACATATAGGATTAACCTTATTCATTTCTCCATATTTCTATTCCTATTTCATACCTGCGCCCTCTTTATCCCTCTGTGCTGCATTGCATATAATTGGCTAACATCTATACACCAGCTCACTAATTCTCTACTCAGTGCCTATCTAATAAACAGGTTTCCATTTCTAAAAGTTCGAATTTCTCTCTCTCCCTCTCTGCCTGTGCCCCCCCCCCACCCCCGCCGCATCCTATCATGTTCTTTCATTATTATGTAATTATTTTCAACATACTTTTTTATTGGCCACATTGTGCTCCATGCAGGATCTTAATTCCCTGACCAGAAATCAAACCCATGCCCTCTGCTTTGGAAGACAGAGTCTTAAGCACTGGACCACTAGGGAAGTCCCAGCATACTTCTTATGAATGGCTCTTCTTTCTTCAGTCCTTAAAAATGCTGCTTCTCCTGATGGTTGCCTCTGCCAGTTCGCCCTCACAGTAGATCACTTCCTTGTATAGTGTATGATGTTCTCATTGTGACATTATCTCAGTGTCTTTTTTTCCCCCAGAGTGGTGATTGCTGTGGGCTCTGAATTGTAGAAGTATTCTTACAAAACTATTTTGAGTTTGCTTCTGCTTCAGTCCTAGTGGAAGAAAGTGAAAGCGTTAGTCGTTGAGTCATGCCTAACTCTTTGTGACTCCATGGACTGTAGCCTGCCAGGCTCCTATGTTCATTGAATTCTTCAGGCAAGAATACTGGAGTGGGTGGCCATTCCAAGGGATCTTCTCTCCCCAGGGATCAAACCCAGATCTCCTGCACTGCAGGCAGACTCTTTACTGTCTGAGCCACCAGGGAAGCCCTCAATTGTAGCAGTTTCACTAATGTTAGCATTAGTTTATCACGTTGGTTTCTTGTAGTATAAGGATAGCTAAATGTTGAGCCTTATATCCTTATGTTGTACAGCTTTGATTTTTCATGAGTTATGTACAGTTTTTCCACCCAGACCTCTGATTACTTTCAGGATCTGTTGGAAGACTACTGGGTGGGGATTTTTCTACCCCATATTCATGGATGGGGAAGCTTTTCAAAATTCTCAGCCTTTTTGGCTAGAGGCCTCTTCATGTGATCTTCCTATATACATAGGTTTTTTAAATGATCTCTCAATAAAAACAAACAAAACTCAATATGTTACTATCAGGCTTAATTTGTCAATAGTCTGTGGATCTCTATACAATTTCCACATTTCTCCTGTTACCATAATATGGGAATGTGTCATGCAGGTAAACCTTAATTTCCAGTACTGATCACCAGTATAATCACTCTTCTGTTAACTGAGTTTTGGGAGATATTGACCCGGTTGGAGACAGCGGTGCTGACACCAAACCCAAATTTTCTAAGCGTAAACAGTGAAAGAAGAACCTCCATAGGGGGAAGAAATTTTGAACTTTATAATTAAAGTCCCCAAAAGTTCCCCTTCCGTTTATTAATTTCTACTGCTACTACCATGTTGGCTGTGTGGACACACACCCTTCAGTTAAGACAGGGAAGAAAAACAATCGGGGACAAAAAGAGGCAAGGAATGAAGTTATTACAAGAATACATGGGACTTCCCTGGTGGTCCAATGGCTAAGACTCTATGCTCCCAGTGCAGGGGGCCTGGGTTCAATCCCTAGTCAGGGAACTAGATCCCACTTTAAGTAAAGTACATCTCAAATACTGAATGGGTTATAATTATAGTAAATGATTATTACTCATTTATCTATAATCCAAATATAGCTGAGAATTCTGGGTTTTTGTTTTGCAAATCTTGCAAAACTACCCAATAAACAATGCAAGTTCTGGCCCTGCAAAAACCAGGAAAGCCTTCCCCGCTGTGGTATTGCGGGCCTTTGGTAAGGTTCTTAGAGCAGGCCTCAGTTACTAGTTGAAGTCATGATGAAAGTAAGAGAGTCACTGATTGCAAACTGGAGTGCAGGTGAGTTTCTGGTGATGGGGAAGAGGAGGAATACTGTGAACCAGAGAGAGAGAGAGAATTATCTGGGGAGTTTCAGTTCTATTTTTAAATTCTCTGTGCTACTCAGTTATCTTACAAGTATGTATTCCTTTGAAAAAGAATTAAAATTAAAACTAATTTTTTTTAAAAGTTGAAAGTTTGTATTAAAGTAATATATGCGAAAAGTACACCAGTTATTGGTTTATAGCTCAGTTCAGTTCAGTCGCTCAGTCAAGTCCAACTCTTTGCGACTGCGTGTATTGCAGCCCGCCAGGCCTCCCTGTCCATCACCAACTACCGGAGTTCACTCAAACTCATGTCCGCCGAGTTGGTGATGCCATCCAGCCATCTCATCCTCTGTCGTCCCCTTCTCCTCCTGCCCCCAATCCCTCCCAGCATCACAGTCTTTTCCAATGAGTCAACTCTTCACATGAGGTGGCCAAAGTACTGGAGTCTCAAAAAAAAAAAAAAAAAAAAAAAAAGAGTATTGGAGTCTCAGCTTCAGCATCAGTCCTTCCAAAGAACACTCGGGACTGATCTCCTTTAGAATGGACTGGTTGGATCTCCTTGCAGTCCAAGGGACTCTCAAGAGTCTTCTCCAGCACCACAGTTCAAAAGCATCAATTCTTCGGTGCTCAGTCTTCTTCACAGTCCAACTCTTACATCCATATATGACCACTGGAAAAACCATAGCCTTGACTAGACGGACTTTTGTTGGCAAAGTAATGTCTCTGCTTTTGAATATGCTATCTAGGTTGGTCATAACTTTTTATATTCTCACAAATGAATTTTTGAGTTTATGTGAATTAAAACTATGTTAATGTTTTTACCAGGTTCAAAATGGAGCAGCTAGACTTTGAAAGCCTCTTATTTCTCCCACCTTTCCAAGAATCCTTACTTCCTCTTAGAGACCTAGGTGCCTCCCCAGTTCCCAGGATTTTGCTCATCTAACTCACTGAAGTATTTGCTTTTGGGCCATTTTGTGTCAATTCTCAAATGCTAGTTTGAATCGTGATCTATTTTGATACAGAGGTGTGCCCCGTCTTTTCAGTTTTACCACAGGCTCCTTGCTGTAGAAGCCGTTTGTGTTCATCTTTACACCTCCACTCCCTAGCATTGTGCTCAATAGTTCAATGAGTTTTAAATGATAATGGTGATGACTGGCATTGATGGATGGTATATAGAATTATCTCCTTAGGTAGCTCTTGAATAGCCCAAGTTTGATTCAAGCTGAGTCAGAGAGAATTTTCCCTTAGTTTCTTTGAGCCCTAGGATTCTTTCTGTCCTAATAGGACATGGGGCAAAGCCATGGGTTTGGCTGTCTGTATAATAATTCCTCCATGTGTTTCCAATGCCAGTCTCCTATATTCCCCAGCCTCTTGTGGGAAAATTGTTTCTGATGGAGTAATAAGGCAATTTCAAAACACTTGAGGCTCATTTAGAAAGCATTGTATCCAGAGAACCAAAAACTGCCGACCAGTTGAACCTTAGGATAATGATCGTTACAGACCTGTTCTTTGATTGTCAAAGATGTATTGTTGCCTTTAAGACTTAACCAGAAAATGAATACAATTGGAAACAATTCTAGTTGGCTTTCTCACCACAGCATCCCGTTCCTTTGAAAGATAAACAGCCCTAGGAAAAATACATTAAAAATTTTCATCTTAAACTTTTCAAGAGGATTCTTCAGTTCTATTTTCATACAAACTCACTCAAAGTTTTATTCTACATTTAAAATTTCAGATCCTATATTTGGATTGGCATAAAGACTATCAGGAATTGGGTTATCTCCATACTCCTTAGTTACTTTGGATTATTAATTGAGATCAGGGGTTTACCCTAACCCTGATTATATACTAATAAAGCATCTTCACAGCATAGAATTGGGAAGAAACTCAGGGGCAGGCCATTTTCAGCACAGCAGCACGGAGAGTATGATTCCTGGACAGGAGCAATTTTCTTTCACAGAGCTGCTTGTCTTGACATACGTCTCTAATCAGATTTATTTTATAAATCTAGGAGATCTTTACTTCTAGTGATAAAAAAGAACGTTTTCCATAGAGTTCTACTGTTGGTTAAACTCTTCAACTCCTGTTGAAACCAAATAGGTTTTCTGTAGAAAAATTGACAGAAGTTTTATTTGTTTGAATCTTTTCAAGAGCAACAATTCCTCCTACATATTCTCCCAACCTCAGGAGTCAGGCTGCTCAGATCCAAGTACACCTCTGAAACTTAGCAGGTCCATGTCCTTCTGGTGAGCTACTTAATATCTTTTGTTTCCTCCTCTATTAAACAGGGATTATAACAGAACCAACTTCATAGAGATGTGATGAGGATTAAAGGAAATAATGAAAGTAAAGTACTTAGCACTTTGCATGGCACTTAACCCAGTACAGGCTCAATAGATGGAGCTGTTGCTTTCACCATATTTGGCTTCTTGTTCAAATCGGTGGAGTTTTTAAAATTTCAGAGAAATTCTGCAGTTACAGAGAACTGTTATCAAATCCATTAAACCTCTGCCCTCAGAAACACTCATATTTCTGTTAAAGCCTTACTCTTTCACCAAGTAATTTGCAGTTGTTTCTTCTCACTGGTATCCCACAAATCAGATCATCCCCTTCTGCATTTCTGACAACCAAATATGGCAAAACTCCTCAGACAGAAAACTGGAAAGAGGACGTAAAAGGGAATGATACCAAAATAAACTAAATACCCTTTGTCCCATTTCCAGGTATTTCTGGCAACTCAAGACTAGTGTTAATACCGTTGAACTGAGTGTGTTCAGAGGTACTGGGAAATGCTTATTTTCACGAGTTGAAATTTTCATACACATTAAACACTATGACTTGAGGGTGAGCTGTTGGTACTCTCCCAAGATTAGCCTTTGTGTTAAAAGAGGCTAAGAAGTTATTGTAAAAGCTTTTTTATCTAGGTCGATTCCAGGCAACAACCTGGGGGAGTATAAAAGTGTTCTGAGTCAGGGAGCAGAGAGCAAGTCTTTGTATGGCCATAGAAGTTAAATGTGCCAACTGATCATCACTAATAATAACTGATAAGCACCCCTGGGAAATTATCCCAAACAAATAGGTGACAGGGCTTATGTCGTGTGGCCCAGCGGGCATGTGAGGCCTGTCAAGTCCTAGGGCAATTGTCCTAGATGAAGGAACCGACGGTTCAATTGCAGCTCTTGATAGTCATGTTTCTCAAGCACTGAGCAGCGTTGTTCATGTTGTCCTATCATATAAAATGTTGAGAATTCAGTGGATTTGTTGGCTGTGACCACTGAAAACTTCTGGATTTATTGTTAGAAGGCAAATCAAAATGTGCAAAAAACGCTATCCACAAATGGGCGGTGAGCAGCATGCGCCACTGGCCTTGCTGGCCCTGGGTGATTTAGCTATCAGTGAGTTTGAGAGACCTGAGTATCACCCAGGGCCAGCAAGGACTTTTTCTTGATTCCAGCTTGAGCTTCATCCAGCCTGGCATTTGGCATGATGTACTCTGCATATAAATTAGATAAACAGGGTGACAATATACAGCCTTGACATACTCCTTTCCCAATTCTGAACCAGTCAGTCGTCCCATGTCCAATATTAACCTCTGCTTCTTGACCTGCATACAGGTTTCCCAGCAAACAGGAAAAGTAGTCTGGCATTCCCATCTCTTTAAGAATTTTCCACAGTTTGTTGTGATCCACACAGTCAAAGGCTTTAGCATAGGCAGTGAAGCAGAAGTAGATGTTTTTCTGGAATTCCCTTGCATTTTCTATGATCCAGTGGATGTTGGCAATTTGATCTCTGATTGCTCTACCTTTCCTAAATCCAGCTTGAATGTCTAGGAGTTCTCAGTTCATGTACTGTTGAAGCCTGGCTTGGAGAATTTTGAGTATGACCTTGCTAGGGGGTGAGATGAGTGCAACAGAGACATTTCATGAGTACCAGTAAGGCGTAGCAGAGCTGGATTTTAAGCCCACAGCCTTCTGATTCTCTTCTCATTCTCTTTCTACTCTGGAGTGGTTTCTAAACAATTTTTAGGGGCAACACTTTTTTTTTTTTGTATGAAGTGTTTGAGGTCAAATATGTGAAACAGAAAAAAGAGGAGACATCCTGGTTGTGATGTGTGTGTGTGGGGGTTGGCTCTGAGAGCTACACCCACCTCACCCCCTGCCCCACACAGCTCCATTCTCTGTGGTAACCTCTTGGGGTGACTTTTCAGAGCACAGTTTTCACAGCATGGCCTCTCTGGATGGCTCAGAGAGCTCTGTGACAAGGTTGCTCAAGCCGGGGTGCTGCCAAGACGTGGGTTACCATTCTCAGTTGTCAGTCCCAGGGGCAGACACCGGGAGCTGCCCCCGAGCAGGAGTCATTCCTGGGAACTGGATCCCTGTCTCATGCGCTCTTCGCCTTGGGCTGCCCTGGTCCTGGCCTGCCAGGCTGGCAGACAGATCTGTGATGACAGCTCAGCTCTATTTGGACTGTCCCTCAGGCCAGGCTGGGCCAGTCCTTCCCAAACAAGGGGAGTGCTGAGGAGATGGACAGAAAAGGACAGGAAGGAAGGGCATGGACTCAGGAAGCCTCCTCCTCAGCTGCACGTGGATGGGACAGGTTTCTGTCAGGAAGGGAAACAAAACAAGGAAAAACAAAGGGTCACGTGCACTGCTTTCCTTTTGTGCAACTGAAAGGTCTAATTTACAAATCCTGCAAGCCCTCCTGATTGGGGAAATTTGGCCATATGGAAAGGTTTCCTACCGTTGCCTTGGCTGGAGAGAATATTTGTAAGTTTGGACCAATTGTTGGAGATTAGTCATGGGGATGTTGTATGGGGTGAAGTCAGCATGGTGGCCCTATATGGGGGCATCACAAGATTTTCTGTGGATGTTTTTTCCCTTCATTTCCTTTTAGAGGAGAATGATTTCTGAGTCTTTCTAGTAACCGAGTCTTCATTTAGTAACTAAGAAACATCACTTTCTAGAAGCCTCTAGTCATTATCCTTCTGACTCTCCTTTTAGAGAGGTTTTGCATTTCTTACCTTAATTAATTAGAGACTGCTTCCTTTCCAGAAGCCGTTTGTGATTTTTAATTTTCATTTTGTTGGATTCTCCATGCATAAACTCTGGATGTTTTTATTTATGTACTGACACACTCATTGAGAAGTGATGGGTTTATATGTCCTTGTGTATGCTTGGTCTGAAAATGGGCAGGGGTCTCAACTGGCCCCTTCAGGAATATAGAAGAAAAATTCAAGGATTTTCTATAGTATTAATCCACAGAGGCAATTGAACTAGTTCTTATTAATGTGTAATAAGTCGTACCCCAGATTTAGGAGTTTAAAATAGCTTTTTCATTTTGCTCATGAGTTTGTGAGTCATTTAGAAACAGTTCCAGTGATCCTCACTGAGGTTTTTCACGTGATGTTGTCAAATGTCCGCTGGGGCTGAGATTGTCCAAAGCACAACTGGGCTGGATGTCCAGGGTGACTAACACGCCTGGCTGGAAGCTGATGCTGGCTGTTGACTGAAAACCCAGCTGGGACCGACCAGAAGCCTTTGTGTGTCCCAGGTAGTCAGACTTATGTGTAGGCAGGTGCAGACTTCCCACAGCGAGCCTCCTAAGAGAACCAGGTGGAGGCAGCATGGCTTTCTCTGATTTAGCCTCTGAAGGTACACTATGTCATTTCTGCTGCATTCTGTTGGTTATAGTTAAGACACTCAGATAGACCCAGGTTCAAGGGAAAGGGACACAGACCACATGCCTTAATGAGAAGAGTGTCAAGGAATTTTCATTTGCTGTACACACTCTCCAGAATGACCAAGCCCAAAGAGAATTAGACTACTGTTCTCCTTCACTGATTTTCAAATCTGAAAAGATGATGCTGTTAAAGTGCTGCACTCAATATGCCAGCAAATTTGGAAAATTCAGCAGTGGCCACAGGACTGGGAAAGGTCAGTTTTTATCCCAATTCCAAAGAAAGGCAATGCCAAAGAATGTTCAAACTACCATACTGTTGCACTCATTTCACATGCTAGTTAGACTATGCTCAAGATCCTTCAACCTAGGCTCTAGCAGTATGTGAACCAAAAACTTTCAGATGTACAAAGAGATTTAGAAAAGGCAGAGGAACCAGAGATGCAATTGCCAACATATGCTGGATCATAGAAAAAGCAAGGGAATTCCAGAAAATAATCTACTTCTGCTTCATGGACTACATTAAAGCCTTTGACTGTGTGGATCACAACAAACTGTGGAAAATTCTTAAAGAGATGGGAATACCAGACTACTTTACCTGTTTCCTGAGAAATCTGTATGCAGGACAAGAAGCAACAGTTGGAGCTAGGCATGGAACACTGGACTGATTCAAAATTGGGAAAGGAGTATGTCAAGGCTGTATATTGTCATCCTGCTTATTTAACTTATATGCAGAGTAAATCATACAAAGTGCTGGACTGGATGACTCACAAGCTGGAATCAAGATTTCTGGGAGAAATATCAACAACCTCAGGCAGATGATACCACTTTAATGGCAGAAAATGAAAAGAAACTAAAGAGTCTTTTGATGAAGGTGAAAGAGGAGAGTGAAAAAGCTGGCTTAAAACTCAACATTCAAGACAGTACAGTTGTGCATCTGGCCCCATCAATTCATGGCAAATAGATGGGGAAAAAATGAAAACAGTGTCAGATTCCATTTTCTTGGGCTCCAAAATCAACGGGGATTGCAGCCATGAAATTAAAAGACGCTTGCTCCTTGGAAGAAAAGCTATGACAGACCCAGACAGTGTATTAAAAAGCAGAGACATCACTTTGCTGACAAAGGTCCGTATAGTCAAAGTTATGGTTTTTCTAGCAGTCGTGTAAGGATGTGAGATTTGTACCATAAAGAAGGCTGAGTGCCAATGAATTAATGCTTTCAAATTGTGGTGCTGGAGAAGGCTCTTGAGAGTTCCTTGTACTGCATGGAGATCAAACCAGTGAATCCTAAAGGAAATCAACCCTGAATATTTACTGGCAGGTCTGATGCTGAAGTTGAAGCTCCAATACTTTGACTACCTGATGTGAAGAGCCGACTCATTGGAAAAGACCCTAACACTGGGAAATATTGAAGGCAGGAGGAAAAGGGGACGACAGAGGATGAGATGGTTGGATGGCATCACTGACTCAATGGACATGAGTTTGAGCAAACTCGGAAGATGGTGAAGGACAGGGAAGCCTGGCATGCTGCGCCCATGGGGTCACCAAGAGTCAGACACGGCTTAGTGACTGATCAACAAATACTGAATTTTCTCTATTTTCCTTTCTCTGTCTTACGCTAAGGAAAGAAATTTTATATGGTTTTTCCTTTTTACCTTTAAATTGTCAGTTTGCAGAGATCTCTGCGGTTTATTCATTTATTCTTCCTTCACTTAATGCACGTTTCTTATGTGCTTGGCACTACACTGGAAGTTAGGACTGCAGAGGGGGCCCTGCCCTCATGGAACTCATGATACGGCAAAACGAGAAAGAGATTTTTAGTGATTCTGCAGCTGTGTGCAACTTGCGATAGTAATGACTATACTAGTGGTAAGAACAGTGTTATGGGAATTAAGAGGCAGCTGTTATTTCTGAGGCCAGAGGAAGAATGAAGGAGAGGCAGAGTTTAAGGAGCCTCATTGGGGCCAATCATTCCCGCAGATTCAGAGCTGGACCTTACAGGCATCTGGCTCAGAATCAGGTATTTGGGGTGTAGGAAGAAAAATGTAGATAAGAGATTCGTTCTGGAATTTTAAACTTTCGGCTCTCTGCCAGAGCTCTACCTGGGAGGGAGCAGATGTTGAGAGGCACTATTTGACAAGAAAAGTAAGATTCAAAGTCTAGTCATTGAGACCCTATGGACTGTAGCCCTGAAGAGAAACAGGCTCCTCTGCTTATGGGATGCTCCAGGCAAGAATACTGGAGCTGGTTGCCATGCCCGTCTTCAGGGTATCTTCCCAAGCCAGGGATCGAACTTGTGTCTCTTCTGCCTCCTGCATTGGCAGGGAATTTCTTGACCACTGGCACCACCTTGGAAGCCCGAATGAAATGACAAATGATGTCGTACAAAGAAAAATCTGGCTTCTCCATGTCTGTTTCCACTCCATGTAACCAGTGAAATGTCCTAAGGCAATGCTGTCCAAGCTCCTGAGTGAGCATGTCCCCTTTCATTCATTCATTCATTTTCAGCATTTACTGAGCACCTATCATGTGCCAGAATCATGCTAACCACAGGGCTGAATTGGTGAACGTAGCATACGGCATCAACCTTGTTTTTGGAACCATGGTTCTATTTTGGTCAAATGTGCCAAATTTGTGTAAAGGGAGTTGATCAGCATTCAACTCAAGACCAAATAGGAGTATTTAGTTTTACAAAGGAATTCAACTGAGTTTAAATAACATCAGAACATGTCACACCAAGGCATGGTGAGAATTAGACCACCAGAACCGCATGGTGAGTCCTGGGATGCTTGTGGTGATGCTGGGACCACCATGACTTCCCAGTCCCTTGGGATCCACTGTGTCTTGCCTGTTGGTGTGGCAGGTTGTCAGGTTGGAATGTTGGCTTTGAATAAAGAGTATAAAGTTCAGAAGGCTCAGTGGTGCACCAGTATGAATCTTTCTTCCAGGGGTCATGGAGGAAACTCAATTGGCATTAGTGGAACACTGAAGAAGACAAGATCATTTTTAAAACAAAAATTAGCTGGGACTGTTCATAATGAACAGAACTTCCTGTCATGTGTTATAAATGTGGGAAATCTCAGTGAACAAAGAAACCCTCAATGTTACACTCCCCTTTGTACCTCAGAGGTGACCTTGGGGGCCAGGAGGCAAGGGAGGTCCTCCCAGGAAGCAAACCCAGGGACCTAGATTGGCCGGGTTGTGTGAACGGCTCAGGCAGTTCCTGTCCTGTGGGAAATACTGTGTACTGGGGGCCAGTGGTGACAGTCACCTTCCTGGGTGGGAATTCTGTGGGATTCATCTTGCTTCTTCGTGATGAGACTTTGGGTTGTTTTCACTTGTGGAGGGGCTGTGTGTGCATTTTGTGGAAGTATGAGCATGTTTTGAACAATGAGTGGAACATGGGGCATGCTTGGATGTGGGAAAGCAAAAGAGGAAGCCTTGGATGGTGACAGCTGGGCAGCTGAGAGCCCCACGATCCTTCTCTTCCTCTCCAGAAGAGTAGTTGTTTTGTTTTAAGGTGACTCAGGCAAGGGACTTCTGTTTCTAATTTTAGGAATAAACACTGTTGTTATGTGTGAAGTATGGTAATCCCATTCCTTTCACTCTGGGTTGGCTTCACCAATGGGTCTGAGTTTAATTCTGGCTGATGAGGAGTGTGAGGTTCTGAGGAAGGGAGAGGAGTTGAGAGAGAGCATGAAAGAGCTTCTTTTGCAGCCATGAATATGAATGTGAGATTGTGAAAGTCACTCGGTCAAATCTGACTCTTTGAGACTCCACGGGGTATAGCCTGCCAGGCTCCTCAGTCCGTGGGATTTTTCCAGCAAGAATACTGGAGTGGATTGCCATTCCCTTCTCCAGGGAAACTTGGGTCTCCTGCATTGCAGGCAGATTCTTCACTGTCTGCGCCACCAGACAGTGGCGCAGCTTCCTCTTTGGCAGCTGGAAGCTGTTATTTCTTCATTCGTCTCTTGGAATGACCTCAGTCACGTAGTATCTGTAGGGTGTCCTCCTGTGGACAGTCTGATACAGAAAGAACCTAGGTCCATGTTGTCATTGGACCAGTTTAACAGAGCTCCATACTTCTTGTGATGGAAAACAAGAAATTCTTCTTATTTGTTAAACCAGTTGGTAACCGGAGTTAGTAATGACTTGCATTCTAATTCCCATGGAGCTTAAAGAAGGAAACCTACAGGTGTTGATGGAAATTATATTCAGAATCTGTATCTCAGCCTGGGCAGAAAAGGTCTGACAGAAGAGCCCTGTGGATAAATCACTGTTTGCCTGCTTGGTAAAAATTAAAAGGATGGTGTTGTCTTCCAGAAATTATGATACAAATTGAAGTACAGGGTTATTTGTCTTTTGAGTCACTGAAGGCTATCTGCTGAAATAAACAATATGCTGTCTGATTAGGATTTTTGGAAGGGTCACTTTTGAGAAGAGCTGTGCCCTGCTTTTCTTTCAAAAGCTCTCAGTTCTGAACAAGGAACGATTGTTTTCTCTCCCTCGTAAGAGGGAAGCAGCCTGGGTGTCCTCCCTCGAGCTGAACAGTATAATAATCTCAGCGAAACTCCCAGCATCAGAGGAGGAATTTCTCTCTTCTGCAAAGGTCCAGGCAGTTTGCCTGAATTATATCTTTCGCCATCAGGATCGATAGATGATCAGGAAACCAGACAGCCCCTTCTGCTGGGTCCTTAGTACTGAGTTCCAGCCTAACTTTACTTCAGTGAAAGTAAGATTTAAAATACAAAGCTGTGGATACAATGAGAAGGAACAACAGCCATATGCAGTAGTGTGGACATGTCTCACAAATAAGGAAAAAAGCCAGACACAAGAGAGTGCTGTAGGATGCCTTCAAGTATAAAACGAAGCAAAACTAATCTCTGATGTCAGAAGTCAAAAGAGGGCCTGCCCTGAGGCGGGGGATATGCCCCTGGCAGAGGGGGCATGAAGCGGCTGTGGGAGATGTTTTCATTCTATTTTTCAAATTTTAAATTTTATTGAAATACAGCTGATTTACAATGTCGTGTTAATTTTTCATAGTTATATACATATATATTCTCTTTCATATGATTTCCTATTATGGTTTATCACAGGATATTGAAAGATATCTCCTTCTTGATCTGGGTGTTGGTTACACCCATGTATGTATTTTCTGAAAAGTCATGATTTACATGGGCTTCCCTTGTAGCTCAGTTGGTAAAGAATCTGCCTGCAGTGCAGGAGACCCGGGTTCAATCCCTGGGTTGGGAAGATCCCCTGGAGAAGGAAATGGCAACCCACTCCAGTATCCTTGGCCTGGAAAATCTCATGCACAGAGGAGCCTGGTGGGCTGCAGTCCATGGGGTTGCAGAGTTGGGGACGACTGAGTGACTAACACACATAACACACATGATTTATTAGTGTTTGGATTTGTATGTATGTTACGATTCAGTCCAAGGTTTGCTAACATTAAAAGAAAAAATACAAAACTGACCCTTGGAGGATATCTACTGAAATTCACATGCTTAAGAAAGGCACAAGGCACCAGAAAGTGAGAAGTAAGAGCAATTGCTTTATTTCTCTTGTGTATTTATTTTAATCACCTGAAAGCTGTTCAAACACCTGTTCTGGTCAGGGCTGTGGTTACAAGCGACAGACCAGAATTCCAAGTAGTTCATCTCAATCGGGAATGGGGTTGAGTGACAAAATTTAAGGAAATATCTTTTAGAAAAACGAAGCCTGGGAAAGAGCAGGGAGGCACACGTGTCTCACGTGCGGGTGAATGCTCAAGGCACTTAGCTGTGTCTGACTCTTTGCGACACCATGGAATGTAGCCTGCCAGGCTCCTCTGTCCATGGGATTTCCCAGGCAAGAATACTGGAGTGGGTTGCCATTTCCTTCTCCCGGGGATCTTCTCCACCCAGGGATCGAACCCGCATCGTCTACACTGGCAGGCAGTCTGTACCATGGAGTCACCTGGGAGCCCCACGGGGGTCTCAGGAATAACCTGGTTCTCAAAGAGCATGAGGACCCTCTGCCTCTCCTCTGCCGCCCTGTTGACGTGTTGTCGGCTCTCTTCTCTTTCCTTACAGGAAAGGAAGGCCAGAAACATGCCTTCACTTTGTTCTGTGTCCGTTCAGCTTTAGCCACCAAGGGGAGACTCTCAGTGTGAAATTTTAAAACTCCCAAGCAACAAAGTCCATAAGCCCTCCCTGGGACAAGTTAACTATGGTTAGGCTCATGGGTCATGTAAGAAACAAAGATATATGTATATATCCAATTCCATGAGAAACACAGGTAAGATGGGTGACAGTTTCTAGAAAAACAAGTGTAGTTGAGCGTTGGGCAGACAATCCTATACGTCTTCACAGTAACCACTAGGCTATTGTTTTCATAGTAAAGTGGAGTTTCTATCAAGAAGAATTAAAAAATATAGAATTAGTTATTGAATATTCAAATAGCATTGTATGTTTGCAAATGTTTTCCTTTCTTTCCAGCAACTTAGCTGAAGAGGCTAGCACAGGCTGGATGTGGTTGGGATTTTCTTGCTGGTATTGCTGGATTTTTAGGATTTCCAGGCATCAGAGTCTCTCCTATGTGTCAAAAGTGGAGACAGAGTGGACGTGACGCATGATCCCTGAAGAATGGCTGCAAACAGTGTCCTGGGAGATCATTCAGCCAGCATTTCTGAGGCATTGTCTGTGCAGGTGGTGAGGGAATGAATATTCAAGACCCAGATTTTTCCTCCGGTTTCTTCCTCATCTAACTAGAAGCTGTTTGAAGTCTGCCACCATCTCAACCTACTTATACAAACCCTAACATTTAAGAACAGTTGCTTGTCTCAGAATTAGCTAGGAAATGTTTCCCCAACTCTCCAGTACACCCTCTGCATGTTAAAATATCCCATGCAGGCATGTCATTCCAAAGATCGGGGGTCACACAGACGTGGCTATAAGTCCTGGCTCCGCGCCGGCTGTCACTAGCAATGAATTCACTGCTGCTAAACCTGTTTCCTCATATTCAAAATGGGAATAATAGTAGGACCTGCGTCAGAAGTTGTTTTGAGGATTACGTATGAGAATCAAGTAAGATTAAGAGGATTGAGACTGCCTGCACTTGGCCAGGCACATAGAAAGTGCTCAATTGATATTCGCTATTTAGGATCTAGGGTTTGTGTATAGATAGCAGTTTGTTTGGAACTGAAGAAGAGAAACTGAGAGAGAGAAAGCAAAATCAAGATAATCCCTTTCAGCTTTTGGAAAGCATTGGCAGAATACATTTTCTATAATCTATTATCTAGGATAGATAATATAATGAGTATAGAGGGTTCGGTATAAAGAATATCATTTTCTCAGGATAAATTACAGTAGATTACTTCCAGGGATTTTTTAAATCATTGTAATTTATATGAGGTCTTATATATTTGTCCCTAGAGATGACATTCTTTCTAAGACTGCCTCATATATATATATATATATATAAAACTAAAAAAAAACTAATTAAATGTTGAAATATTTATATCTAGAGCCCACTTGCAGAGAAGGCAATGGCACCCCACTCCAGTACTCTTGCCTGGAAAATCCATGGACGGAGGAGCCTGGTGGGCTGCAGTCCATGGGGTCGCTAAGAGTCGGACACGACTGAGCGACTTCACTTTCACCTTTCACTTTCAAGCACTGGAGAAGGAAATGGCAACTCACTCCAGTGTTCTTGCCTGGAGGATCCCAGGGACGGGGGAGCCCGGTGGGCTGCCGTCTACGGGGTCACACAGAGTCGGACACGACTGAAGCGACTTAGCAGCAGTAGAAGCAGCAAGCAATCTTAGTTTTGCTATAAACCTGTGTTTCTCTGAAGCCCGGGATCCTGCCAACTTGTTTGTGTATGTGCTGTCTGTTAGATCACACACTCCTTAGGGCAGGGCTGAGGCTTATCTGTCCTTCCAGTGGGCTCAGCAATAGCCTGATGCCTCAGTAAACACTTGTGCAATAAATGTTTGCTGAACTGAATGTGCGTGTGTGTGTGACGTTTAATGATCCTTGGTTCATTGGTTCCCTCAAGAACCCAGCAGCTCTGTAGAAAGACTTGGTGGGCAAATGAAGGCAGCGTCACCCAAGCTCTTCCACCTCAAGCCACACAGGTGTCTGCACCTTCAACCCACCACAGGAACCTGGCACTTCTTTTTATGGGCTCACCTGGTGGATGGAGGTGATGGTAATGCTGGAAGGGGGACTCGTGGAGATGAGCCCACCAAGAGTTCTGGGTGTCCTTAACTTGAGCCTTGATCATGCATTCAAATCCCCTTGAGGGTCTGGTAAAACACAGATTCCTGGGCCCAACTCAGTAGGCCTGGGCCTGGGAATGTGCACTTCTAGCAAGTTTCCAGGTGGCGCTGTTGTTGCTGGACCAGGACCACATTTCGAGTACTACGGGGCTCCTAGAGCTCTGCTTCTCAGGCCTGGCTTCACATGGAACCCCCTGGAAGCACTAGCAGAGGCAGTTAAGTCAGAATCTCTGGGCAGTGGGTCCCAGACTACATTTCAGCCCTCTGGGTGATTCCAGTGTGTGTCCAACGCTCATTGCCATCAACCAAAGCAAATGGAAAAGTCAGGGGTTGAAATAGGGACTTGGAAAAGACTTAGACCTAAGGTGTATAAACCAAAATTCCACATAATCAGCGCGCGTGTTTGTGCACACTCAGTGTGCGACTTTTGCCATTCCACGGACTGTAGCCCCTCAGGCTCCTCTGTCCATGGATTTTCCAGGCAAGAATGCTAGAATGGGTTGCCATTTCCTCCTGCAGGGGATCTTCCTGACCCAGGGCTCGAACCCACATCTCCTGTGGCTCCTGCACTGCAGGTGGATTCTTCACCACTGAGCCTCCTGGGAAGCCCCTTGTGATCAGTACTGACTCTCAGATAGCAGAAGAAGCCCCCACAGCTCTGTGGGGACTCGGGTGTTGAAAGCCAGGGAATCGTTCAGCTAGGCAGCTTCCAAAATATGCTGGGCATGTGCAACTGTGGAGGAAGCTACAGATGAGGACGCTTGGGCATAACTGGGGAACTCCTGTGTCGGCTGCGGTTACCACTGACCAGCAGTGGAGATGGAGCTCTGGCTGGGCCCTGGGTGTGTCTTCCAGACTCTTCTGAAGCAGGGACAGCCTGAGCGCAGAGACCTAAAAGTATTGGCCTGGCGTCCTGTGAAATCCCTGCAGAAAATGGTTTTCTAGATGCAGTCTGAAAATGTAGCAATGCTATTTTTGTTGGTTTTTTTTTTTTTTCTCTTTTCCTGTTGTTAATTTTCCAAACATACATTTTTGATGAAAATGTGTCTCCTGTTGATTAATAGCCTGCATTTAGGGAGCACTTCCATTTGTTGAGGTACTTTTCATGCATTAATTAGCTCTTCTAAAAGCCTGAGAATTAGGTACTCTTATTATTCCAGTTTTACAGGAAATCAAAGCACCGACCAGTTAAGGCATGTGCCCAAGATCACCTGTTTAGCAAGTAGCAAAACCCAGATTCCAGTGCAGATTCTGGCTCCAGAAGCTTTTAGCATTCCAGTAGTTCTCAGGTGGCATGGCCTGGGGATCCCTGGGGTCTTAGAGACCCCTTCAGGGAGTCTATGAGACCAAAGCTATTTCATAATAAGACTAAGATGATAGTACACTGCAGTCTCTTTTTTTTCCACGGAGGAATTTTCTGGAGAATATCCAATGGGTGATGAGATCATGGGTACTTGTATATTCTCGTGTTCTAAATTTTCCTGTATTTAAGTTTCTAATATGATAAATATTGATAGATACAACCCACACAAACAAAAGACCTTGGCGTTCTCAATACTTTTAAGTGTTGTCATCAGGTCCTGAGGGTAAGAAATTTGAGAACTGGTACTACCTCTGTGATGAATGACATTGTAGGCAGGAAGTGCTTACCTGGAGGGGCTTTGGATACCTTCCAGCCCAGCTCCATCATTTTACAGATTTCATGTGGCTTGCCAAGAGGTCACACAAGAGGCAACAAGAACGAACACTGGGTCAGTTTCTATACTTTCTGAATCTGTTAAAAGAGAAACTGAGGCATATTAAAAAATTAAGGGTTTATTTGAGCAAACGCTTTGAATCAGGCAACATCCAATCTAGCAGACAGAAAGGAGCTCCATGGAGCTGTTAAAAAATGAAAGAATTTCATATGCAGAAGGGAGCAGGACCAAGGAAATTATAGTAGGCAAAAAAAGTGGGTCATTATCTCAAGGTTACTTTCTTTTAGTGGGTGGCAGGGGTCTGTTAGACAGGTTACCTAACTAGTGCTGATCTGGTGAAGTCCCGATTGACTGGTCTAAGAATCCATTTCTGGGAGAGAGAGCCAGAACTATAGTGAAGTCTCAGTTTGATGTGGAGCTTAGCACAAGCGACTCCATTGTGTGAACAGTGCCAACCGATGGGCTTGACGCAAGGAGCCTATGCCGGTCCTTTCTCACAGGTGTTCCCAGAGTGTGCTTGGCACCCCGCTTCTGCTTTCCGAGCACACTCTCACATTGAAGCTGACCCCCTGGCAGTTTTGGAATCATCGCCCTCATGTTCACTGTGCTCACACAGAGCTCTTCTTTAGAGTAACTGTTCTTTTCTCAGAACATTTCAAGTGGAATAAACACACATCACTCAGTGTGGAGTAGCGATCAGCAATCAGCTCCCTATTCATTCCAGCTGGTGACCCAGGGGCGCCTGGTGCCCTGAGAAGGCAGCCGTGGGACAGGGACACTGAGTGGGAGGCCTGGCTGCATGATTACCTGCAGCAAACAGCCTGCCAGAGTTCTTCCTTCTGAGGATGCAGATCCCTGAGAGATCACTGGGATGAGGGTTCTCCTTTCCAAAGCAGAGAAGGCTGGCAGAGTTACAGCGGGAAGGAGAAGGTGGAGGTGCTTACTTATCTTGGGTGCGGTTAATAAGAAGGATTTTGGAATGCTCCTGTAAGCTGTAAACACCTAATTCTTGCACGCCCCACCGCTAAAGGTGGGGAGTGGCATCATCTTCACTCTAAAGGTCCATCTACTTCCTCCCAACCTACCCCCACCTCCCCCAAAGGCAACAGAACTATTGTGGGATGATGGCACCCCCTGGAGGCCAGTATGGGGAACTGTGGTCTTGACAACCACCTCTGACCCTCATCTTCCGGGGGAACAGTGCCCAGGTCAGATCCCTTGCCTGGTCTGTGTCTTCCTGAATATATCACACACGTACACATGCTCATTCATATATGGGTGCACATCAATCACTAAGCACCCAGAGGCATGCATACCTCTTCTTAATCCCTTAAATCATCTCAACTCTCAATCAGTTATCTCAGGGGAAAACATAATTTCTTTTCCCTCTATGCATTTTATTTGTGTTGCCCAAATTTAAGTCTAATCACATCTGACAAGACTCTCACAGACGTTAGTGAAGTCGCTCTACTGAGAAAAAGAAATGCCACTGGCTTTGAAGTGAAACTGAGTGCAGACGAGAAGATCCTACGGGGCTTGATCTGGGTGCCAGACTCTACCTCAGCAGAGAGGACTGAGGATTTCCCCGGCCATGGGACCTGACGCGCTGGAGTGGGGACAGTATGGCGAAAGCTAGGACAATTGACTTCCCTACTCTCAGCACTGGGGGTGGTCCAGGGCAGGTGTTCTCCTGGGGGCTTTCTCCTTCGCGTGATCAGGAGGATTAGAAGAGCTCTGAGAGGTGAAAGGGCAGATAAATAGCTCTTACTGGCATTTGGGAGGCACTGATACTCTCACAGACAGTTCAGTTCATTTCAGTTCAGTTGCTCAGTCGTGTCCGACTCTTTGCGACCCCATGAATTGCAGCACGCCAGGCCTCCCTGTCCATCACCAGCTCCCAGAGTTCACTCAAACTCACGTCCATCGAGTCGGTGATGCCATCCAGCCATCTCATCCTCTGTTGTCCCCTTCTCCTCCTGCCCCCAATCCCTCCCAGCATCAGAGTCTTTTCCAATGAGTCAACTCTTCGCATGAGGTAGCCAAAGTACTGGAGTTTCAGCTTTAGCATCATTCCTTCCAGAGAACACCCAGAACTCATCTCCTTTAGGATGGACTGGTTGGATGTCCTTGCAGTCCAAGGGACTCTCAAGAGTCTTCTCCAACACCACAGTTCAAAAGCATCAGTTCTTCAGTGCTCAGCTTTCTTCACAGTCCAACTCTCGCATCCATACATGACCACTGGAAAAATTTAGGAAGGTGTAGACAGTATGTTGTTCAGTCGCTCAGTCATGTCTGACTCTTTGTGACCCCATGGACTGCAGCACGCCAGGCTTTCCTGTCCTTCATCATCTCCCAGAGCTTGCTCAAACTCTCATCCATTGAGTCGGTGATGTCATCCAACCATCTCATCCTCTGTCGTCTCCTCCTCCTGACTTCAATCTTTCCCAGCATCAGGGTCTTTTCTAACGAGTTGGCTCTTTCATATCAGGTGGTCAAAGTATTGGAGCTTCAGCATCAGTCCTTCCAATGAATATTCAGGACTGATTTCCCTTAGGATGGACTGGTTGGATCTCCTTGCAGTCCAAGGGACTCTCAAGAGTCTTCTCCAGCACCACAGTTTGAAAGAATCAATTCTTCAGCACTCAGCTTTCTTTATAGTCCAACTCTCACATCCATACATGACTACTGGAAAAACCATAGTTTTGACTAGACAGACCTTTGTCGGCAAAGTGATGTCTCTGCTTTTTAATATGCTGTCTAGGCTTGTCATAGCTTTTCTTCCAAGGAGCAAGCGTCTTTTAATTTCTGCAGTCACCATCAGGAGGGATTTTTGAGCCCAAGAAAATAAAGTCTCTCACTCTTTCCATGGCTTCCTCATCTATTTGCCATGAAGTGATGAAACCGGATGACAGCTTTTTCACTCTCCTCTCTCACCGTTATCAAGAGGCTCTTTAGTTCCTTTTCCTTTCTGCCATAATGGTGGTGTCATCTGCATATCTGAGGTTGTTGATATTTCTCCCAGCAATCTTGATTCCAGCTTGCGCTTCATCCAGCCTGGCATTTCACCTGATGTACTCTGCCTATAAGTTAAATAAGCAGGCTGACAATATACAGCCTTGAAGTACTTTTCCAATTTGCACCAGCCCATTGTTCCATATCCGGTTCTAACTGTTGCTTCCTGACCTGCAGTAGTAGATGTTTCTCTGGAACTCTCTTGCCTTTTCTATGATCCAATGGATGTTGGCAATTTGATCTCTGGTTCCTCTGCCTTTTCTAAATCCAGCTTGTACATGTGGACGTTCTCAGTTCACATACTGTTGAAGTCTAGCTTGAAGGATTTTGAGAATTACCTTGCTAACATGTGAAATGAATGCAATTGTCTGGTAGTTTGAACCTTGTTTGGCACTGCCCTTCTTGGGATTGGAATGAAAACTGACCTTTGTGGCTACAGCTGAGTTTTCCAAATTTGCTGGCATATTGAGCACAGCACTTTCACAGCATCATCTTTTAGGATTTGAAACAGCTCAGCCGGAATTCCATCACCTCCACTAACTTTGTTCATAATAATGCTTCCTAAGGCCCAGTTGACTTCACACTCCAGGATGTCTGGCTCTAGGTGAGTTACCACACCATCATGGTTATTTGGGCTATTAAGACCTTTTTTGTATAGTTCTGTGTATTTTTGCCACCACTTCTTAATATCTTCTGCTTCTGTTAGGTCCTTGCCTTATTTCTGTCCTTTATTGAGCCCATCTTTGCATAAAATGTTCCCTTGGTATCTCTCATTTTCTTGAAGAGATCTCTGATCTTTCCCATTCTATTATTTTCCTGTTTCTTTGCATTGTTCTCTTCACTTCTTACCTCTCCTTGCTATTCTTTGGAGCTCTGCTTTCAGATGAGTGTATTTTTTCCTTCCTCCTTTACCTTTTGCTCCTCTTCTTTTCTCAGCCATCTGTAAGGCCTCCCCAGACAGCCATTTCACCCTGTTGTGTTTCTTTTTCTTGATGGTTTTGGTCACCATCAATGTACTGAGTTAGATTTCACGCTTGCCTAGCACTGATTCCACTTTTTAAAATTCCTTAAATAACATAGCAGCAATCTAGAATTTTTGCCACAGAAACATCAGTTTTCATTTATATATGTTTTATGTAATTTATTATTACCTGAAACAGCTGGTGCTTCTCACAAGAGCTAAAAAGTAATGAAAAGTAATGGCTATCTTTTTTAAAAGAGTGAGATATAGTTGACATAGAATATAATAGTTTCAAGTGTACAAGATAATGACTCCATATCTGTGTGTATTCTGAAATGATCACTATAATAAATCTGATTTACACGCATCACTACACATTGTTATAAATTTTTTGCATAACAAAAAAATTGTGAAATTTGATGGGATGAGAAAAGTAATGAGAACTTTTAAGATCTACAATCTCAGCAATTTTCAAATTGCTAAGATTTGGAATTTTCCAGTACACCAAATTTATAAATTTTCAAATACAGCAGTGTTGCTAGTCATCGTGCTGTGCATTACTTCCCCAGGAATTTTAACTTTTATAACTGGAAGTTTGTACCTTTTGACCACTTTCACATATTTTTCCCATTCCCAACTCCCCGTGTCTGGCAACAGCCAATCTCTTCTCTGCATCTATGAGCTCCAGGTGTTATTGGTTTTGTTTGTTTTTATAGTTTCCGCATATAAGTTAAAGCGTGCAGTATTTGTTTTTTCTGTCTGGTGTATTTCATTAGCACAATGTCCTCAAGATCAATGTATGCTGTTGCAAATAGCAAGCTTTCCTTCATTTTATAAAGTGAGTAATATTTCATTGTGTGGGCTTCCAAGGTGGCATTAGTGGTAAAGAGTCCGCCAGACAGTGTAGGAGCGGAGAAGGCGATGGCACCCCACTCCAGTGCTCTTGCCTGGAAAGTCCCATGGACGGAAGAGCCTGGGGGGCTGCAGTCCATGGGGTCACGAAGCGTCGGACACGACTGAGCGACTTCACTTTCACTTTTCACTCTCATGCACTGGAGAAGGAAATGGCAACCCACTCCAGTGTTCTTGCCTGGAGAATCCCAGGGATGCGGGAGCCTGGTGGGCTGCGTCTATGGGGTTGCACAGAGTCAGACACGACTAAAGTGACTTAACAGCAGCAGCCAATGCGGGAGATGTAAGAGATGGGGGTTTGATCCATGGCTTGGGAAGATCCCCTGGGGGAGTGGCACCCCACTCTGATCTTCTTGCCTGGAAAATTCAAGGTTTTTTTGTGGTTCCTTATAAATTTTATGATTATTTGTTCTAATTCTCTGGGAAAAATGGGGGTATTTTTATAGGAACTGTATAAATCTATAGATTGCTTTGGGTACTATGGACATTTTAAAAGTAATGATTCTTCAGTCCAAGAACACAAAATATTTTCCCATTTCTTTGTATGATTTACAGATTCCTTCATCAGTGTTTTATAGATTTTGGAGGATAAGTCTTTCACCTCCTTGATTAAGTTTATTCATAGATATTTTATTCTTTTTGATGCAATTGTAAATGGGATTGTTTCCATAATTTCTCTTTCTGATAGTTCGTTGTCAGTGTATAGAAAGGCAACAGATTTCTGTATATTAATCTTTTATCCTGCAAATTTATAGGATTAATTTATTAACTCAAATAGGTGTTTTTTATTTTTGATGGAGACTTTAGGATTTTCTACATATAGTATCATATCTGCAAATAGTGACGATTTTACTTTTTCTCTTTCAATTTGGATGCCTTTTACTTCTTGTCTGATTGGCTAGGACTTCCAATACTATTTTTAAAAGAAGTGGCAAGAGTGGGCATTCTTGTCTTGTTTCTGATCATACAGGAAAAGCCTTCAACATTTCCCTTTATGTTAGCTCTGAGTTTGTCGTAAATGGCCTTTGTTATGTTGAGATATGTTCCCTTTATACCCACTCTGATGAAAGTTTTTATTATGAATGAGTGTTGAATTTTGTCTAATGCTTTTCCCGTATCTGTTAAGACGATCTTTTGATTTTTTTTTTTAATGGCTTCCCTGTGGCTCTGATGGTTGAGAGTCTGCCGCAATGCTAGAGACCCGGGTTCGATCCCTGGGTTGGGATATCCCCTGGAGAAGGAAATGGCAACCCACTCCAGTATTCTTGCCTGGAGACTCCCATGGATGGAAGAGCCTGGTGGGTTACAGCCCATGGGGCTGCAAAGATTCAGACATGACTGAGTGACTAATACATTGATTTTTATCCTTCCTCTTGTTAATGTGGTGTATGTACCACATTGATTTGCAAAAATCAAGCCATCCTTGTGTCCCTGGAATAAATCCCACTTGATCATTGTGTCTGATCCTTTTTATATATTATTGAATTTGGTTTGCTAATATTTTATTGAGAATTTTTACACCTATCAGACATATTTTACACCTATCAGAGATATTGGCTTATAGTTTTCTCTTTTTTTGTAGTGTCTTTGGTTTTGGTATTAAGGTAATGGTAGCTTTGTAGAATGAATTTGGGAGTGTTTCAACCTCTTCAAATTCTAGAATAGTTTGAGAAGGATAGGTATTATCTCTTTACATGTTTGGTAGAATTTCTCTGTAAAACTGTCTGGTTTTGGATTTTTTTTTTTTTGCTGAAACCTTTTTTTTTTTAAACTACAGATTAAATTTCACTACTAGTGCTCAATAGTTTCAGATTGTCTGTTTGCTCCTGATTCTGTTTTGGAAGGTTGTATTTTTTGAATCACATGGTAGTCTATTTTTAATCTTTTTAGAAGCCTCCATATTATTTTCCATAGTGGCTACACCAATTTGTATTCTCACCAACATTGTACAAGGGTTCCCTTTTTTCCACATCCTAGTCAACACTTGATATTTCTTGTCATTTTGATAATAGCCATTCTAATAGGTGTGAGGTGATATCTCACTGTGGTTTTGATTTGCATTTTCCTGTTGATCAATAATGGTGCTGCTGCTGCTAAGTCGCTTCGGTCATGCCCGACTCTGTGTGACCCCATAGATGGCAGCCCACCAGGCTCCCCCGTCCCTGGGATTCTCCAGGCAAGAACACTGGAGTGGGTTGCCATTTCCTTCTCCAATGCATGAGAGTGAAAAGTGAAAGTGAAGTTGCTCAGTCGTGTCTGACTCTTCACGACCCCATGGACTGTAGTCTACCAGGCTCCTCCGTCCATGGGATTTTCCAGGCAAGAGTACTGGAGTGGGGTGCCATTTCCGTCTCCAATCAGTGATGCTAAGTACTTTTTATATACCCGTTTCCTATTTGCCATCTATATGTCTTCTTTGGAAAACAGCTATTAAGATCCTCTGCCTTTTTTTTTTTAAGTTTTTAAATTGAATTATTACTACTATTGCTAGTTTTTTTTGCTCTTGAGTTACATGAGCTATTCGTATACTTTAGATATTAACCGCTTACCAGGCACTGGTTTGCAGGTACTTTCTCCCATTTCGTAGTCTGCCTTTTTATTCTAGGAACGATTTTCCTTGCTATGCAGAAGCTTTCAGTTTACTGTAGTCCCATCTGTCTGTTTTTCCTTTCGTTGCCTTTGTTCTTGCTCTCAAATCCAAAGAATCATCACGAAGATTGATGTCAAGTTGCTTACTATCTGTGTTTTCTTCTGAGTTTTATGGTTTCAGGTCTTATATTCAAGTCTTTTATCCATTTCAAGATTTTCATCCATTTTGAGCTAATTTTTGTGTATGGTGTATTTTCATTCTTTTGCATGTATCTGTCTAATTTTCCCACCACCTTTTATTGAAGAGACTGTCTCTTCACCATCCTTGGCTTATAATTGTCTATTCTTGAATACACAATCCACATTGTATATTCACTGTATATTCTTTATCTTAACTGACATGTAAGCATGAGTTTATTTCTGTGCTTTCTATTCTGTTTAATTGATCTATGCATCTGTTTTGATGACTATATCTTTGTAATATAGTCTGAAGTCAGAAAGTGTAGTGCCTCCAACCTTCTTCTTAAAATTGTTTTGACTATTTGGGAACTTTCATTTTTCTATGAACATTTCAGGATTGTCTATTTCTGTAAAAGAAAAAAAAATGGAATTTTGGAATTTCACTGGAATTTTGATAGAAATTGCATCGAATATGTAGATTGGGTTAATTACTACCTTTAACTGAGCACCTTTATGTACTCCTCTGAGTAACACTGTCTTTTCATTATATCCACCTGATTTAAAAAAACAAAAAGAAAGGAAAGTGAGACTTAGAGAGGCAGGTGAGTTGCCCAAATGGCATGTGGCAGAGAAAGATTTGTACCCAGGTCTCTGTGACCACAAAGCCTGTGTTCTTAACCACAAATACTGGATTTGTTTTGCGTATGATCTCCTACCTTATCAAAATACATCACTCAACATTTTTATAAACATCTCCCTCCATTTCAATAATTTTCCACAGTCTGTGATTTATCCCTCTCCAGTTTCTTTCCTGTGACTTTGAATTTTGTTCTCTGATAAAGTTCAAATGCTCCCTTTAAATTTCCCAATCTGCCAGGAGAGGTCAGATTCAATCTGCCATCATATCTTGAGCTGATTTTCATGGAGAACCATTGGAGAGAAGCCACAAATGCCTGTCAGCACTCATGGGGAAGGAAATGACTTCCCAAGAAAGATCTCAAGAGACCTGCGGGGTAATGTTAGCCACAGCACTTGGAGAAAGCTAGTGATTGTATCTCTTCTGTATTCACTTTTTAGCCCTTTTTGTATTTCCTGATTCTTAAATTCAAACAATACAGAAGAGAATGAAGAAAAAAGTGAAAATTTCTCTCTGCACACCTAAAATCATAGGCCTTATTTTATTATCCTGTAAATATTCCAATTAAATTTAATCACATCTTTTTGTACTTCTAAGATGTATTCTTATCAACTTATTTTCTTCTAAAGACTATTTTATTTTCATCTACATTGGATGAAATCACATCCAGTGTGATCTCAAGCTACTGCCACAGAAAAAGACACTGGAAAGACAGCAGATTTCTACTTCCAGAGTAAAGACCACAGGTATCAAACAATCAGATATTAAGCTGGAAGTTCTTTAGGCAATTAGCACTTTATTTCCATTCAGTTCAGTTCAGTTCAGTCGCTCAGTCGTGTCCGACTCTTTGCGACCCCATGAATCGCAGCACGCCAGGCCTCCCTGTCCATCACCAACTCCCAGAGTTCACCCAAACTCATGTCCATCGAGTCGGTGATGCCATCCAGCCATCTCATCCTCTAGCTTCCAGTAATTAAATTAGCAAATGATTCCCTCCCCCTACCTCTCAGTAGGGATCAAGCGTGTCTACATCCTTCCACTAAGAACTGATTGAATATCTTTCTGGTTGAC
Source organism: Capra hircus (assembly GCF_001704415.2). Classification (NCBI taxonomy): domain Eukaryota; kingdom Metazoa; phylum Chordata; class Mammalia; order Artiodactyla; family Bovidae; genus Capra; species Capra hircus. The sequence continues at coordinate 38,459,288 of NC_030833.1, forward strand.
CATGGCCAGACTATGTACCTCTTCAATAGCCTATTTTATTTTTTAATTTTATTTATTGATCTCTTAGTTTTGGCTGTGCTGGGGCCTTGTTGCTGCACATGCTTGGGCTTCTCACTGTGGCGGCTTCTCTTGTTGTGGAGCACGGACTCTAGAGCACACAGGTTTCAGAAATTGTGGTACACGGGCTTAGCTGTCCTGCTGCATGGAATCTTTCTGGACCGAAGATCAAACCTATGTCTCCTGCATCGACAGATTCTTTTTTTTTTTTTTTTTAATTTTATTAAATTTTTATTTTTACTTTATTTTACTTTACAATACTGTATTGGTTTTGCCATACATTGACATGGATCCACCACGGGTGTACATGCGTTCCCAAATATGAACCCTCCTCCCACCTCCCTCCCCAAAACATCTCTCTGGGTCCGACAGATTCTTAATCGTTAGAGGAGTCCTAACCTGTTGATATGAGAAGGAAAAAATCAAACCCCCAAACTTATAGATTATATAAGGGTAATGTGCAAGAAATAAGCATTCCCAGAACCATTAAGTTTAGGTGATAATGGACAAACATACTCCCTTCTTCCCTTCCTCCATTGCCCAAAGGCAGAAAGCCCTAAGTTTGGGGTTCTTTGACTTTGGCTTGACTAGCTTCTCTCTCTGCACCATGGCTTCTCAATTTTAGGACCATGGATATGAAAAGCATATCAATCTTTTTTCATATCAAGCATCGATATGAAAAGCCCACGTTTCCTTGAGATCATGGATCTCCTTTTCACTGGTATGTGTTGGTTCTGCAGTAATTCAAGAGGGAAGCTAAAAAGAAACCGGGATCACAAAATGTATTTCAGTGTGTATTTTTGCAAATCTTTTCCTAAGCTATAATCTCTTTTACTTTTGTGGTTTTAATTTTCCTAACCAGTTTACACTATGTGGTGGTTAAACAGCTGTGACCTTTCCACTACTCAACATGTGACGTGACAGCACATTCTTCATTGTTACTCATTGTGTTCCTTTTCAGCTCTGATTTTTTGAATGAATGAACTTCATTTCATTTTCAACGTTTCTCTGAAAATCACCAAGTTTTTGTCATCTGAAGCTTTATCACTTGAACACAGGGCTTCCTATGTGGTGCTAATGATAAAGAACCTGGACATGACTGGAGTGACTTAGCACAGCACAGCACTTGAACACTGAGCCTGCCAGGCTTTTCTACCCTCATTAGTAGGGGGTTTTGTGGGTTTTCAACTTATTTGCTATGAGAACCAATGATGTGGGGGGGGGGGGTATGCTCAGCTGCTAAGTCATGTCTGACTCTTTGCAACCCCATGGACTGTGTAGCCCGCCAGGCTCCTCTGTCCATGGGATTTTCAGGCAAGAATACTGGAGTGGGTTGCCATTTCCTCCTCCAGGGGATCTTCCCAACCCAGGGATCAAACCCGGGTCTCCTGCATTGGCAGGTGTGTTCTTTGGCACTGCGCCACCTGGGAAGTCCCACGTGGAGAAGGGGCCAACTTTAATTCAGGGCCTGTGTGCTCAGCCACTTCAGTCGTGTCCAACTCTTTGTAGCCCCTTGGTCTGTGGCTCATCTGGCTCCTCTGTCCATGGGATTCTCCAGGCAAGAATGACATGGATACAGAAAATTTCACATTCCTCAGTACCCAACCTGTTGCCAAGATAAGGACACACAGCAGCAGGAGATGTGGAATACTTCTTTTGTTAATTTTGTTAAAATATCAATTTAAAAATTCATTAAAATATTAAATATTTTTATTATTAAAATATTAAAAATATACATTTAGTACTTACTGTATCAGGCACTATTCTAGGCACAGGGGATCTGTCAACAAGAAAATATGGACTTACCATGTAAAATTCACATCCTAACGAGGGGGACAGATAGTAACCAAACAAGTAAATATGTTACCTATGTTGTTAGAGTTTTAAAGTTAGAAATATAACATGCTTTTTTTCACAAGTTTAGATAATGTAGAATAGTATAAAGCAAGAAAAGAGATTGCCTTCTCAAGGTCCCGCCAACTCTTTGCTCACAAGTTACCAGTATTACAATTTAATGTGTATTCTTTCAGGGTTTTGTTTTGTTTTTTTTTTAACCATGGTTATACAAACATACAGGCTTCCCAGGTGGCACTAGTGTGAAAGAACTCACCTGCCAATGCAGGAGACATAAGAGACGTGGCTATGATCCCTGGGTTGGGAAGATCCCCTAAAGGAGGGCATGGCAACCCACTCCAGTATTCTTGCCTGGAGAATCCCATGGACAGAGGAGCCTGGACGGCTACAGTTCATAGGGTCACAAAGAGGCGGACGCGACTGAAGAGACTTAGCATGCATACACCCGTGAAAAAGGATCATTCTGTACAAACTGTGCTTCAACTTTCTCCTTTTAAATTAAGATATGCAAATCTTCCCATCACAAGATGTAGCTCTATTACACTCTTTTCAGTGTCACGCCTATGGGTTTATTAAACCATTTCTCATTTATATTGTTTCTATGTTCTCACCATTATAAAAATGCTGCAGCAAATCTTCTTTTGTATTATATCACTTGCAGCGATAATATTTCTGTGTGTCATAATTCCTTCAGCTGGGCTGTCTGGAGCAAAGCACTTGCATATTATTAGATTGATTTTTCCGACAGTGAAGTCATTTGGAAGTCACATAGTGAAAAAGGAAGGATTGGTGAAGAGTTATAAAAACAAAATAGCAGAAAAGTAACTCTTGGTGAAGAGTGCGAACTGAACAAGATGGGAGTATAAGTGACCACAGAATGTAACTAACTAACCAATCTCTTTGTCAGCCCTCTCATGAATTCCCCATGAATCCCACAGTTGGCCAGGTTATCTGATCTGAGCACCAGGAAGTGAGTATCAGGTGGTTCTCATTTGGTGCTTTGTTCTCATCAGACTGTGTTTTATGGACGCCCAATAAGCACTGTTAAATTCAAACCACCCAACGTGTGTTGAGTTCTTCCATACATCACATGGGGTTTGTTGCATTCAATCATTCAGTGAATGTTCCTGGACTACCTGCAATGTGTCAAGCACTGTGCTGGGCCTCTCATGGGAGGGCTAACCCAGTCATGGAGGTCAGGAAAGATTTCCCTCAAGGGTCTCCTGAGTGGGCAGGGTTAGTCCATTAGGTAATGATGACTAAGTTGAGTGAAGGGTTTCTTGGAGTTACTTACCAGGAGACATAAGCAAAGGCTCAGTAATGGAGAGAAACCAGCAAGGATGAGGGGCAGAAGAAAGCCAAGTGGGTCTGGATGGAATTTGCATATCATGACTGTGATATAGTGATTTGTAATAAGAAACATGTATTTGGCCCTTATCCCCACAAAGCTCCTAAAACCCTTGGAATTTCCTAAGTGATAAATATGATAAAGTTGGTTTGTTGTTTATAACAACCCCCCCTTGAATCACACTTGAGTTTATGTTAATGAGGTGACTTGGAAAGCATCTAAGGATGGGAATGGGTCGCCAGGGGAAGCAACCATGTGATTAGGGGGTTGGAACTTTCAGTTCGGTCTGACCTCCAGGGAGAACAGAAGGGCTAGAGGTTGAATTGATCACCAGTGGGCAACAGTTTAATCAACAATGCCTCTACGATGAAACCGCCATAAAAACTATAAAGTGTGAGGTTCAGAGAGCTTCATGTTGGTGCCCTTCTCCTATACTTTGCCCTATACATCTCTTCTATCTGGTTGTTCCTGAGTTTTATCTTTTTATAATAAACTGGCAATCTAGTAAGTAAAATATTTCTCTGAGTCTTGTGTGTTACTCTGGCAAGTTAATCAAACCCAGAAAGGGGGACTGTGGAACCTCCAGTCTATAGCCAGTCAGTCAGAAGCACAGGTGACAACTATCCCCAAATAGATAGTATCAGAGTTTAGCTGAATGGTGGACACCCAGCTGGTGCCACAGAGAATACCACCCACATTGCAAATGGGTGCAGAATTATTAATAACCAAGCATCAGGCAAGATGAGGCTGGAGAGCCCACAGAGCCTAGAACATGAAACTTCTCATAGATCATGTTAAGGATTTTTATTTATCCTAAGAACAATAGGAAGCCTTTAAAAGGCTCTGAGCAAGGGAGGGAAGCAGTGGAAGGCAAGAGGATGCAGTGACATAGTCAGATTTGCAATTTGAAAATACTGTTCTGAAAACAGCATGGAGTGTAGACACAGAGGTGGGAGTGTGGTGAAAGCCTTTGCTGGGGACCAGATAAAAAGGTTTTGTAGGCTTCCTGTTAAGAGAACACAGTTGATTAGACTAGGGTGGTGGTACATTAAATGTAGGGCTCATGAAAAGATATTAGGAGGGAGGGAGACAAAGATTAGGAAGAGGATTGTATCCAGAATGAACCCTAGTTTTTAGATATGAGCAACTGCATAGATGGTGAACCACTCATTGAGGCTGGGAATACTGGGAAAGACTGTTTGGGGAGGGAGTATCTTAAATTCTGCTTTCAGAATGTTTAGTTTGAGATGTCTTTGAAACAGCTAAGGAGGGCTTCCAAGTGTGCAAATGGCTATTTGGCTCAGGAGCTCAAAGGAGTGGTGTGGTGTGGAGAGATCAATCTGAATAGATGTGGTCTTTGAAGATCCTCAGAACAGATGTGGTCTTTAAAGCCCAGGTGAGATCTCCCAGGAAAGAGCATGGAGAGGAGAGAGGAGAGATCCCAGGGCCAGATCTGGAGGGCTGTCCACAGTAAAAGAAGCAGCAGAAGAGGGAGGCATTTGCTTGACCTTGACAGTAAATGCCTCCTTAAATCTGCACCCTAAACATTTCACTTGCCTCCATCTAGTCCCTTCCTTGCTGCCCAGAGAGGAAGTCACTCTGGAGTCACATCATGAAAGCCAGGGAATTTTTTTTTCTTAAGAAGTGATGGTCATCGTTGGTGAATTCTGCTAAGGGGACAGACAAGTTGGGCATGGAATAAGCTGTTTGGATTGATCTATCTCCTGTGGGAGAGAGAGTGATGGATGTGCTGAAGTTCACCTCCTCCTGGTCCGTCACTGTTTTGTAGATCCACGCCTCATGCTCTGCTCGCTCTTCACTCTTCCAGACTGAGCAGTCCGGATGGCCTGCACCCCTCTCTCTCGAGCAGTCTCCAGCCAATCTCTCACCTTGGTATTCTACATTTCCTTTTGTGAGAAGGGCTCTTCACTTAATTTGTCACAAAAACACCCCTGCTGCTGTTGAATTTGCTCAACATTTCTCGGTAGCTGAGAAGTCTGCGCTGTGTGTGGTGCTCTCCTTTTCAGAATAAAAAATGCCAGGAAGATCACTTTGCATGCATGACCCAGAACAGTGCTAAGCACATAGAAGATGCACAATTATTGCCTATTAGAAGTTATGGTGGCTAAAGGCATAGGTTCTGGAATCTAACAGACTTGGGTTCAAATCCCAGCTCTGATAGTCATTAGCTGTGTGACTTCAAGCAAATTACTTAACCTCTCTGAGCCCCATCTATGAAATGAGGACTGTAGCCAGACCTCATAAGTTTATTATAAGGGAGATAACACATTATGAGGATTAATGAAATAAATGAGGTCCAGGATCGCAGATCATCTGAACCCACTTGGAACATACCTGAGCCCAGAATGGAGACTGACTTGTCAGGATTCTTAGGGAGACAGGGCCTCCCGCAAATCACTGCCCCTGAGCAGAGACAAAGGAAAGGGTATAGCTGTCTCCTTGCCTGGTCACTCACTTGGGGATGATCTGGGGTGTGTGACTTTAATCAGGTAGCACCCCCTTGTCTAGTGTTCCAGGACAGAGACCATGACCCTCCATGGCCCCTCCCTCCAGCATCCCGAAGCCTGAGAGCCTCAATTCGATGGTGTGTTCCTCTTTCCTAATTCTTGTTCACTCAACTGGGTATTGAATTTTTCAAAAAGTTTCTTAAAAACAAAAAAAGGGGGAAACAACCTTGCGTTTTGGAGCTTGGTCTCTTAAGTCAGGTCTAGGGCAGGGGTCCCTCTTGCACAAGTCTAGGGGTAGCGGTGGTCCTGCAGGCATTTCTCCACCTAGATCTGTACCTGAGGGTTCATAGGAAAGAAGGCTCACTGCCCATATTATTCACTGAGGTTTCCCTTTTCTCCTTGAGCACCACCGTGAGCCAGACCACATAGGGCTGAACCGCGCAGACTGGCTTGTGTGCTCAGGGAGCTTGCCGCCTGGCTGGGAAGACAGATACTACACACGTAATCACAGTGGAGATGAGGGTCGCAAGAAGCAGGAGGTACAGGGTGAAGTAGGCAAGGCAGGACCAGAGAGAGGAAGCAACTTGCCCAAGGTCACACAGCTGGGGAGTAGCTGAACTGGGAGTGAGGTGCTCCACGGGAGGACTTCTGGATCTCTGCTCTTTTTCCCGTCATCCTCCATGTAACTGGGAGGCAGTTCTGGGACTGCCTCAGATGGAAACCTCCGAGTTGCTCTTCCATGAGCACATGTTGAACAACCAGACACACTGTCCTTGGCCATTTCCCTCTTCCTTCTTGATCAGCCCCAGTGGGAAAACTTCCCAGGACAATCCCCCCACTTGCCTCCCCATTCCAGCAGCTGGTCACCCATCTGCTTCCTGGCAGGGAATATGAGGAGCCAAGGCAATAGGTTGCTGGGAGGTTGAACTGACCAGCCCAGAACAGCTGGGCACCTAGTGCATAGGTGGGCGGCTGAGCCCCAGGCATTGTAGGAGCCACAGCGTCTGATGCTTGTTTCGCTTACTCTTTCCCCGGCCCTGGCCGGGTTGCTCTGCCCTTACTCAGAGAATCAGTGGTGGAACTGGACTCTGGTGGTTCAGACAGGACTTTGCTTGCCTTCCCTTCAGCCTAGTTCCCAAGGGCAGCTGTCTCGGAAGCCTGGGCTGGTGCCAGGGCCTCAGTTCCTCCGTCCGGGTTGGATGCTGCAAGGCAGGGTGCAGGCAGGTCTCCATTTCCTGGCATTGTCAGGAGCTGTGTTGTGGCTGAAGGCTGAGTGCCATCTTGCCTCTGGTGACCTGCGAGAGAGCCAAGGAGAGGGAAGGCAGAGAGAGGAGTCCACACAGACTCAGTGATAATAAACTGCCCAGGCTTCTGGTCACCTGGTGAGCTCTCCTTTCACATTTTCCAAGAGAGACTACAGAGTTAAGGCGGGAGCACTTATGGTGTGAGCTGAGCTGTGTGCATCCTTCCTCAAGGCGGACAGGTGCAGGGTATTGACCCTTCCACCCAAGTCTAATGGGGGTGGGGCCCCAACAGCCTTCAGCAGGAAGGCTTGACATGAGAGAGACTGTGGCTATGACGACACTTAACTGTAGCTGACACAACCAGAAGAATCTAGAGGGCCAAGGTTATGCCTCTCAGCCTGGAGGCATTAGGGCAGGCAGAGGGAGAGAGGAGCTTCTGCGCTGACAAGAATCACAGATGTGTCTTTGACTGTGGGTCACTGTTGCATGGCCTGCAGGGACCCTGTGATGGATCTGCAGGAGGAACATCAGCTGGGAGCGGAAGAGAAATCGCCTGTAGTGAGAGGCTGTGGGCTGTAGCACTGGCATAGAAGGTCAGGGGTACCAGGAACAGCCCACTGAGACAGGCATGGCTCCTGGCGAGGTGAGTGATGGTTGAAGGATTCAGAGGGGACCCCCTGAAGAACCCAGAAAGAGTTCTGGGAAAGGGGGATTCAAACATCCGTCAGGTCCAGATTGCTTGGAGCCAGTGTGCAAGCTGCTCTGCTGCTCTTTGATCTCTCCTTCCCTACTGTGTACCCAAACCAGGGAGAACACATCAGGACAGGAAGACCATTAGCCTCCATTTCTGGAAAGTATGTAACCCTCTACTGGGCCCTAGCTAGGAGCAGGGAAGAAGTATAACCTTGCAATAAGTAGTTATTGATCAATATACTGAACTGGACTTTCTGAGTTCTGAATGGAGAGCGTGCCTTGTGATTTAGAGTGTGCTGAGAAAGTCCTGGGGTTGCTGATGTTCTCATCCAGGTGTGTTAATTACATCTCGTGAGTTCTGTTGGTTTAATGTCACATTCGCTGTTTCCCTGATAGCTCAGTTGGTAAAGAATCCACCTGCAATGTGGGAGGCCTGGGTTCGATCCCTGGGTTGGGAAGATTCCCAGAAGCGGAAGGCTACCCACTCCAGTGTTCTGACCTGGAGAGTTCCATGGACTGTAGTCCATAGGGTCGCAAAGAGTCGGACACAACTGAGCGACTTTCACTTTCTGGCTTCCCAAGTGGCGCCGTGGCAGAGTGTACCTGTCAATGCAGGAGACGCAAAGGACGCTGGTTTGATCCCTGGATTGGGAAGATCCCCTGGGGTAGGAAATGGCAACCTGTTCCAGTATTCTTTCCTGGATAATCCATGGACAGAGGAGCCTGGCTGACTACAGCCTATGGGGCTACAAAGAGTCAGACACAACTGAGGGACTCACACTTTCAGTTAATCAGTGGGAGAGCCCTCCCTGGAATCCAAGGCGGTATTGCCATGCCCGTGCCAGGACAAGGCTGTGTGAAGGGTAATGGGGAAGGAGCAAGCAAGGACCACCTCTGGGCGGGGGGAGAAGAGCATTTCCAAAGGATAATATCCCTCGTCCTAAGCAGGTGCTGGGGCTGGGCCTCTGGTGGGGAGCGTGGGCTTGGCCAGGCAAGATGTGTGCTCAGCAGAGCAGCCCCCAGCTCCGTGGGAGCCCTGCTTAAAGGTTTTCAGGATCCTTTCTCCCATCCAAACATCCCCTCCCTGCTCCTGCTCTCCTCCTGGTTCATTTTGGGTTTTCTAAGGTAGTGCTGGGAGTTTAGGTGTGGCTGCTCCTCTCAGTTTTGTCTTCCCACCCTCTTGGTCTGAGTTCCCCACCCCCATCTAGAAGTTCACCCATCCTAAAAACTTAGGTTTCGTTAAAGGTAGTCTCACTGTAGCTGGGGTCGGGGTGATGTATGCGAAGAAACCCACTTCTCTCTGTCTTGAGGCCTGGCTCTTTGGTCTGGGACCCTGCCGCCTTTTTCACCTGGGCTACTGTGCTAGGATTTTAGCCTGTCCCCTTGTCTATTCTAGCCCCTACCTCTTTACCAGCTATTCTCCACAGAGCTTCCACGGCGGTCATTTAAACGTGTAAACAAGATGCTGTAAAGTAATTGTGTAAAACCCTCCCATCATGCTCAGAATTAAAACAGAAGCTTTTAAACAAGACTTAAAAGGATCTATGTGACCCAGTCCCTTACTGCTTTCTCCAGAATTCTCTCCTGCCACTTGCCACCTTGTCAGGGGGCCGCAGGGGGCCGGGCAGCACGGGCTCTCCCTTTTTAGTGCTCTCAGGAATACTCTTTCCTTGCCACCCCAGCTCCTCTCTCATCTCCACTTAATGCCATTTTCTTAGAAAGGTCTGGACCTTCCATGCTCTGTCACAGAAGTTATTTTCTTCAGCCCACTTACAGCTTTTATTATCATGTATCTCTCTTTGTTTAATGTGAGTCTCTTTCCCATACTGGCGGCTCAGTTAGCTGTTTGGCTCACCACTTGGATCCCCAGAGGCTCGGGCAGTGCCTGGTATACAGTGGGTCCAGATTTGTCTCATGTTACTAGATTCCACATATAAGATGGCTGTCGTTTTGATTTACATTTTGCAAATAATTAGCAATGTTGAGCATCTTTCAGTTCAGTTCAGTCGCTCAGTCATGTCTCACTCTTTGCAACCACATGAATCACAGCACGCAAGGCTCCCTGTACATCACCAACTCCCGGAGTTCATTCAAACTCACGCCCATCGAGTCGGTGATGCCATCCAGCCATCTCATCCTCTGTCATCCCCTTCTCCTCCTGCCCCCAATCCCTCCCAGCATCAGGGTCTTTTCCAATGAGTCAGCTCTTTGCATGAGGTGGCCAAAGTATTGGAGTTTCAGCTTCAGCATCAGTCCTTCCAATGAACACCCAGGACTGGTCTCCTTTAGGATGGACTGGTTGGATCTCCTTGCAGTCCAAGGGACTCTCAAGAGTCTTTTCCAGCACCATAGTTCAAAAGCATCAATTTTTCGGTGCTCAGCTTTCTTCACAGTCCAACTCTCACATACATGACCACTGGAAAAACCATAGCCTTGACTAGATGGACCTTTGTTGCCAAAGTAATATCTCTGCTTTTGAATATACTATCTAGGTTGCTCATAACTTTCCTTCCAAAGAGTAAGCATCTTTTAATTTCATGGCTGCAGTCACCATCTGCAGTCATTTTGGAGCCCCCAAAAATAAAATCTGACACTGTTTTGACTGTTTTCCCATCTATTTCCCATGAAATGATGGGACCAGATGCCGTGATCTTCGTTTTCTGAATGTTGAGCTTCAAGCCAACTTTTTCACTCTCCTCTTTCACTTTCATCAAGAGGCTTTTTAGCTCCTCTTCACTTTCTGCCATAAGGGTGGTGTCATCTGCAAATCTGAGGTTATTGAGATTTCTCCCGGAAATCTTGATTCCAGCTTGTACTTTTTCCAGCCCAGCATTTCTCATGATGTACTCTGCATGTAAGTTAAATAAGCAGGGTGACAATATACAGCCTTGACGTACTCCTTTTCCTATTTGGAACCAGTCTGTTGTTCCATGTCCGGTTCTAACTGTTGCTTCCTGACCTGCATACAGATTTCTCAAGAGGCAGGTTAGGTGGTCTGGTATTCCCATCTCTTTCAGAATTTTCCACAGCTTATTGTGATCCACACAGTCAAAGGCTTTGACATAGTCAATAAAGCAGAAATAGATGTTTTTCTGGAACTCCCTTGCTTTTTTGATGATCCAGAGGATGTTGGCAATTTGATCTCTGGTTCCTCTGCCTTTCCTAAAACCATCTTGAATATCTGGAAGTTCATGGTTCACATATTGCTGAAGCCTAGTTTGGAGAATTTTGAGCATTACTTTACTGGTGTGTGAGATGAGTGCAATTGTGCAGCAGGCTGAGCATTCTTTGGCATTGCCTTTCTTTGGGATTGGAATGAAAACTGACCTTTTCCAGTCCTGTGACCACTGCTGAGTTTTCCAAATTTGCTGGCATATTGAGTGCAGCACTTTCACAGCATCATCTTTCAGGATTTGAAATAGCTCAACTGGACTTCCATCACCTCCACTAGCTTTGTTTGCAATGATGCTTTCTAAGGCCCACTTGACTTCACATTCCAGCATGTCTGGCTCTAGGTGAGTGATCACACCATCGTGATTATCTGGGTCGTGAAGATCTTTTTTGTACAGTTCTTCTGTGTATTCTTGCCACCTCTTCTTAATATCTTCTGCTCTGTTAGGTCCATACCATTTCTGTCCTTTATTGAGCCCATCTTTGCATGAAATGTTCCCTTGGTATTTCTCATTTTCTTGAAGAGATCTCTAGTCTTTCCCATTATGTTGTTTTCCTCTATTTCTTTGCATTGATTGCTGAGGAAGGCTTTCTTATCTCTGCTTGCTATTCTTTGGAACTCTGCATTCAGATGCTTATATCTTTCCTTTTCTCCTTTGCTTTTCACAGCTATTTGTAAGGCCTCCCCTGACAGCCATTTTGGTTTTTTGCATTTCTTTTCCATGGGGATGGTTTTGATCCCTGTCTCCTGTACAGTGTCATGAACCTCAGTCCATAGTTCATCAGGCACTCTATCTATCAGATCTAGGCCCTTAAATCTATTTCTGACTTCTACTGTATAATCATAAGGGATTTGATTTAGGTCATACCTGAATGGTCTAGTGGTTTTCCCCACTTTCTTTAATTTCAGTCTGAATTTGGCAATAAGGAGTTCATGATCTGAGCTACAATCAGCTCCTGGTCATGTTCTTGCTGAGTGTATAGAGCTTCTCCATCTTTGGCTGTAAAGAATATAATCAATCTGACTTCGGTGTTGACCATCTGGTGATGTCCATGTGTAGAGTCTTCTCTTGTGTTGTTGGAAGAGGGTGTTTGCTATAACCAGTGCATTTTCTTGGCAAAACTCTATTAGCCTTTGTCCTGCTTCATTCCACATTCCAAGGCCAAATTTGCCTGTTACCCCAGGTGTTTCTTGACTTCCTACTTTTGCATTCCAGTCCCCTATAATGAAAAGGACATCTTTTTTGGGTGTTAGTTCTAAAAGGTCTTGTAGGTCTTCATAGAACCGTTCAACTTCAGCTTCTTCAGCGTTACTGGTTGGGGCATAGGCTTGGATTACCGTAATATTGAATGGTTTGCCTTGGAAACGAACAGAGATCATTCTGTCGTTTTTGAGATTGCATCCAAGTACTGCATTTCGGACTCTTTTGTTGACCATGATGGCTACTCCATTTCTTCTGAGGGATTCCTGCCCGCAGTAGTAGATGTAATGGTCATCTGATTTAAATTCACCCTTTCCAGTCCATTTTAGTTCTCTGATTCCTAGAATGTTGACGTTCACTCTTGCCATCTCTTGTTTGACCACTTCCAATTTGCCTAGATTCATGGACCTGACATTCCAGGTTCCTATGCAATATTGCTCTTTACAGCATCGGACCTTGCTTCTATCACCAGTCACATCCACAACTGGGTATTGTTTTTGCTTTGGCTCCATCTCTTCATTCTTTCTGGAGTTATTTCTCCATTGATCTCTAGTAGCATATTGGGCACCTACCTACCCGGGGAGTTCCCTTTTCAGTATCCTGTCATTTTGCCTTTTCATACTGTTCATGGGGTTCTCAAGGCAAGAATACTGAAGTGGTTTGCCATCCCCTTCTCCAGTGGACCACATTCTGTCAGACCTCTCCACCATGACCCTCCCCTCTTGGGTGGCCCCACATGGCACAGCTTAGTTTCATTGAGTTAGGTTGAGCATCTTTGCATGTGCCTAAGTGAGTGCCAAAGAATTGATGCTTTTGAACTGTGGTGTTGGAGAACACTCTTGTGAGTCCCTTGAACTGCAAGGAGATCCAACCAGTCCATCCTAAAGATCAGTCCTGGGTGTTCACTGGAAGGACTGATGCTGAAGCCGAAACTCCAATACTTTGGCCACCTCATGCAAAGAGTTGACTCATTGGAAAAGACCCTGATGCTGGGAGGGACTGGGGGCAGGAGAAGAAGGGGATGACAGAGGATGAGATGGCTGGATGGCATCACCGACTCGATGGACTTGAGTTTGAGTGAACTCCGGGAGTTGGTGATGGACAGGGAGGCCTGGTGTGCTGCAATTCATGGGGTCGTAAAGAGTCGGACACAACTGAGTGAGTGAACTGCACTGAATGGCCATCTATGTATCTTCTTTGGAGAAATGTCTGTTTAGGTCTTCTGCCCACTTTTCCACTGGGTTGGTATTTTGTTGTTGTTGTTATTGCATGAGCTGTTTGCATATTTTGAAAATTAAGACCTCATCGGTGGCATCATTTGCAACTATTTTCTCCCCACCTGTAGGTTGTCTTTTCATTTTGTTTTTGGTTTCCTTTGTGGTGAAAAAGCTTGTAAGTTTGACCAGGTCCCATGTGTTTGATTTTGCTTTTATCTCAGATTGTTCTGATGGTTAAATGGGTGAGAGTCAGAGAAGGGAGATCTTTGTAAAGTACCTGTCACATGGCAGACCCTCTGTTGCATGGTTTACGTATTAGTACATTCGGTGGGAGTAAGTTTTATGAGTGACCACGTGATTGGACTGGCTCTAGCCAAGCCAGATTTGAGTTACTTGTTGGCATTTTAGCTCCCAGCAAGTCAGGGAGAACACTGGGTAACCTGGGCTGCGATCCGCGGATGATCAGAGGGAGACGGCAGGTGGCTACGCTTTGTTCTTTGTTGCTTCCGTTGGCATTGCGGTGACACTTCCTGTGGCCTCTTGTTCCTCCACAGATCTGTGGGGTAGGGACCTTAGAACGTGGTGGTGCCTTCAAAGAGGTGATTAAAGTTGATGAGGTCATAAGAGTGGGGTCCTAACCCAATATGACTGTTCTCTTTATAAGAAGAGAAAGGATACCAGGAGACCTTTGGGGAGTGGCTGGAGACTTATCAGCTTTGCTTCTGCCTTCTGAAACCCAAACTTTTTCACTTCATTGGTTTTATGGGTGGCAGTTACTATGCAAATGTGTTGTGAGGGTTAGGATATACCACAATGACTGTCAACATCCTTCTTGACACTCGTAACGTAATGGGAGGACAATAAAACATAATTTCTGTGGCTACAATGAAAGTGCTAAGTGGTACAGAAGTAGGAGAAAGTTCAGCTCAGCCTGCTGGAATTGAGATCTGAGTTGGCTTTGGTAAGAGCAGGGCTTTGGTGGTGGAAGTTGTGGGGTGATCATTCACTATTTCTTCTTTTGGGGCATGCTTCTCCATTTGATGGTAATCCTGGCACCCAAGTTGCACAGCAGGGGCTTCAGTGTCAAGCAGAAGTATTCATGGCTTCCAGCAAAATATTGTCTGCAAATTCCTCAGTTTCCAGACACACAGGTCTGGCTCCCCACCTTCTCAGGCCCAGCTAGGGTGCAGACTCCTCCGTACCTTTTTAAACTGGTGAAAAGATCAGAGCTGAGCCTGTGTTGACAAAGCACTAAAAACGGGGTAAAGTGACCCTTTTCCCAAGTGGAGGCGTGGCAGACTGGTTAGCAGGTCACAGAATGGTTTCCTCTTTCCTTCGGACACGTCTTTTGGCCTTCCCTTCCCTGAGACCTTCCCCTGTTCCGGCCCCTGACCTGGGATAAAAGTGCTAGGGGCTACACTTTGAGCACTTCCTACGCACAGTCCTCACAAATGCTTTCGTATTCTGCACCAGCTCCGAGGAGGGTGATGCTGAACATAGTGGAAGGAGCTGTGCTCAGAAGCTGCTGCTCTCCTACCCGACTGAATGCCTGGGGCCTCCTGACACCGCCATGGCATCTCCAATCTAAGACAAAGCTTCAGGCACTTTTGTCTTAGGGCAGACATATGGGGCAGAGATATGAATCACTGCAACCTTCTAACTAATGTCTTACTTTAACCCATCTAGAATTCCCCAGGCAAGGTATTTTAATAATAAAACAAGGCTTTATCTAATGAGCTGAAGAGAGCAGTCTGTTGTTCAAATCACTTGGACTTTTCTTTGGTACTCAATTACTTTTCATCTGGAATTTTTTGAAAAATACGAACTCCCAGGTACTGTTTTTTCTTCCAAAGCTCCAGATGTGTCTGGTGAGCAGCTTTGTTTAAAGACAACTGGACTGTGTGATGATCTTTTATCCGGTTGGTTTCACTATTTTTCTATTTCATATGTAGAGCTCTCATTTATTTTTTTTTCCAACTTCTTCATCTCTTTTTTGTTGTTCCTTCTCAGGCCTTTATCAAGTATAGTAGAAAAGCTTTTGTTTACCTAAATAAAAATAGGTGGCTCAGATGGTTAAGAATCTGCCTGCAGTGAGGGAGACCGGGTTTGATCCCTGGGTCGGGAAATCCCCTGGAGAAGGAAATGGCTACCCACTCCAGGTTTCTTGTTTGGATAATTCCTTGGACAGCGGAGCATGGTGGGGTACGAAGAGCGGGACACGACTGAGTGACTAACCTTTTTTAATATAAATAGTATGTATATTACATGTTTTAGAAAATTTATGAATTTTTTGCCTAACTAAAAAATTTAGACATTTTGATTACACTTGACTATGCAGCGAATGCTAGATTTCTAATTTATACTCACTCAAAACTTTAATATAGTTCCATTTATTTTCGTATTATTGCTAAACAGTAGTAATCTAATCTAGTATTACTGCTAAAGTCTAGAAAACTTATCTTTGTGATTAAAAAAATACTGAATGAGGTTTGAAACTTCTAATCCAATTCTGAGTATATAAAGAAACATTATGTTGTTTAAAAAAAAAAGATAAGAAATTAACATGTGATAACTGCAAATTTTGTTCAAAGTTCACAAAACTTTATGCTAGCGTCCATTATTTGTTTTCATACCTTATTCAAGATTCCATTGTATTTAGTTGCATTGAGCAGCTTTAACTGCAACAAATTCTGATAAATTCTCTTTTCATTTTTATTGTTTACAAATATTTTCTAATATACCTCATATAGCTCCTATAGTGGACACTTAATTTCCAAATACACGGGGTTTTTAAAGTATCTTTGATATTAACTTCTCATTTAAATGTTTTCTTCTCTGTAGTGACCCTGTTTTTTTTTTTCAGTCTTTTAACTTTACTAAGCCTTTCAATGGCTAAGTCAAAGACCTCTTGGTAAATGTCACACTGCACTTGAAAATATGTGGGTTATTTTCACATATCTTTTGGTATTGATTTCTAACATAATTCCACAGTGATGAGAACAGACTCTGTATGATTTCAATACCTTAGGACCATGAACGTTTTGCACCTTATTTTATGTCCTTGGATATGTTCCAGTGTCTCCTGGTCTGTAGTTTATGGGAACTTGAATAGAATTTGCATACTACTGTTATGAAAATTGTAGTATTATTCGAGGGCCAGTCTGCCATCTCTAAAGTAAACAAACATTTCCCAAAGATTTTTTATCTCAAATATTCAACAAATGTTCATAAAATTTGCTACAGTAATACTTGCTGCTGCTACTGCTGCTAAGTCGCTTCAGTCGTGGCCGACTCTGTGTGACCCCATAGACGGCAGCCCACCAGGCTCCCCAGTCCCTGGGATTCTCCAGGCAAGAACACTGCAGTGGGTTGCCCTTTCCTTCTCCAATGCATGAAAGTAAAAAGTGAAAGTGAAGTCGCTCAGTTGTGTCCGACTGACTCTTAGCGACCCCATGGACTGCAGCCCACCAGGCTCCTCCGTCCATGGGATTTTCCAGGCAAGAGTACTGGAGTCGGGTGCCATTGCCTTCTCCGACAATAATACTTAATGGAAACTTTTACATGAAGGTTACGATCTGCAACTACTGATATCAAGGATGACAGACAACAAATTATGCAATCAAGTTTTTAATAACAAAGATACTATTTTTAACATGGTCAAATATACTTGGCTAAGTCCAGATTTTAAAAAACAAAAGTATCTAGCCCAACAGTACAACCATACAGCTTTGTACAGAACATTCCATAGATCAACAGAAAATACATTTGAGCACAAAAATAAAAAATATTTAAAGAGAATCTCTAAGCAGCATTTTATTTCTGCAAAACAGACATATAGTACTGATTAAATATCTACAAGTGCTTTCCCTTTACAAAAATACATATATTCTTAATAGACTAAGTCATTAACAATGACCTGGTAATCTTTCACTTCAATTTGAATGATTCATAAGCTAAATCTTACAACCACAAAAAGGTTTTTATTTGTATTAAGATGTTACCACTTTTGACAAAAAGAAAGCTTAAAATATCTCATATTTCAAAGGAAAATTAGCAACAGAACTGTACAATATAGTCTATGATGGTTTAATTTAATGTGAGGGCTACTCTGTTAAGAACTGGTGCTTGCTGCTGTGCTGCCAGAAGCAGGAAGCGAAGAACACTGGTGCTCCCCCCACAAGCTCTTGTCGCCGACCACAGCTTCATAAGGACACTTGGGCCCCTATCCCCATTCAAAAAAATATAGCAAAAGAAAACTGCCCCCGATCAATGTTAGGCTGATCCCATTCCATTTCTAATGTGCAGAACGCCTGCTGTGCTGGACTGATGTGGAGTCCACATACACATAATCTATCCACCATCTCTGCACTGCCCAGAAACACTTAATCTTCAGTTTACACTAGATTCGTTTCTTATTCCATGAAGCTCTGAAAAATGGAAGAAAACTGGACCCAGTATTTAATGTTTCACTTGATTCTAAAGACAATTAAAATTAAAACACATTTCTGAATAATGTCTCAAGTTCTGAATCCTAGAAAAAGGGGCATAGCAAGTATACAGACATATTTTAAATTATTTTTACTTTCATAACTTTCTAAAAAGGAAGTGCTCAAGCATTTTAATTGTATTTGAAAATATAGTCAGGATAGCAAATAAACACACTACTTGTGAAAACTATATTACAGTAGGAAGAGAATCACTTTTAAGTTATTGGGGAAATGCTACTGCTTTAAGAAAAAACTATGAAAACGCTGTGATGTAATATTTAAGTATTTTTAAAGAACTTTCAATCTGAACTTTTTTCAACGAAATACTAATGAACTAAGTGTATCAAGTAAATCCAGAATTACTTGGTTATTTTGTGCTTTCAGAGGGTTTGAGTTTTAGCATGTTTTTCAATTTTTATAAACCAGATCTGTCAGACAGGTTATATTCCTTATTGTAGGGAAAGGGGTGTATCTTAAAATGACAGCATTTCATATTTTTATGTTTCCAACCCATAAAATTAAAGCTATGGCAAACTCTTTTTTTGTAATGCCCACAACAGTATCTACATCTCACTGGTATAAAGTAGAGGCTGCTGGAAAAGTCCTATGGTACACCAGAGTATGTAATGAGTACATCCATCTTTACCCTGGCCCAGGAGGTTTACCTAGTGGCCTGTCAGGAAGACGTCATTAGTGTGGGCCCACAGCACGGGCTCCCCAGAACATCAGTGTGAGGTCAGGGCTTAACCTGACGTACATGCTCTTCAGCTGGGGCCCGAATTTGGCTGTATGGTTAAATTCTAAAAACAAAATAACTACTGAGAAACAAGACAAAGAGTTACTTAAAAAAAAAAAAAAGAAAAGAAAACACCCCACAGGCCTTTGGGAAACTTTTTTTTTTTGGATACAGAAAAAGAGAATGTACTGTTTTCTACACAAGTAAGCATGTCAGCACTTTTAGCAAAGTCTGTCTTTAATAAAATTTCTCATACTACTAAGAACCCAGGAACTAAATAAGCATAATTTTAGTCCATATCGCCTCCATGGGATAAAAATCTTCTCAAATTAGAATTTAAAATCTCAATTTCAATTTTCTCTCCAAACTATGTATTTCTCCCATTTTTCATCCAGAGAGAGGCTACTGGTTGTGTTAATCTAATTTTCACCTTTGAGAATTTCCTAAGATCTGTCAGATGGTGCTAGAAAAACAAGAAACATGGCTGAAACGAAGTATGTTCTGATTATTGCAAGAAAAACCTGCATTTGATTGATCTTACCATGAAAATTAAGTTTAAAGTCTTTCTTTGGTGATATTTTAGCAACTACTCAAGGTTATTGCCTAATTATATAAAAGTAAATTGCAGTCTAAAAATTTCCAACCTCCAAACAGTTAAAACTGTCTCTCTAACATGGTTATTAACACTAAAATGTCTTTGGTGATATCTATTTTCTTATGAAAATCTTTCAAAAAGAGATTACTCTAACTTACAAGAGCCTATTTAGATATAAAACCATTGATAAGAGACAGGGACAGAAAACTCAAAACTTAAGCGGTAAATCTAAAACAGAAATGCACTTTAGCAATGAGGCACTTTCTCTTAAATAGTTCAATAAAGCTAAACAGTTCACAATATTATATAACATACTTTTTTCCCCCTTAAAGAATCATTTTAATTTAGGTTACATATAGTCGAGCAAACTCATTACATTTATAAAATGTAGCATACTAATATGGGACAGACTTTTAATGAATAGAGAAATAATGTATTTTTCTAAAAGCATCACCCAAGGTGCCTGGACCCCAGACTGAATGACCTAATATCACCTCATCAGTGAACCTTTTTTTTTTTTTTTTTAAGAAATACTTATAAGCATTTTGTTAACCTGGAGTAAGGGCCATATTTGGATTTTTCTATTAACTAATGTGATTACTTCAGTTAAACTGATGTCTTATAACGCACAGGACTTCTTTAGATCCAAGGTCCCTTGACCCTTGGACACCTATGATATCTAAAGCAGAGATAACCGATTACAAAATCTTTTGTGGAAGTAAAGTTCTTTCAGTTTGTTGCTTAAGAAATAAGAGACTAAAGAAAAACTTAGTTTTATTCTCCAATTTTGAAGATTCAGATGATTATTCATATAGGCTATTTGTATAAAGAATAAATTTTATTAGCACCCCAAGTTTGTAAAACTGACCACCTATGTATTTTTGCCTGTGTATTTTTTCTATATCTGGTTTCTTACAAATTTCACAACCTGACTCGGGATAATTAACTAGGGATTAGTGTATTACTAGACATGAAAGTAGTCCCATACTTAAAAACCATAGTTGAATATATGAAGAAGTCTGTGGCTCAAACAGTAACACCACATTATTCAGGACCATCATAAAGTGTGTACCTTTCCCCATATAACAGATGCGCTTCTTTATGCGAGGGTTTCACATGTTTTGGCACATATTCCACTGCATTTCAATAAAAACGTTAATACAGTCACATTAAATAAAGGAATTCTATATAAAACTATTCTCAATTCCATAATTACTTCCTATATATTTCCTTGGAAAATAGAGACATTACATAAGATGAGGCAACCGGCCAAATTGAAAGAGATCATGTATATAAAACTCATTTAAGGCTGTAAGTTTTGGCTGGGGACCCAAAAACATCCAGGTCTCATTTGTGGTTTTTAAAATGCACTCTCAATTCATTTTGAGTTAATTAAAAATTAACTTCCATAAGTCATCACTGACCTAGATGTGACTAATTTGTAAGAAATCTACAAATGCCTTAGAGATGTCAGGGAACTGGATTTCACAGCACAGCAAAATAATTTCTGTAGCTGGAGAGTAAATTCAGTTTTTGGTTTAGTGTAATGGTCTGTTCCAACCATTTTTTAAGAGTTAACAAAAAATCTGCCTTTTAAATTCTGTTTGTGAGCCCTTCCAAGCACAAACACAATTTAACAAAATGAAATTAAAAAAAATATTGCCATGACCTTTTCCACACAAGTCAGGCCAAAAACAACAGAAAACTTTAGACTTTCTGACTTGAAACAAAGATATACGGAAAAGATAATTATGATGTTTCAGCCTTTTATATTGTGAAATGAATGAAGATTTAGCTGTATTTTGTGTTTCTTAGAGTCATACACTTTTATTTCTAAGAAGCATTCTGAGATTTAGAAGGCATTAGCTTCTGATACATTTTACTGGAAAATGCAGTATAAAAGCTATGTGTGTAACACACAGATTGTGCTCATGTCAGATTTCTAAAACAAGTATTTTTCCTAACTGTTAAGATTATTTCCTAAGTTTCAGAGGTTAACCTTGTTTCAAAGCAATTAGTCAAACTTAATTTCCAAAGTTTATGAGAAACAATGTAGATTTTAAGAGGTTTAAAATGAAGTTCTTCATATAATTTAAGGTAACAAGACTTTTGTTGACTTGCAGACTCATCTCAAAAGGAATGGAAGACTTAACAAAACTGCAAAACCAAGGACATTATATAGCTCTGACCTTAAAGAACTTATTTATAAAACAATAATCCCAGTCCCCCCTAATTACTACAGGATCTAAAGTGAAATATCGTCAAACCATTAATTCTGGTTAGCATATTTATCTATGACACAGTATTTGTTCTAGTTTATGCATATGGTTTGGAAATGTGACAGGTTATTAACAGTTTTAACCTACAATTGCTTTGAGATTTTTGAAATCCATAAGATAGCTAATGTTATCTGCTCTAAAAACCCTAGTATTTAAAATCATCATAACTTTCTGCATGCCACACTGACACACACCTAAGGCCAACTGAAAAAGGGAAACGATGTACTTGTTAGATTAAGAACCACAATATCATGATGCACGCAGTAACGTGGGCTACACAGCGGCAATGACGTCTCATGAAGCAGCACCCACTCATCATAAGGCATTATGAAAGAGTAACCTCACTGAAACATGGGTTTTGTTAGAAGTGAATGTGATCAGCTGCCAACATTTCAAATGATTATGAATCTCACTTCACTCTCCAAGGAGTCACGTACATTTTCTGGAAGGCAAACAGGCCCTCCTTGTGTGACTGGTAGGCTACACAGACAGATGACCCCAAATGCCTACAGTCATAATGTGCTCTAATGTACAGAACAATTGGAATTCTTCCCAAAAGGACTTGCACACTCAAGAGTGAACTATTTTGCACACAAAAAGCTTACCGCAAACAGGACAGTGGCTCAAAGGCCATTTCTCTAAATATATTTCCCCATACAAAATAATTTCAAGAGATAATAATTATTAGTTCCTTGTACAGTACTCTAAACAAGAATGAATCAAATAGTAAGTATGTGAAAACTGCAACACCACAAAGATTGAGCCATATTACTAGTGTAATCAAACATTAGAACAATCTTGGAACAGGCAAGCAAAATATTCAGAAGGCTAGGTCACGGCCGCACACCTACTGATTCCAACCATGACTTGTATTGTACACTGGGAGACGGCACAGATACCTTATGCAGATGGTTCAGTAGCAGAATGGCACTTGGTTTGCTCTTAATAGAAACAACATAAATGCAACTGACAAGTTAGAGACAGACAGTGGCCTTATTCGCATGCTGACAATCTGGCTGTGTCCCTCTAGTCCACACACCTTTCACTGTGCAGTCTGTCGATGAGTAACACATAGTGCGGGGTTCATCAGTGGGGTCTGGGCCCCTTGTCTAACCGAAATCAATTCTTGGTCGATACTGCAACACCATGGGGTATGACTATAAAATAAAAACAGATGATGAATAAGACTGTGCTGATACAAAAACAATACAGATTATACATAAAAGACTTTAAAAAAATGTGCAGTTATGGTTTACAACAGTTCTTGGGAATAGTGATTATGACAGCTAAGACTAATTATCATTATATTTTTAAACTACTATGTTCTACAGACAGTCAACTTTTCCATAATTTGCAACAAAAGTCAAGTTCGAAAGACTGTGGATGTCATAGTGGTTGTATATGTGAATAGTACTACTGTTAGTACTTAGGGCAAGCCAGGGTTAGTGAGGACAGAACGCTCTCGCTGCTGGGGGGCATTCACTCATTTTCCTGTGGCGCTGTACAAGACCAGCCTGCAGGCTGGACTCCATCAGAGCTGTTCTCTCTGTGAGTCCACTGAATCACAAATTAACAGACCTTCTGCTGTGACGGTAAAGAATATGCCAGCAATGCGGGAGACCCGGGTTTGATCCCTGGGTTGGGAAGATCCTCTGGAGAAGGGAACGGCTACCCACTCCAGTATTCTTGCCTGGAGAATCCCATGGACAGAGGAGCCTGGTAGGCTGTAGTCCACGGGGTCACGAAGAGCTGGACACGACTGAGCGACTGACACACACACATGCTATGAATCTAGGAAGCTGGGTACTGCTTACAAATCACACATTTTAAGTAAGTTTGACACTTTTTTATTTTTAGCATTTAAAATTTAATGGTCCTTTAAAAAATGCTGAAAAACAAGTCACTAATTGTTAGAGGAAACATTTAGGTTACCGCCTCCTTTCAACAATCGATCCTACTAAATATTTGGACTTGACTATCATGAAACTGAGTGACTCAGACTATCCTTCAGCTTGCTCCACACAGGGAAGCTATCAACATGTAGCCCCGGAGAGGAGACAGCTTTCTGTGGGAAAAGCCACAACACCACTTTTGTGTCTTTTTTGCCCTCTGTTTTGCAAAATGTAGAATTCAAACATCACAAAGTCAGAAAGGGTCTGAAGAACCGATGGTTTTTCCTTTTCTGAAAGCTGCGGACTCCCCTTTTTAAAATGAAATTTCCAGGAGCTACTTTTATGGAACCAAGAAAGGCTGAGATGGCCACTGGCTTTTTTCCCCCTTGTCTCCTTGTAGGTGAATGCAAACATCCTGTGAGAAAATGGTTTCCTTTCCTATAGATGAAAGGGGTGGACTGAGAGTCTATGGTCTAAATCTATTTTGGTTAAATTCTGCTTACTTGTTTTTATGTTACACTTTATTCTGTCCCCTCTGAATCAGAATATCTGTGAGCGGACACTGAAATCTATTTTAGAAAACTCCCTGGGTTTTATGAAATTCAGCCAGATGTAGAGACTGCTACCTAGAATCTTACTACCCTAACCTGACTTCTTCCCATTCTACCCAACTCTTCCCATAGCTTGTCTCTCTCTACAATAACCTTTCTAGCTTTGCTTTCCATTCCTGACTCTGTTAAACCTGTACACTTTCTGCAAATAAGTCACTCATTCAAAAATCCATTATTATGTGTAAAAGAATTCATTACCAGTTCTACTACGATGAAGGAAAAGAGGGAAGTAAAATGGCTTGGTCATCAGTGGTTGAAATTTTTTTGGTTTCTGTTTGTATATATGCAAATATTCCTTATTTATGGTATTTTTACATGTACTTTTAAAAATGTGTGTGACATCTGCCATATATTTTTCAGCATTAGTAGTCAACTTGATTTGTCTGTTTTTTTTTTTTCCTTTTACATGTAAACACATTGAGAAAGTTCATCTTTACTCTGAGATTGGTTGTTTAGCTATGTTTTCTTCTTGATCTTTGATGGTCTCATTTTTAATGTGCACCATTTCAACCATGAGAAACACATACAATGTGAGGTATGGGCTGAATTCCCCACCATCATTAATAGTCTCAGAACAGTTATCTGAAAACAAACCCTACAAGATCACATCCTACCCCAACATCTACGCTCCAGGTTTCCCAATTCCCCGGCCAACTGCTGTCTCTGCTCCAGGCCCCTTGGCCACCTTGCAGCCCTTAAACCACCAGACATGACCTTGCCTCTATATCTCTGTCCATCCTCAGCCTGAAAAGCTCTACCCCAGAGAGACACACAGCTATTACTCCCACTTCTTTTTGGTCAAAAAATCACCACCTCAAAGTGGTCTTCTCTTAGCTAGCTCATCTAAAATATTCTATTTATCTACTTCAATTTTTCTTCTAACACAATAAATTTTACTCACTTGTTTTTCCATCTGTTACCATCATTAGAGTATAGGCTCCATGAAGGAAACATTTTTTTCACTTTTACTTCTGTGTTCCCAGGGCCTACAAGATTACCCAATGCATAACTAAGTGCTCAGTAAACATTTGTTAATGACACTTGGTACCTGCCATTAATCTGAAATACTCTTTATAGATTCGTACATACTAGAGCGAGTTCCTGAGCTCTGCTTTTTATCCATGTGTCTGTTTAAGTCAGTACCCAATTTTAATTATTTCAGCTTTAAAATACATTTCAGTGTGTGGCTGTGCATACGCCCTGTGATTACTCACTTAAAAATGTGACTGACCAGAAGTGCCAAATTGTATTTCCTGATGAACTAGAGAATGACTGGCTTTGTCAAGTTAAACAAGAATCTGGTGAAATAAAAAATGTTTGAAATTATATTAAACTTCATAATTATAGGAAGAACTGACCACTATATTTAAATCTGTTGTGTATGATGTACTGTGACTATATATGAGAACGTCTTTAATCTTAGGGAACATATATGCTGAAGTACTCTGTGGTCAATTGTCATGATATGGGCAATTTAATTTCAAATGGCTCCATAAAGAAACAAGAGATATATTTATAAAAAGATTAATAAGATAAGGAGAGGAAAAGAGGAAGAAAGGGAAAGAAGGGGCAAAAAATGTAGCAAAATGTTAACTAATAAATGTAAAAGTTAAGGATATTTCTTTGTGTTATGTCAACTTCTTTGTCTTGAAAAATTTTCAAAATAAGCTTGTAGGAAAAACGTGAATCTTACCAAATGCCCTTTTAGTATCTACTGACATTTATTTTACTTAATATATATAATTCCTCCCCCCAGCATTAAGCTATTCTTTGATTTCTGATAAAAATACTATTTGGTCTTGGTTTATTCTTCTAGCATATTATTTTAGTACATTTATATATTATTTATCATCTTTGTTATGTTCAAAATGAGACTTGATATTGTGTTCTAATTGGAGGTTCTCTATCAGTTTTTGCCTTCATGATTATGTTACATCTGAAAAATGAATTTGGTAAAATTCCATCTTTTTCAATTACTTAAAATTAACAAGTTAGGATGGGAAGGATCTATTTCCTGAAAATTTGAGAGAATGTGTCCATTCAAAGTAGTTTTATATTTAGGTATCCTTTGAGGAAGTAACTCTTTAATACTGTTCTATGTCTTTCATTACTTGTGATTTACATTTTCTTGGGTGAATGGTGGTTCACTAGAATTTTTCCTACAGAACGATTCCACCAAATTTTCACAAAATTAAAGATTTAATCATATAAAGCTACACATACAATATTTTCTTATAATAAAACAGTGATAATTTTTTCCTTGAAATTTTCTAGTTGATTTTTGGCTAAAGATGCTTCCTATTAATTACAAGTTCAACTTGCAGACCAGACTATACTCCATAATAAAGTGCTGCAGAAAAAAAGGTAAATGTGTGTGGATTTTTGAAAACTTGGTCTTACTCTAGTTTCCTAAAACATTAGATCAGAGTTTAATAATACCTTTATTTCTCAGGAAACAAACAGACATCAGTGCCGAGAATAAAAGCAAAAAGCCATATATGTACGAGTTATAACTGAAGGCCAGGAACACCACAATTCATCCCCAAATCAGCTGTGAAGTTAAAATCAGCTACAGCATCTACACACATTTCAACAGTTCAGTTAAATTACTCACTCACCCCCCACCCTCAATTACATAAAGATAAGGATGACTGCTTTTTTTTCTCTAAATGATTTTCTCTTGGCCTTTATAACTGCTAAATTTGCTTACTCCATTACTAAACACACATACAGCCAGGACTTAACCAGTGTGTATTAAGAAACACACATTTTAATGAGTGTGGGGATTTGCACTATCACAGAACTGACAACGAGACTGAGGGAAATTCTAGATAAATGGCTAATTTAACACTTTTGATTTGAAATGGTTCTTTCAATAGTTAACATATATTTATTTGTCCTAACCCTAAAATAGCAACATCAGAGGTGAATTTGCTAGTTAAGGTTGTATATAATTATAATTCTCCCTTCTTGGCGCCAAGAAAATAATGAAGACTAATTAAAAATCTATATTTTTAAACAAATACTATGACTAAAACATGGATTAAGGCTGAGCCTAGCTCATCTCTGTACTCAGCAGTAATCCTTACTATATTACACACTTCGTCTCTTCTGTTTTCCAAATTTTTAAGATGCAGTTTTATTAGATAAACTTTCCTCAGAGGCATGTTCACTTTCTCAGTGCATTACTATATCCGCTCAGTATCATTCTGTGCTAAGAGGTAGCTCACTACAGTCCTTAGGGCAGGTTCAGTAAGCAAGCTCACATCTGCGTTTAGCTATTGCTGTTATTTAGCCTTACCTAATCTGGCATTTTTTTCTTTCACTTGTGGGGGAATAAACAATGAAAAAAAAAAAACCCACACACAAATAAGTGTTAAGTACAAAGCAGAGATTCAATATGGAGCAGAGATTTCTTGCAGGCTGAAGCTGGTAGTTATTAAAACTGATGGATGCATAAATAATGGCTTTAACATTTATAACTTAATTTTTAGTTTGATAAAATTAAATAGATAATTCAAGAGAACTAAAATAAGTAGAAACTTTGGGGACATAAGTTGAAAAGATGAAGTTTTGTAGCTCAAATAGGTCTGAGTTTCGCCAAGTGACGTGTCTGGGACCTTGCGTCTGGGGTGAAAGCAGTCACCTCTGTGGTGGGCAGGCATCGTTAGGGTCATATGTACAGTCGTGAGTGCCTCTTACCTGATACAAAGGGCCATCCTGAGGGCAGACTTGCGAAGCTGAGCAGTTCAGACACCGAAACTGCGGAGGAGATGAACTCATCAGATAAGAGGCATCCACAACTGGATACATATTTAAAATATTCTAATGTCAAACATGAGGCAACATGATTAATTTTAAGTAAACACTTTCCAAAAGATGGCAGTTGTTTTTGGAAAAAGACTTTAATAACTTAAGTGACTGGTAAATTTTAACATGAAATAATTTTAGTCTCTAAATATGAATTTTGTTAACATTCTGTAAATATTTACCAAAATGGTGACCTATCTTATCCATCTCTTCTTCAAATACTAAATTCATGAGAAAACCCTTGCCTTCTCAATCCAGGAGAGACGCCTTCTTTCTTCCATCTTTGCCTGTGATTAATCTCTCTTAGATCTCTTCTTCAACCACTGCTTAAGAGTCTCAGAGCTCTGCAAGGGGGCAGGGAACTTGCCTCAGCCTGTAGGGGATCCATTTTCTGCTTAAGATTAGGTTCTTTACGTTCCTCACACTAGACTCTTGGTCTCCATAACTATTTTAATAGCATTTGAGTGTGAGCTCCCCGAGTCTGATCTCATTCATAGCTGCAATCTTAATAGCTAAGGGGCAGAACTGGCACACAGCAGCCACTCAATAAAAGGTTTATGAGTAAACCAAATAATGAATATGTTTTTAAACTAGTGAATAGATTTAATTCTAAATCCACTGTCTTTTAACAGTTTGTGTGCTAGTCGGTCAGTTGTGTCTGACTCTTTGCGACCCCATGGGTTGTAGCCCATCAGGCTCCTCTGTCCATGGGATTTTCCAGGCAAGGATACTGGAATGTGGGTTGCCCTTTCCTCCTCCAGGGGATCTTTCCCACCCAGGGATTGAACCTGGGTCTCCTGCAATGCAGGCAGATGCTTTAACCATCTGAGCAACTAGCCATTCATATTTTAAAAGTCATTGCCAAATCTTGATTTTTCAATATTATGTTGAACACTTATTAAGCACAAATATTTGAACTATAATGGAATTATGAAATGTAAAAACATACACTTTAAAATTTTACATATATGAATTCAACATTGCAGACTCTTCAAAATGAAAATATAGATAACAATATTTCCTCTCGAAGTTAGTCTCTGAATTTCTGGACAGGGCTCATCCACACTGTTAAGACACGCCCTGCACTGCTCTCCTTGACAACCTTCTTCCCCTCCTCTGACCCATCAGGCTTTGCCTAACTATGCAAACAAGTCCCAGACAGGATTTAACAAGGAAGGAGTTGGGTGGAAAGAGTTAAGATTCACTAAGTGGTATTTTTTTCTTATTAATCTATTTGGTATCAGTTGTGGTGTTGGAGAAGACTCTTGAGAGTCCCTTGGACTGCAGGGAGGTCCAACCAGTCCATTCTGAAGGAGATCAGTCCTGGGATTTCTTTGGAAGGAATGATGCTGAACTGAAGCTCCAGTACTTTGGCCACCTCATGCGAAGAGTTGACTCATTGGAAAAGACTCTGATGCTGGGAGGGATTGGGGGCAGGAGGAGAAGGGGACGACAGAGGATGAGGTGGCTGGATGGCATCACTGACTTGATGGACGCGAGTCTGAGTGAACTCCGGGAATTGGTGATGGACAGGGAGGCCTGGCGTGCTGCAATTCATGGGGTCGCAGAGTCGGACACGACTGAGCGACTGAACTGAACTAAACTGAACGCAAAGAAAGCACAGCAAGACAAACATGGTGGAATAACTTTAGGCAGGGACTGGCAGCGGTTGCTGGAAGCCATAAACGCAACCAGGGTTATCTGGGAAAGGGGGAGTCCTGAGAGTAGGTACTCAACCTACCCAAGGAAAGGGAGGCAGGAAGAACGTGAGTTCACGGGGAAAGCTGAGGCTGAAGAGACAGATATGGAGAGTAAGCTTGCAGGCATGAGAGCAACGTAGGAGTTCAGAATTACAATAATAATGAAAGCAAACATACGTGAGTTATTAATAATACAGCATTTATTATGTCAGGCACCCCTGCTAAGTACCTTATTAAATAACATTTCATCAGTCCTTACTAAGACTGTGTTAAGATCGGCATTATTACTCCAAGTTTAAGGATCAAAAGACCGAGGCAAACTACGCAGCACAATGCGACTGGGAGGAAACAGCTGCAACACACATGGCGGAGAGGAGTGTCCAGACACGGAGGGACTCCTGAGGTCAGCGAGAAGCACACAGACCTCATGGCGGAAGAAGAGGGGGCCGCGGATCTGGAAAGAAGCTTCACGCCAGAAACACGGAAGTGAAGACACGCAGTGCTCGGGAGGGTGTCAGAAAATGGGCACTCACACGTTATTGGTGTTACTATAAACTGCGAAAACCTTTTTAGAGAACAATTTATCAGTATCTATCAAAATTTAAAACATGCACATTCTGCTGGAAATCCACACCTGGAATGTAGCCAACGAATATGCTTCCCCCATGTGCAAAAAGATGTATGTACTGGAATACAGCATGTCTGTAATGTCAATTTGAAAAATGTCCACCAAATGAGTACTAACCAAATTATGCTATAGCTGCACAAATGGAATACTAAAAATTTGTTACAAAGAATTACTTTAAAATTTACTGATTCTCCACAAGGCATATCAGCACATGAGAAAAAGAAGCTGCAAAACAATACATATGATCCCATTTGTTTTAAAAAATGTGATGAAAACACTGCATGGACATGTTAAGCAGAATACATGTATTAGTACAGATGGGGAAACCACAGAGGAAACCAACGGTCATCCATCACGTCTCCTAAAATCTTATTACTCAAGTGTTAGTCGCTCTCAGTTGTGTCTGACTCTGTGTGACCCTATGGACTGTAGCCCACCAGGCTCCTCCGTCCATGGAATTCTCCAGGCAAGAGTATTGGAGTGGGTAGCCAGTCCCTTCTCCAGGGGAATCTTCCCAACCCAGGGATCGAACCCGGGTCTCCCACATCGCAGGTAGATTCTTTACTGTCTGAGCCACCAGGGAAGCCTGAAAGATGTATCAGAAGTGGGACACACTTCCGAAAGGACGGTCCAAAGATGAGATGCACAGGCATCCCCTGGGAGCTTTCAGAAAGGCAGAAGCTTTGTCTTCACTCTAGAACTACTGAATCAGAATCTGTATTTTACCAAGATCCCCAGGTGTTTTGTGATTTGCATCCAAGTTTGAGAAGCAACAGTTTTAAAAAAGTTCATGTTCTCCCACTAATAAGCCAAAGAGGAACACTGATCTTGAGGCACAAATATTGTTATGAACTGAAAAATTTCTAGGACTTAGCTAAGTCTGACCAGATACGCAATTCCTAAAGATAAAAGTCTTTCAAAAACGCAACATGATGAAGACAAGGATCCAGAAAGAGCGGAGAAGACAGCAAACAGGCTGAGCCTGAAGTGGACTGGCCCCAGGACAAAGGTGGTGAGTGGCCCAGACGCCGTGTGGGACAGGCAGAAATGTCCTGCTCTTGAGGAGTGGAGGCAAATCGGCTGCCAGAGATTCCCCCAAGAGTCTAGCAAGAGGACATGGGGAAGAGGTGATGTGAATATGGGGTCACCTTGCCAAAGGTCCAGAAGGTCAGAGGTGGTGTCCAACATGCAAAGGGAAGAAACCACAGGCTTTACTCAGACAGAAGAGGACTAGAGAACTTTAGCGAGCACCCCGCAGCACCAAACTGAATAAAGGACCGAAAGTGCCAGCCCAGTCAGCCTAGCTTAATCCACCACCAGTCACAATCCCATTCGCAAGCCCACCCAAATAAACGGGGAAAACTAGCCAATACAATTAAGAAAATAAGAATAAAGACCCTGACCTAACAAATACTGATAGACATCATAAAGTAACATACAAGGCCCAACTAGTTTCCTTAATTTGAACTTTATTTAAATATATCCCAAAGAAAATGGACAACTGAAGAGTTTTAGGTAGAGATGTCATGTGATCAGATTTTTATAAATAAAGTTATAATGTGAAATGCTGGGGGTAGGATAAGTCCTGCTCAGAAGGACAAAACAATGTCCAGAAACATAAATGGATATCACATCTGCATGTGTACACGTATGTCTAGACACATATGCAGAGACAATGGTGAGATCTCAAAACAATGAGGCGCAAATTGTGAATCATTCAATAAATTGTATTTCCGCCAAAAAAATTTCTTAGAATAAATCGAGAGTCTAAGCCTCACTGTAGATGTGTGTGTAAATGAACAAATCCTGGGTAGATTAAATGTTTAACAGAAAAAAGTACAAGAAGTGAAAGAACCATAAATTGGTCAATAGTTTAGGAAATAACACCAATCCCAGCCCAAGACAGAGCCAGTTAGCAATGCCAGTAGGTAGAGTAATGCGAGCTTTTCAGACAATCCGGTGTCTTGCTGGCAGTGAAGGGCAGAGATGGGAAGCGACGTGACTGCAATAAATATGCTGGAAGGGGCTTAATCAAGCAAAAAAATTGCTTTATTGCTAATTTGTACATTTACCCCAACTGCCAGAATTTATCAATAATTAACTGGAACATGAGCAAAATTTAAAAATTAACAGAAAACGAATGGGGAACAGAACAAAATGACCTTTAGGCTGTATCTGCATAACTATTGCCTTATAAAAGGCACAACTTTCATTCAATTTACTCTTCAAGCAAATACTGAGTATCTGTACGAGGCACTGCTTTAGGTGCTGGAGACTCAGACTGAACAAATCATCACCTTGCCCTCAGATTCCAGCTGCCTTGGGAACAAACAATAAACATACCAAGAGGCATACTATGGAAAACGGTGAGGCAAGGAAGGGGATTAAGGGTGTCAGACTGGGCCCACTGAAAAGGTGACGCAGAAGCACAGTTCTCTGAAGGGGTAAAGGGAACAAGGTGGGTAGATACATGGGGAAGCAAGGGCAAGCCTGGCACATCAGAGGAAACAAAACACAGAGGCCACTGAAGCCAGAGGGTAGGAGCAAAGGGTGAAGTGGAAGCCGGAGGAAAACCTGGGTGGGGTCTGCCCTGGTACAGGTCCTCAGAAGGGCTGCAACTTGCACCTAAATGCCATTAGATGCTTCTGGAGAATTTCGAGCATGGAAACGTTGTTATTTGCTGCTGTGCTAGGTGAAGATGGAAGGAGGCACGGGTGGCAGCCAGAGGAGAAGCCTGGAGCCCGGCAAGAGACTTCTACAGAAATTTCAGAGAAGAGTGGTGGTGGCTCGGACCAGAATGAGGACCTGCTAAGATGCAACTGGGTTTGTATTTTGATGGCAGAGTTCAAAGAATTTGCTAAGGATGGAGAAACTAATCAGGACAGACTTCAGGGGTTTTGGTCTGAAACCAGAAAAATGAACTACTAATCTTAGAGCTGCTGAGACTGAAGCTGAGGGAGAAACGGGTTTAGAGGAGAACAAACAAAAGACAGAGTTGTCATGCTAAAAAAAATGAGACGGGCTATTTATTGCTGTACCAAGTATCAAGTGTGGTATTTTTTTCCTATTTGTTGATTTAGTTTTTACCTGAAAAAAAATCTTAGGATACTAAAACCATGTTTTGGAACCAATTTTTAATAAAATATGCCTTACACAAGCAGGGGATTTAAACTAGTCAGAAATGTGTAATCAGATGCATACTTGTAGTGAAGACTGAATAGACTTTATTAACGACAATTTCTATGAATTAGCTCTTTCGGGCTCTGCCATCTGAATAACTGGCAGTGTGGGTGACCTTTGGGAAGGGACCTCGAGAAGGACGAGTGAGCGCCAGGAGAGGTCCTGCCATGGATGACTAGTTACATCTCTCTAACCTGAAGGCAAACCTATTTATAACGATGACTTCAAGCACTGACACACACTGAAGTGTCCCATGATCAAAGAGAGCTAAAATTACACCAATATGGTACTGTTGTTGTGTGTAATATCACAATATACAGGCCCCAGGAGGGCTGGGCAAGAGAGAACCGACCACCCTTGCAATCTGCCCTGGGTCCCTGGAAATTTTGGTTGGAAAGAGGGTGGTGTATGCACAACCATTTGAAAATATATAAAATGTCATAGAAAGGCAAGCATTAATTTACCAAATACAAAGACAATTAGGAAAAAAATAAAAAGGAGCCCTAGAGAGGTTTCATGAGTTCCTCAAGGCACACAACCAGTTGGTGGCGGGACTAGAACGTAATTTATTCCTCCTGGTCACGAGAACTTAGCCTCACAAAGAAGGCGTCAGCATCCCAGTGGGATGCAAACTGAAAAAAGTTCTGCTTAAGAAGTTACATGCTTCATTTATTATTGTGTCATACCAAGACAGCTCTTCTGGAGAAAACACAGCTCCACAAATGTTTACATTCAATATATTTTTGAACCACTGTAATTGTGTGAGGCTACAGTTCTTAATTTTGTGTTTTTATAATTACTACTGTATTTCTTACTGCTACAAATTAGCCTTGCAATTCCTACCCCTTCAGATTTCCCTCCTATCGACGTTACATATAACTCAGGTAAGATACACTAGAACGTTCACATTAACCCTAATCAAAGATATATTTCAAAATACCAACTCCTTTGGGGTTAAAAAAAAATGTTCTTAGGTTTCTTCTTTTAATCATTTCTCTCATATTTCCTGGGGCCTCAGGCACAATAATCTAAATCTGGTATCAGAAACCACTGCAAACTCACTTACCCTTCGGTCCAATCTTATATTTTCAGTGTAAAGAAGGTACCTGAAAAAAAAAGAGTATCTCGATTCTACCCTACCTGTCCTCTCTACCACAAACAAAAATATCTGCACCATTAAACATACTAGTCAGGGCAGAACTTAGAAGTTTCCATATTTTATTGGGGTTTAAAAAAAATTTGCCATCTCCTCCACTTAAGAGTTCTGAACATATTCAGATCAGTGTTTTAAACTCACCTTAAACATAACAAAACCACATTTAACACAGACCTTGGTCTTGGGATCAGCTATCATGCAGTCACTGAGGAACCAGTTTTTTCTCTTTCCCTAGTTTTTTTTTTTTAAAGTGTCTCAGTAACTGTTAAATTTGATTAACACAATGATAAAAAAACTAATTATAGACATAGGAAATATAAAAGCAGGTTACGTTTTCGCCTCTTAGTCGCCATCTGGTCATGTAGATGAACTCCATAGTATGATCCTTCCCCATAATTTCACCATTGCACAGCACATCCAACTTTAAAAAGAATAGTTACAGATCCATTAACATAAGTAACTCTCAATTCGTAAGAGTTTTACACATTTTTTTCAAAGTTCAAATAAGATTCAAATAGTCATATCAAAATAGAAGTAGTATCCATTATTTGAAAAGAACACCGGATCTTTCTGTTAAAAACAAAGGCTCACCTCGTAAGTAGTAACAAGTCATATATAAGTAGCACGAGCCACTGTCTGTCTTGCCCCGTACCTCCACCTCCAGCTCAGCACACAGTTCTGAAATGCACTGTGAGCTTTCTTAGCCTCTGCAGCCTCTGAGGTTTTAGACTTACTTCTGTGATTGCCTCTTACTGACTGAGAAGAAACTGTGGGAACCTCACAGCTCCTCCTGTCACGTTTACCTTATGAATCACTCTCTCATGTGGAGGAGCTGCTTTCATCAGTTTGCATCTGCAGAGGGAAAGTGAATGGCTGTGGATATGTGGTCTGGGGGGCCTTCGAGGCACTCAAGCGGGCAGAACAGTAAGGACCAGACCACAAGCCTGAATCTCCCAGGGCTCTCCCTTCCCGCTTTGCTTGGTTGGTGACTTGCATAATTTTGGGTTGGCTAAAAAGTTCGAGTTTTTCCGTAAGATGTTACAGAAAAGTTCCCAAAGGAACTTTTTAAGGGTTTTAAAGAATTATTTAAACAGAAATTAGAGTTTTAAACTTTATGTATCAAATGAGTGTAATTCCAACTGCACTAGATAGGTGCTAAATTATATCAATTTTTTGATGACTTATGGTGACATAAATGGGACCACATTAATGTTTTCCAGAAACCACTTTATTTTTAAAAGAACAGGCAGATAATTATATTTTCTTTATCTTGACTGTAAGATCCATAAGCAAAGAGGTAAAGGGGTTTACTTAGGCTGCAATTACAATCAGGTACACAGTTTCTATTATTGTCATTTGAAAACCAAACAAACCATCCTGCCCGAATTGCCAACGCTGTTATAGAAGCTCCAGCTGTTAGGTACTTCAGTAAACTACTGGCCTGCTTGTAGCGCAGCAAAATAATAGGGGGAAGAGTAACTACTACTAAAATCATACATAATGTTCTTAGCACTGGGATGGGAAAAAAGCTATCTGTGGAGTCAGTCTCTTCCCCTTCCATCCTTTTCTATAAAGAAGTGTAGTAAGGGCCAGCAGGAGGACTGCAGGAGAGCAACAGTTCTCTCAGCCCTAATAACTTCCTGAAAGCTAGAAAATAACTCAGTGAGTCACACCTGAAAGTAAGGAAATAAAACTGCAAGTGGTATTCTGCAAGAAGAGAATAAAGAGCAAAACCAAATTATAAAGTTTCATTTTCTATTTCACTGTGGTTATATCTATAAGTTGTTTTTATCTTTTACTTTTTATCAAGCACATATGGCTTTGGTTAATGTTCACAATTTTTTCCCCAATGTAAAAGTTGCTCTCTCTGGAAATTTGTTTTACATTT
Source organism: Capra hircus (assembly GCF_001704415.2). Classification (NCBI taxonomy): domain Eukaryota; kingdom Metazoa; phylum Chordata; class Mammalia; order Artiodactyla; family Bovidae; genus Capra; species Capra hircus. The sequence goes on from NC_030833.1 coordinate 38,495,504, forward strand.
GTAGGACCAAACATATAAGAATTAATCCTTAACCCATAAATTAATTAGTTACTTGTAAGACATTTTAAAGTAAATTCAGGTTCAGAGGTTTCCTCAAGATACAGACTTAATGCCTGGCAATGCCTGTGTTTAAATCTTATTTTGTTTCTGCTATGATTGTTCATATGAATACTATTGTATATAAGCTTGAAAAAACTATGTTGCTTTTGATGCCTTTGTTTATACAGGAATCTAGCCTTGGTCTTAAAGATCTTTTAGGTGCTACCCCACTCCAGTACTCTTGCCTGGAGAATCCCATGGACGGAGGAGCCTGGTGGGTTGCAGTCCATGGGGTCGCTGAGGGTCGGACATGACTGAGCAACTTCCTTTCACTTTTCACTTCCATGCACTGGAGAAGGAAAGGGCAACCCACTGCAGTGTTCTTGCCTGGAGAATCCCAGGGACGGGGGAGCCTGGTGGGCTGCCGTCTATGGGGTCGCACAGAGTCGGACACGACTGAAGCGACTTAGCAGCAGTGGATCTCAGAAGGGAGGAAGAGGAAATTAATACAAGTTGCAAGACTGCCATCGGCGTGCGTGAGAAATGGTAGCCATGCTCCCTCATCATGCCACAGCCACAGCTTTAGGACGAAAACATCCTTGAAACACTGCACACATCGCAAACTGTGCTGTGCTCAACATCAGGGCAACTGACCTCTCCTGTACAGAAACCAGGGTGTTACATTTACGTAGGCACAGTATGCTGGCGGTACCTAGGGCTGAACAATGTGTCGCTTTTGCATAGGGCAGAACTAAATGAGTACCAATCACAAAATCCCTTTTCAGAAAACATCAATGCTTTACATTCTGAAAGAGAAGTCTTCAAAGAATGCTAAAATGCATTGAAAAGGTCTCAGACTGAAAAAAAGAACATGCCATAAAGCATGCAGGCATTAAAAAAAAAAAAAATACATCCATTTTAGCTGGGGTATTTATTTCAAGAATACTTAATGGTGAATATCTCCTCTAATTATAAAATGTTAAATTTATAAGTATCATGTTCTAGTCAGGACATTAAATTCAAAAATACAGATTACACAAATAGAATATTACATCCAAAAACTAAAATTTTGACATGAAAATAACCAAAGTTTCCACAAAATTAAATGTATTCTTTTTACTTTCTTTTGTTAGAATTACCCTTCAGATTAGAATTATCAAAATAATCAAGATTAGATTATTAACTTACCTCATAAGAACTTGGAAGTTTTAGTTTTAAACTTAGAAATTTTTTAATAGTTCCCACAGTTACACGTGTAGAACACCGAATGAATTTCTTCATTAAACCCTAAAGGAAATAAAGATTATTAATGAAAATATTTTACTATGCTTTGGTTTTCTCATTTCCTTAGCAGCACGAATCCACTCATTAAACATCAATAAAATATAAGTACCACTCTAGAATGAACACCACAAATGAGGTGGTAGACATGATACACCTGACCCAATTTGTGAAAGAAAATTATATCCCCTAATCTTAAAAGTTATCAATATTAAAACAAAAACAAAACCAAGCAATTGGATCTTTAAAAGATATAAAGTGTTACTGCTACTTATGCTTAGGAAATTAGGTCAACAATTTGGAAACGTTCCTTAATTCATGAAGTCAGAAAGTGGACCTATCCAGTCAAAATATATTTCCCAGCAAAGACCAACAGAAACGAATCTATTTACAAATAACACCTGATCACAATTCAGATGGTAAAGTATCCATTTCGAAGAAAGCAGAAGTTAAAAGTCACATCTAAAGCAAGAGGCACCTGACCCATTTCGAATGAGAAGACTGACCCTCCAGACAGCGCGAGAACAGTGACAGACGCACACGGACGTTCTGCTGTCTGCTCACACCAGCGCAGCCTCACCAAGGTTTCCAGACAGCTTGGGCAGACTTGTTAGCATGTTTCATAGGCCCCAGTTGAGTCAGAGAATACTGTGAGGGTACTAGAAGACCCTTTAAGTGTATTTTCATCTGCAGGGAAGTCTAATGATAAAAGAACCTGTAGAAATGACCTGGTGTCATCATGCATCATCTTTTCAAAATTACTAGTAAGTATAGAGACCTCAGAAGAGTAAAGGTTTTAAAACGAGGCAGGCAATGGCACCCCACTCCAGTACTCTTGCCTGGAGAATCCCGTGGACGGCCAAGCCTGGTGGGCTGCCGTCTATGGGGTCGCACAGAGTCGGACACGACTGAAGCGACTTAGCAGAAGTAGTAGTAGTAAAAGCTTGTTTTTGGAATTTTTAATCCAATAAGGTCTGACATCAATTGCTAACGAAATTCCAGCTTGGATTATTTAATATTTGATGTGTAAGTACTTTGGAAATAAAAATATAACAACTATGCATTCTCTCCATAGAAATGTTATATTTACACCACATTTGCTGCTTTTCCTATATATGGGCTATACTTTGTTTCCATCTCACAATTTTTTGTTGAAAACTGAACATTTTAATGTGGTAACACTGGAAATCAAATTCCTGCCTGCTCCTCAGGGATTCCTGTCATAATTTAATGACTTTTTAAAACTAATTCTGCAAAGTCTGTATTCTCTACAGCATGTATGGTCAGCTAACAACTGAACAGAGATTTCCTTGGAACCAGTCAGTTTCCCAGTCTTTGCTGAAGGACTCTGTGTGAGTTTTGGGGCACACCTCTAACACTTAACCAAGCTGTTGACAACTCTACCTTGGTCTTCACTTCTGGCTTGATGTCTGCGGAAGGTGAGAGTTTAGGGCCTCTGAAGGTCTTTTCTGAGCATCTACACAATCCTGTGTATATACGTGTCCTTCTAGATTCCCATGAATATTTTTGAGCTTCTCAAAGCTGCTATACATCTTGACATCTGTAGACATCTCCCTCTCTAGTTTTTCCTTTTAGGCTTTTTGGTTAAGTCTACTTTTTGCCCCAAATGTTATTTATAATTCAGGCAGTCACGCAGTCACAACAATGTTTATTTGTCTTTAGTTTCCTCCTCCTGCTCCTCCCTAGTCCATGGAGAAGGTTTATCCATTAGGCAAGCTTCAAGTCAGGTCTAATATAGACAACCTCTTAAGTACAGTATTCTAGGATCCATCAGACAAATTATAATTATTTGGAAATTAGGCTTTGAAAGAGATCCACCTCCCTTCTGTCCTTTGGTGCTTGACAAGCTGCAGTACGATAATGGGCTGTGATTTTTACCAGGCTGTTTCAGAGCTGAGAGTAGAGGATGGGACTAAGGCAAGTTAAAATTATTTTTACCAAGAGTCAGACATTTTTTTGCTCCATTGGTTTCTGCAAGGGTTTTAGCCTTTGGTTAACTATCAGATTTCTGAAAAAGTTGATTATGAAAACTTTTGCCAGCTTTTTCACTGATTTTATGCAGGAGCAAATTTTTGAAGGTCCTTATTCTAATAATTTCACTGCGCTCTTGCTCCTGACTTGACGTTTGAACTGCAGTAGGTATACTATATAAACAATACATTACTGAGAATCTCATCCTATTACAGAGGAATGAGATAGTTGAGAAGGCTATAAAGGAACCTAGGAGTAATTTTTCTGCCTTTATGCAATATATAATCCAGTTTCAAGGATAAGACACATGCCAAAAAAGATAAAAGGCAGTATTAGTGCCTGGTACCTTTAGAACACAAATACTGATTTAATCAATAACAAAGTAAGCCCTAATTGAGTAATACATGCAAGCTAATTTCAGAAGGGATTCAGCAAGGTGGGGGAAAAAAAATCACAAAAATAGGAGTCTCTTGAATCTTGACAGAATTCTTGGACAGTGGTGAGAAGAGAGAAGAACATGCCAAAATGGAAGGATTGTTCAAAGTCTTAGGGGTTTTAAATATTCTTAATATAAGCCTTTATATACTCTGGATGCAAATTCTTTGTCAGATACATGGGTGCCAAAATTTATGTTGGTGCTCAGAGATAAATGACAAGAATCATATTTTGATGATTCACTGCCAGGAATTATGGAAAATAAACTTACAAACACAGGGGTTTTAATGAAAGACCTTGAATGCTAACACAAGGAGTCAAGACTTGATTCTAGAAGGTGGCGCACTACGGTCACGGCCCTCAAGCCAAACTTGGCTGGCTGGCTGTTTTCTCACAAGTGACGTCTAGTGGGACACAGCAAGGGCGGTTTGTCCACTGTCATCTGTGGCTGCTTTAGTGCTAAAATAAGTCAGTTGAGCAGTTGCAACAAAGCCCATATAGCCCACAGAACCTGAAATACTTACTACTTGACCCTGATAGTGGCTATAACTGCTTGCACACACTAAGGCTGCAGCCTCAGCCCTGGATAACAAAAGAAATTAAGAATACAGGAAACACTTCAGACTACTTTTAAAAATCTACATATAATGTCAGCAGCACTTCTTAGACTGAGGGAAATTTTGCAGGACTTATGACTGGTTGAAGGCAAGGGAGAAAAGGTCAAAAATGTAAGAATTTGAATTTCTATGATTGGTTAAAAGATGGTAGTGATAAGGGAAACTGCATGTTTGGAGTAAAGTTAGGTGAAAGTACAGTATAGTGAATTTGTCTTTTAATATGTGAAGTTTTATGTATTAGTCAAACTCCTAGTTAGGATACTAAAAGTAGTTGGAGATATAATACTTCAACTTGGGAGTGATGACAGGTTTGGAAAGGGGGATTTAAAAATTTCTTTGCATAGTCGGAAGTCACAAAAAGTAGAAGCGACCTCCTAGGATGACTACAGAGAAAGAATAACTGAGTGGGGGGCGAGATATTAGCCTACACTCACATACCAAGCAGAAGACAGGAAGAAGTCAAGTCAGTAGAGACAGTATAGGAGTGGCCAGAGGGAAAGGGTGAGACTCAGGAAAGCACAGCGCAAGTCAGCACAAGCCAAGTCAAGTCAGTACACAGTACAAGCCAAGCTGTAAAAGTTGTTTTAAGAAGGAAGGCACAAGAATGAAGAAAAATCTATAAAGGAAAGAGGGAAAAGATAAAAGCTCAACTGGAATGGTGAGGTGTCAAAGATGCCAAACAGTACCAAGGCAGGGGATAGTTAATTTTTCAGATGAATCTGAAAGTCAATGACTTATAACTTTCATACTAGAAATCCTGCAGAGAAGCAGACTTCTCATCTATTTATGAAGAGATACTCCACCTTTTGATTGACTCAATTTTCACTACAAGATAATAACTGTATATATTAGAGAGCTAAAGGATGAGCATAATCTCCATTAAGAAGAACCTCCCCCAAAGGGGATTACAGAAATGACTGAGAATAAGAGAGAAAGGTAAGGTCATTAAAAATTCTTATGCAAAGAAGGCTGACAAACAGGGAAGGGTGCTGCAGCAGAGCACGAGATGCCAACAGACAGGCCTTGAAGGGTGGAGCGGGGGCCACTGCTCTAACCCCTGCTGTGCTCTTTCACATGTCTTGTCCAACCAATCTCTCTTAACTAAATCTATCATCTTATTTTATTATACCTGTTTGCATGAGTAAGACCTAACCAGAGATCCCTGAGTGAAAAAACTCACTATTTACATCTTTGCTCATGTCCATGCTGCCTCTGCTGCTGCCAAGTCACTCAGTCGTGTCTGACTCTGTGCGACCCCATAGACGGCAGCCCACCAGGCTCCCCTGTCCCTGGGATTCTCCAGGCAAAAACACTGGAGTGGGTTGCCATTTCCGTCTCCAATGCATGAAAGTGAAAAGTGAAAGTGAAGTCGCTCAGTCGTGTCCGACTCTTAGCGACCCCATGGACTGCAGCCCACCAGGCTCCTCCGTCCACGGGATAGTCGATAATATTCACTGAATCACTATGCTAATATGTATTTCTTTTTGCAAGATGCTGGGAAAACTTAATCAGCATTGAGGAATTCAACTCACTGGCTTATAGATCACACAGAGGAAGTTAAGGAAAAGTTCTCAGGTACTTTATGACATCCATCTAAACCAACTACACTGTTCATAAAATGTATTAGCCATGACGTGGATAGCTTTTGAGTTGCAAATAAAAATAGAGAAACAAAAGAGAAAACTAGAAGAGAATGAATAAAAGGGTTGAAGGTGCTGTGTGTCATGAAACGACTCGAGTCTGAGTTGGTGACTACACTTAAAAAGGGAAAAACAGTGTATGTGTATGAACTCCCAACAAAGGTATAAAAGGAGGTGGAAGGAGAAATAGAGGTGTGATTCTCCATGTTGGCCACTAGGTGGCGGCATTGACCCAGGACGGTTCAGTTCTGGGAGGAAGGAGCCTGAAGTAAGTAAAGCAACTGCTCGGCAATTTGCAGGAAAGGAAGGATCAGAAAGGGACGTTCTATTTGTTTATGTTAATAAAAACTTTGAAAGCAAACATTCTGAGACACTAGGAAAATTTATCAACAAGTTATAGAAGATTTACTATAAAATGATTATAAAAAAAATAACTGAAGTTGTCCACTCACCTTTACTACGTTGTCCCCTGATTGTCCATTATTTCGTAAACAATCTAGACATATAGCAATTTGTGGGTCACTTCTGTGATAGTCTTTATCATCTTGGTTTTCATCACCTTCTTCATCTGCTTTAGGTTTGTCAGCTTTTGACATATCATCTGTATAATTTAAACAAACCCAAGTTAGATATAACTCAAAGTTGATTTTATAGTTAAGCAACAATACACCAACCATGAGAACAAAGATCAAATTTAAAAAACATTTCTTAACAGTTCTTGATGAAGAATAACCGAAAATTTTAGTACCTTTAAAATGTTCCAAGCAACTCAATAATGGAAATATTTTTAAAAAACCATTAAGTGACTCATTAGCATAGCTTACAAATTCTGGACTCAACGGGATATCCAAATGAAAGATTTAGGACTAACTATATTTGGTCACAAAATGACTGCCATTAGTGATTAGACCACTTAGAAATTGACAGGATATAAAATTACTTCCACCCTCAAGAAGAAAATGGCAACCCACTCCAGTAATCCTGCCTGTAAATTCCATGGACAGAGGAGCCTGGCGGGCTATAGTCCAGGGGGTCACGGAGAGTCAGACACAACTTAGTCACTAAACAACACAACAATATATATTTGATAAATTAATACTTTTGAACATACATTGTTTAAAGAAATGTATGAAATGTTTTTTTTTAACTACATCGTTTAAACAGTTCAGTCAACGTATGTAATTAGAATTTCAAGTTTGTATAAACATAATAAAGTGTTTTTGATCAAAGAAAAAAATGCTTCCAAATTCTACATTTATTCAAAGTTTAAAACTAAGTAAACTAAATATTTAGTAAAACTGAAATATTTAAGTTCAGAATTAATTAGCTAGTGAAACAGCGAGTAGAATGAATCAGCTTTGTTAACATGCATGCAACTAACATAGTAAAACACCATCAAAGAAACCTGAGAACATTTCACATTATAATCAGATGTATTTAACCTATGAAATGCCAGCAGGCTACATATAATGCACATATATTTAATGATTCGTTTGTTTATTGAGAGCCTTTAATTCTGTTAGATGAAGCCTGAGGGAACAACACTGAAACTATGAGGTCATCCTCACTCTTACAGTGTCAGGGTATAGAAGGTGGTACAGGCAAGTAAAGGAAACAGACGGAGAAGCTGATAGACTCTGATGTAAGAGGTAAGACGGGCCAAGTGGGCACACATAACAGAGGGGGTAAGAAACCCAAATTCTGTGGTGAAGCGAAGATTCAGGGGCGATTTCCAGATAAAATGTAAGCTGAAACTTGAAAGAGCGAGCCAGTCAAGCATTACAGTATAGAAAAGCCCAGGAAAAAAACAGACCAGTTAGATTAAAAAAGAGAGATGAGTTAGCTTCTCTGTATCGACTGTGGAAAAGCATCCCAGATGTGCTGCACAGGGGAGGTGGGTGTTCTCTCCTGCCTTTTTATATGGAAATTACCTAGAAAGGAGCTGCCTTCTATGGACCAAGCTCCAGCTCCAAGAAAAGGTCCAAATCCTCTACCCAATTTAAGACCAAATATGATAAAACTATTTTTAAAAGACAGAAATATGGGGGAAAGGAGAGAAACACAACTCAGGCTGTGGTCCTTCACTAGTCCCTCTGTGAGCCGCAGAGTCATGGACTAACCTGACCACACAGCTTCTGATGACAAGCCCTGGCTCCTACTGTCTTGAAAACGTAGTTAAAAACTGGAGCATTCAGTCAATTTTACCTTTATGTTTTCCTATGGCACTACTGTATAAATTGCAGTTTACATCTGGGTAAAATAAGCCTTTAATTAAGTCTTTTTTTGCCAGGCTTGGCTTCTTTGCCCATTTCAGTGTTTTAATTATAGATTAAAAATAATCCCTTGCTACCTTATTCCATTCAAAATAATTCTCAAACTTTCCCTGCTTTAGGAAACCAGTCCTGCACAGTTCAGATGAACTCAAAAAAACCCACCTCTGATCCCCATTTTTCATATGAAGAGAGAAAGCCATTTCAAATATACGTATGTAACTGACAATCCTATGAATCTTATGGGAAAACCAAAGCTGGAAAACTGAGCTCTATAGAAGAATGAGCCTACAAAAACACATGCAATCCTTGAAACATTTCAGTGGTATTCAGGCCATCCTGAAACAAATCTCATAATAAATGACAAAACGAAAGGACACTTCTTCCTTATAATTTCATATATGTTGTACTTTTTTTCCTTTTATGTGAATTATATACGTACTAAAAGCCTTTTCTTCTCTACCCAGTAATGTCTGCCAGTTTCCTTAATTATTAAAAATTACTCACTGCTGAATCTCCTGGGACCTAAAAGGCAAATCTGAACACTTAACATATGTGAGGGGGAAAGTTCCCAGAAACACCTAGAAATATTTTTCAAATCTCAGAATATATAAATTTGTATTATTGGAACTTTACCTATGAAAAGCTCATTCCAGATTATCAGAGCATAGCAAGATCCTCTGATCTATATGGCTTTCAGCTACATTCAAGTCCCTTCTCCTATTAAATATACAAAATAAAATAAAGACAACCATAACCCCCTCACTGTTCAGCTGCAGGCTGTGGCTATTTCTTCAGCTTCCTGTAGCTCTTTAGCTAATTCTGCTATAATCAGTGGTCACTTTTCTGTCTTATCTCCTTTTTCTTTTCCCAGTTTCCTCTATTTCCAATTACCTTCAATTGGACTGACCCAGATTTTACATGCATTTACACAAAATCTCATGATTCTATATTAAAAGTTCATAATCACAGAAAAGTTCATAATATAAAGGGGTACACAATATTATTGTACAGGAGAAATTTGAACTTGGAGAGAGAGATGAGTTCACCACAGCTACAAAAAGCTAAGAAATTCCAACAGATAGAAGTAAAAAAAAAAGTCACCTTGTCCATTTTCTTGAGGCTTATTTTTCTTCCAAAATTCAGACTCACGCTCAAGTTCTTCTAATTTAAAAGAAAAAAAGTATAAAAATAATAGAAACAATCACAAAATCGTTAACAAAAATGGTGATTTTACAAAACAAAAAATCTGCAAGAATTCGAAGAGTAACTTACGTTCTCGTAGTCCAGGAACCAACTTAAATATAATTTCCTCTAGTGTGTTATCCAACCTTCCAAAGAGGAAAAAAGAGAATATACTAACAATAAAGACATTAAAATCCAGTATGTAAATGTTTAAGATTTGCATCTCACGTATATTACAACATATAGAACATATGGTTTCAGCACAAGCACCATACCCAACGACTCTGTAGGTGGGACACATTTATTTCCAGCCTGTCCCAGTAGCAGACAGATTACAAAAATGGTCCCGTCTCCCGTTCTCTCTATAATCTACCCACCCTGAACAGGACTGTGATTAAGGGAGGGGGTCTTTTCCTCCACCCTGAGAATATGGGCCAGCCTTGAAACATACTCAGGCTAAAGAATGTGGCGCAAGTGACACCGCTGAGCTCTGAGCCCAAGCCTGAGGCATTTCATGTGTTTTGGCGCACTTTCTTGGAACCCTGCCACCATACGAACAAGTCTGGAGGATGCGACACCACGTCCTACAGAGCCAAGCTGCCCTGGTAAGGCCATCTCAGACCAGCCCATGGGCAGCCCAACCCAACAGGACAGAACCCAGCCAGGATCAGCAGAGCAGTGACCCACCAGCCTCTAACTGCAGTCACCTAAGTGAGCCCAGCCAAGACCAGCAGGCCCACCTGGATCTGCAAACCACACAGAACCGCGAGGAATCAAAACCGCTTTTAGTGTTGTTTTCAGCATGAAATTTAGGCGTGGTCTGTTATACCCCAATAGCTGATCCAGCCACTTTCAAAATCTCTACGACAACTCTGGTAGAGAAAGAAAATCCCCATTCTGAGAAAGTGAGACCATTTTCCCTAATAAAAAACCTAATACTGGGGACTTCCCTTGTGGTCCAGGGGTTAGGACTCCCCCCTTCCACTGCAGGGGTGCACGTTCAATCCCTGGTTGGGGAAGTAAGATCCCGCATGCCAAACATCAGCGTGGCCAGAATAAAAGCCCACTATCTTGCCATTGCTTCTGTCTCCTTTCCCTCCTGGATCTGAGCAACTCCTCCTTTCCGTGGCTTCACTTCTCATCTCGCCCTCCTGCTCCTACAGCATCCTTCCCTCTCATCTCCTTCCTTCTGCTCAACTGCAGTACTCTTCTCTGACAATAAACATGGACACTTTTCTCACATCTAAACCACTGCACCCCCAATCCTGGCTTAACCTATCGTCTTCTCAAGCCGTTGCTGCTGCTGCTAAGTCGCTTCAGTTGTGTCTGACTTTGTGCGACCCCATAGACGGCAGCCCACCAGGCTCCACCGTCCCTGGGATTCTCCAGGCAAGAACACTGGCGTGGGTTGCCATTTCCTTCTCCAATGCATGAAAGTGAAAAGGGAAAGTGAAGCTGCTCAGCTGTGTCCAACTCTTAGTGACCCTAAGGACTACAGCCCACCAGGCTCCTCCGTCCATGGGATTTTCCAGACAAGAGTACTGGAGTGGGGTGCCATTGCCTTCTCAAGGCGTTAGCAGATTCTCAACCTCTTCTTCCAACTGGAAAACTTTGAAAGCATAACCAGCATTATTTCTGTTGTATATTTTTTGCTTCTCTTACTTGACAGACCTTCCCAAATCATCAATAACTTCCATTATTGAATAGATTTTAAAAGAAATTTTAGAGTTAAAATTTAAAAAATTTTAATTACTTTTAAAGCCATTTTTCTCCTCATGCTCTGCAGCAGTTTGTCAATGCTGCCTGGTGATGCCTCTTTGAAAATTTCCTTTCTCGATTTTTCTTTTCTCCTATTGACTTTCTTTGTTCCCTAGATATTTTTCTTTTTCCAACTACTTCTACCTCCGAGGATTCTCCTTTGCTCTGCTCTCTGATCTCTTCTACATACTTCCTTTCCTGAGGATCTCATCCACTTTTGTGACTTCAAAACTAACATACAGGCAGATCACACACACACATACACAGACACACACACACGCACGCACGCACACACACTCTATCTCTCTCTCTCTGTGAAGCTCAAGTTCCATATTTCCAACAGATGCCGAATATCTCAAGCTCCTCCTTTCTGTTCATCTATGTCAAGATTATGTCTTCTCCTTCAACAAAATATCTCTGAAAACCTGCCTTACTTTCTTAAAGTTAAATGCAGAAATGATACCGTATCACTCCCAAATAGGCTCAAAATGCAAGCATTATCTTCACCTGGCTGTCTCTCTTGCTTCACATGTTTCCTCATCCAGCCCCCTTCTCGGTATTTCTCCCACCCAGTCTTTTCACACTTCCCATCCTTCTGTTCCCTCAGTTAGCACCCTACTTAGAGGACAGCCCAGAGACATTCTCTTTATCCTTGACATGTTCATAACGAATTTTCCTTAGGCACTAATCTGATCATTACTTGCCTGCGCAAGAACTAATTTCTTCCCAACACCCGGCTTAAGGTGTTCTTATAACTTGAGTCCAACCTACAAATTGCAGGTGGTGCTGCTGTCTGGTCACTCTTCTCTAGCCAGCTGGCCTGGTCAGTCATCCCTAGGGATGCCTGGCCTTTTCCAACCTGTTTTTCTGCCTCACGCTCTTCATCCTGGCTCAAATACTCTTTTCCCAGTCCTACTCTCCAGCCGAACCAATGTCACCTTATTCTTCAGGACACACATACTAACTCATTCAGTTTTCCCAGTCTATTTAACAGCTGCAGTATTTAAAAGAAGTATTATTTCTCTAAATATTTGTTCTATCAACAAAATACATATATTAACACAAAAGTAACAAATCAAACTTCCCCCAACCTTAAATGCTATATTAAAATATCACATTCTCTTGCCCCACCCTTTCTATTCCTGATTCCTACAACCCCAGGTACAACCACTTTCAAATCCAAGCTGTTTCTATTAGTATTTACTTTCATATTTCTATATATATTATAGATAGATAGAGAAAAAACAAAGCCATTCCTATTTTGCTGTGTAGATTTCTCTCACCTCCTTCTGTGGGAGATAAGGCTTTAGCTCTCTTGACATCATCCCGCCATGCCCCTGTCCTCCCAACGTGCACTCTGTCCTAACTCTCCTCTTCCTGATAGTCTTACTGCCATTTTTTGTGTTTAACAGTGAACGTTTACACGATTATGACTATATACATATTCACAGTGTACTCTGATTAAAGACATCCCCTCGTTCAGCTTTTTTCTTTCCCTGGAGTGTAGTAACTATTTACTTTTCTTCAATTTCTACATTCCCATTCGCCAATTCTCTAACATAATTTCTTCTTACTATGTACAAACAGGGGCTTCCCTGATAGCTCAGCTGGTAAAGAATCTGCCTGCAATGCAGGAGCCCCTGGTTCGATTCCTGGGTCACGAAGATACTCTGGAGAAGGGATAGGCTCAGTTCAATCACTCAGTTGTGTCCGACTCTTTGCAACCCCATGGACTGCAGCACGCCAGGCCTCCCTGTCCTCCTCCATCACTGGAGTTTACGCAAACTCATGTCCATTGAGTCTGTGATGCCATCCAACCGTCTCATCCTCTGTCATCCCCTTTTCCTCCTGCCTTTAATCTTTCCCAGCATCAGGGTCTTTTCAAATGAGCCAGCTCTTCACAGCAGGTGGCCAAAGTATTGGAGTTTCAACTTCAACATCAGTCCTTCCAATGAACATTCAGGACTGATTTCCTTTAGGATGGACTGGTTGAATCTTACCCACTTCAGTATTCCTGGACTTCCCCTGTGGCTCAGCGGGTAAAGAATCATCCTGTAATGCGGGAGGACCTGGGTTCGATCCCTGGGTTGGAAAGATTCTCTGGAGAAAGGAATGGCTACCCACTCCAGTATCCTGGCCTGGAGAGTTCCACGGGCTGTATAGTCCATGGAGTCTCAAAGAGTCAGACAGGACTGAGTGACTTTCACTCACTCACTCATGTACAAACAGATCAGGAATCAACCAGTTTCATTTCTGTCCCTGTAATATGCATCATCCCTCGCCAATTTCATGTGCTCTCTGCCCTGCTCATCCGGTTTAGAATTTACTTCTCAGTCAGTCATCATTAAAGCCACACCTTGCATGTACCTTTGATTCCCTTGTCCCCACCTCACCTGCTCAAACTATTTGGTACAACTACAACACTAGTTAAACCCAACTGTTAACTTGTGCTGGTAGCCATTGGGCTGGAAAAAAAAAACACAACCACACCCCTTCAAATTCATAACTACAACGCAGATGTGCCTTTACGATTTCCAGGACTCACACTACACTTCCCCAGTTCACATATTCTCTTACTTTCCTGCACAACACATTTTTCCCTCTCCAACATTTTCTGCTCAGTGAGACACGAATGTCTACAGAATCTGAGCACCGACCGTATCGACCTGCGGCAACTGCACGCATGTGCACGCTGCCCTCCCACCTGCTGCTGCAGAGGGTCTGCTGATGCTCCCACATGAAGCCAGTCTCTTCAGCTGTTACACCCCACACCCTTGGCCCTCCCAAGAGCACTGCTTCAGCAATGCCCCCTCTCCCCCACTCCCCTATTGTGGTCGCTTTGCTCTTTCTTGGATCACTCCTTTCAAACATGTCAGCACTGCTCCCACACCACAAAATGAAAGCCTTCTTGACTGTGCTTCTTTGAGCAGTGACCACCCCATATCTTTGCCCCCATTAGTGGCAAAACTTGAAAAAAAGCTGTTGATGCTCGCTGTTTCTAACTCTTGCGCCTCCCCTTCTCTCTTGAAACAGTCCAGTCAGGTTTCGCCTCACAGTTCCGCTGAAAGTGCTTCTGTCAAGGCTGCTGACCTCCAGTTGTTAAATCCAACTGCCAACTCTCGGTCTTCACCTTACAACATCACAGTCCAGCACTCCCGCATCTTTGCTTGGCTTCCGGGCCACACACTCTGGAAGCTTCCCTCTCCTATACTGACTGTGCCTTTTCAGTATCCTTTGCTGGTTACGCCCCCTCTTCCTGATCTGTCAACTTCAGACTGTTCCAGGGACCCAGCCTCTGTCCTCCATACTTCTCTCTGCACTCACACCCTTACGTACTCCTGTCTTGTCCCACGGTTTAAAATACTGTCTGCACACTGAAGACCACCAGATTTTTAACCCCAGCAAGACCTCTCTCAAGTCAAGAATTGTATATTCACCAGCCAACTTCCCTCTTCTCTGAAATGATTAAAAGACTCAACATGTCCAAATCCAAACTCCCCATCTGTGAAGTGAAAGTTGCTCAGTCCTATACAGTCCATGGAATTCTCCAGGCCAGAATGCTGGAATGGGTAGCCTTTCCCTTCTCCAGGGGATCTTCCCAACCCAGGGATTGAACCCAGGTCTCCCCCACTGCAAGGGGATTCTTTACCAACTGAGCCACCAGGGAGCCTAAATCCCAGATCTGCCAGCCCCAAACTTGCTCTCTCCTTACTTAGCCTTCCTTATCTCACCCTCTAGCTGTTTAGGTCAGAGACAGGCCCCATCTCCGAGCTCCTGACCCCTGCCCATGCGGTTCCTCAGACGAGCTGCAGGTGCCCTCCTGACCTGGAACAGGCCTACTTCCCCCAGATCTGTGCGTGGCTGTTCCCTCAGAGACAGCGATCCTGGGCTCCGATCCCACCTTCTCATTAAGGCCTATCCTCACCATTGTATTTAGAACTAGCATCTGTCCGCCCTTCACCACCTCCCTTCCTCCCGCCATGTCCCTCACTTGCAGCACTTCTCAGAGTTGCTGATTCAGAGGGTCTGAGGTGGGGCCCCAAAACTGTCATTTCTATTAAGATAGTAACGGTGTGGGGACCAAACTTTGAAAGCCAATGGAGCAGACATTTACTTATAGACAAATTACTCTGACTATAGACACTAAAATAGAAAAAAAGTCAAAGATATAAGACCTGAAAATCCAGATTTACAGAATGATGGCAAACACTACACAGAGATGAGCATTCACGAGGGCTCTTTACTATGGTAGGAACCGTGGGGGGAAACATGAGTTCAGTGGTTTGTGGCGGGAAGTGACATTTGAGCTTGCTGGGCCTCAGGCAATGTAGTGTCACTCCTATAAACTTCCATTTACAATCTTGAAAAAGGGTTTGGTTTGGATTAGGATCTTATAGAGCACTTCTAACTTTAAAAATATATGACCATACTTCTTTATATTATTACTATTTATTTGGTATAATGATTATACCATTAAGAAAAGGGTACTCATTTTAAAAATTCTTTTTGGTTTTACATAAATGTACACTTGTAGAATCGGAGAAGGCAATGGCACCCCACTCCAGTACTCTTGCCTCGAAAATCCCATGGGCGGAGGAGCCTGGTGGGCTGCAGTCCATGGGGTCGCTAAGAGTCGGACACGACTGAACGACTTCACCTTCACTTTTCACTTTCATGCATTGGAGACGGAAATGGCAACCCACTCCAGTGTTCTTGCCTGGAGAATCCCAGGGACGGGGGAGCCTGGTGGGCTGCCGTCTATGGGGTTGCACAGAGTCAGACATGACTGAAGCGACTTAGCAGCAGCACACTTGTAGAATATATGATAGATTTTTAAAAATTAAGAGTCCCACGACTAGTATCCCTATTAGTTCTGCCCTCTTTCCACTACCATGTAGCTCAACAAATACAGAGTACTGTGTAGAATAATAAAATACTAAAAATAACTGCAACTAAAGTCACCCTGAGATCCTGAGATAACATTGTAATTTTTAATTTGGAAATATATTTCTTAGATATTTAATATGTACAGCCTTATTTTTCATTTCTTCTTAATAAAATAAATTGAAATAAAATGCTTTAAAACAAAAATCAAAGCCTACATTAACTGAGTCAAGGCACCAGCAAGTATTATGATGCATAATAAGAATTATTAAGAGCTTATATAATGATTTAAGTTGGAGGAACTAAAAATATATTGACATACCTCAACATTTCTAATGGGTTTGTCTCATGAACCTGGTTGCCACACCTTGGACAATCATTGCTATCTTCAAAGTGCTGGACAATACAAGTCTTGCAGACTGAGAAGAAACAAGATGTTAGATTAAAATACATCACTTGAACTTAGTATAACTAGACAGTCCCTATAAATCATCTACTACACATAAAATGCTAGTAATCAAACTTTATAAAACCTTAAAATAACACTATTTTAAAAACACCTGAAATAAAGCCTACTGCCACAATATAAAAATTAACTATTTTGATTATTGTTATTCTTAAATATATTCACAAACCAAACAATTTATTCAGAGTATGTAAAAAATTTGATGCATTTACATACAACAATAGATTTTCTCATTTAAAGAAGTAGAACAAGGAACAGTAAAGGCTGGTAAATCTGAATTTATTTCTTTTGCTAAAAGTTTACTTGAATGCAATATAAATAGTACTTAATAATATTTGAGAGTTCTCAACATGCCTGGATTAGTTTTTATGGGCAGGGTGCTCCTGGGACAAACCAGGAGTTTCAACAGAACTTCTGGCCCGTGCAGAGTATGATGCGTCTGTGCTCACAGGACCATAATCCCAAGGGCCATGAAGTATAGCCAGTGACATCAAGCTGGTGCAAACGCACAAGAGGTAAGCCAAAAGAACCACCGAGGATTAATTAATTAAGATGTTAAATAAAGCTTATTATAAATAAAGACAACAGAAGTACCATTTGTGGCTTTTGGGGCACAAGTCTATATAGCCAACCCCTCCTCCAAACAATACTAATCTTTCTGGTTAAGACTCTCTCCCACCTTTTCCCTAAGCTTCTTATTCACCAACTTTCTTGCCCAAAAACCTGAGACATAAACAGCAGCTGAACTGTAAAAAATCTTCAGCCCAATTCCCTATCCCAATGCCCCCTCTTCCATTCTATTACCCTATGTAATCTGAAATTTTCACCGGTACAGATCAGCTCCCCCTTTTACGACTTCATTACACACTATTCTTCTCCCCTCTGCAAGCCCTGGACTATCTAAAAGCAGTGAAAATTTATCTATACGATTGACCTAGAATAAACACCAGAATTCCTACCACTGAGATTAGGTCTGAAAATTCAAACTTATCACATACACTGGTCAGAGAAACAATGGTCAGGGTAGACTTCTCCTAGGAAACTAATTTTAAAATTTTCAGTACATACAGTATTTCCTTTCACTTATTTATTCATTGATTCAATAGCCAGCTTCCCTGGTGGCTGAGAAGGTAGAGTCTGCCTGTAATGCAGGAGACCTGGGTTGGATCCCTGAGTCGGGAAGATCCCCTGGAGAAGGAAATGGCAACCCAGTGCAGTATTCTTGCCAGAAAATGCCATGGATGGAGAAGCCTGGTGGGCTACAGTCCATGGGGTCGCAAAGAGTTGGACAGGACTGAGAGACTAACACTTTCACTTTTCACTTGCAACAGCCAAGCATTATATTAGGAGTTGGGGGACGCAGGGATAAACAAAACAAAGTTCATACTCTTATGGAGCTTATATTCTATTTGGGAAGTCAAAGAATTTTAGTTAGTAATAAATGATATCTACAAAACAGACAAAAAACTGTAGCGAGAGAGAGTGCTGCAGGCTGGGGGCTATTTTAGGTAAGAGTGATCAGGGTAGGACTTCTTCCTGAGAAGCTGACATCTGAGCAGACTTTTTTGCTGGATGAGTACACCTGGGCGCCCTATTCTCTACATCTTTTTACCGTTACATACAGCTATTGGGGTAACACTCCTCTACTACATTTCTCCCCAAATTTGGGTGAAAAACAGCAGTACAAAACCCTAAAAAAAAAAAAGCGTAGATGTGAGTATTTCTTTTCTCCAAATTTCCTGGCCTCCAAAACATTCTGAATGTCTTTTTTAAAAGTTAATGTTTAGGAAGGAAGGGCTACCTTGCTAATCAATACTGAGCAGAGGTGGGAAAAGCTGAATTCTTTAGCAGACTGCTGGTATTTGCTGTTTTCCCAGGGACACCAGATAAATCTCTAAAATGTGGGAAAGAAGGCAAATAGGACAGATAAGAGGCAAGAATGAAGGGTATTAGGAAGCCTGATCCTGTCCTGAACTTCAGCTCCTGCCCTGGAATTCTGATGGTTATGGTTCAAAAGGTTTATCATTCTCAGGAATTCCTGGTTGTCTCTCGCCCTCGGCCAACATCATATCCACGTGACATATCCAGAGCAAGTGCTCATGTGGGTCAGCTAGAAGGCTAAGGGCAGGAGCCTGTCTTCTCAGGGACAAAGATACTAATCCAGGTTGATGCAGAAAGAAATGTCAGGCTCATTTGTCCAGAGGTGCACACAGTTTCAAGAATAAGGCTGCTTGAGGCCAAGGCAGCCTCAAGGTGCTCAGGGATGGGACCAGTAATCTGTATTCCAGATCTGGACTGATAGCCACTAGCAGAATGTGGCTCCTGAGCACTTGAAATGTTGCTAGTTCAAGTTGAGATGTGCTCTAAGTATAAATTACACACCAGATCTCAAAGACTGACAATGAAAAGAATAATCCTATTAATAATTTTCATATTAACATGTTGGAGTGATAATATTTTAGACATACCAGATTAAATAAAATATATTAAAACTAATTTCATTTCTTTATTTAATGTGGCTACTAGAAAACTTAAAATTACATCGGTAGCTCACATTTTATTTCTACTGTGCAGAACAGAGGGAGTAGAAAGCCCCATTAGGAGGCAACTTTATTTCTCACACAAATGTGTGAGATACAGTATCTTATTCTACTTTTGCAGATAAAGGAGAAGAGGTTCTCATAGCCAGGTGACCTGCCTTCCCTGATGAATGGCAGCACAGACACTTGAATCCAGGTTTTCTGATAGGGGATCACAAATTTTGTCAGATTAAAAACATTTTTTTTAACAAAGGAAAAAAAAATAAAAACTTTTTTTTAACAAAGGAAAAGAATGTAATGTAGAAATACAACTCCAAAAACATCTTCAGCTTCTCTGCTAAATCCGACTACCAACTAAACATGACAGATAAGCCATCCCATCAGTGCAGTTCAGTTGCGTCTGACTCCTTGTGACCTCATGAATCGCAGCATGCCAGGCCTCCCTATCCATCACCAGCTCCTGGAGTTCACCCAAACTCATGTCCATCGAGTCCGTGATCCCATCCAGCCATCTTATCCTCTGTCGTCCCCTTCTCCTCCTGCCCCCAATCCCTCCCGGCATCAGAGTCTTTTCCAATGAGTCAACTCTTCACATGAGGTGGCCAAAGTACTGGAGTTTCAGTTTTAGCATCAGTCCTTCCAAAGAACACCCAGGACTGGTCTCCTTTAGAATGGACTGGTTGGATCTCCTTGCAGTCCAAGGGACTCTTAAGAGTCCTCTTCAACACCACAGTTCAAAAGCATCAATTCTTCGGCACTCAGCTTTCTTCACAGTCTAACTCTCACATCCATACATGACCACTGGATAAACCATAGCCTTGACTAGATGGACCTTTGTTGGCAAAGTAATATCTCTGCTTTTTTAATATGCTGTCTAGGTTGGTCATAACTTTCCTTCCAAGGAGTAAGCATCTTTTAGTTTCATGGCTGTAATCACCATCTGCAGTCATTTTGGAGCCCCCCCAAAATAAAGTCTGACACTGTTTCCCCATCTATTTCCCATGAAGTGATGGGACCAGATGCCATGATCTTAGTTTTCTGAATGTTGAGCTTTAAGCCAACTTTTTCACTCTCCTCTTTCACTTTCATCAAGAGGCTTTTTAATTCCATAATTCTGCCATAAGGGTGGTATCATCTGCATATCTGAGGTTATTGATATTTCTCCCGGCAATCTTGATTCCAGCTTGTGCTATGGAATTAAGCCATCCCATAGGATGTAGGAATTAACCTTACTACATAAAGTATTACATTAAAAGAATTAAATATTTTTTCATAGGCTAAGGCCCATAATTATTTTTAATTAAAAATTTTTCCCAAACAGTTTACGAGAAAAATTTAAGATGCTAAAATATTTTTATTCTAGTTTTCTTTTTTGTTCAGATGTTTTGGGTGGATGTCATCATTTTCATCAAAATCATCAATGCTTAAAAGGTTTATGCAACAGGCACCTTCTTATGCTTTTGAATTGTGTTGGAGAAGACTTGAGAATCCCCTGGACTGCAAGAAGAAAACCAGTCAATCCTAAAGGAAATCAGCCCTGAATATTCCTTGGAAGGACTGTTGCTGAAGCTCCAACACTTTGGCCACCTGATGCGAAGAGCTGAGTCACTGGAAAAGGCTCTAAGGCTGGGAAAGATTGAAGGTGAAAGGAGAAGGGAGTGGCAGAGGATGAGATGGTCAGAGAGCATCACTGACTCAATGGACATGAATTTGAGCAAACTCCAGGAGACAAAGGAGGACAGAGGAGCCTCGCCCGCTACACAGTCTCTGGGGTAGCAAAGAGATAGACACGACTTAGGGATTGAACAATAACAAGCTATACTCTCAAGTGCCTCAACATATAGTTGACATAATTTAATATTCATTACAACCCCATTAATTAGGTATTATTATCAGGCCTCTTACAGATGAAGAAATTGAATAGAGAACTTTAGAAATTTGCCAGAAATCATGGAGTCCATAAGTGGTGAAAGCCAGGACTTGAATCAAGAGCCCATTTTCTTACTCAATGCACGCCTATATGCTACATTTTCTTCTAATTTTATATCTACAGGTCTAAAGAATACAGAAAAAGAAAGCCTGATCCCTTAATTTGGGAGCCTTAAATATGTCCAAACGGAGAATTCGAACTCCTTCAGCATCTTATATAGTCCTTAAAAGAAAATCCCAAGAAACTCTAGAAATACATCTTCCATACTCTTTTAAAAGCTGTTAATAAAGCACAACCTTACACAAATTAGAACCTGAGAAAATCCAGGCCAGAAGTTCAGTGAAACTGAAAAAAGTAAAATGAGAATTTGTTTTCGCTCAGATGCTTTAAAAAAATCACTATAAAACTGACCTTTGATTCCTAGTTTATAGTAGCTGAAAACATTTTTTAAATATCTTTAAGATTTAATACTAAGCTAATTGCTCAACTGCCATACTGGTTAACTCAGGTGGTTCAAGAATAATGTTTATAAAGGTCCCAGTCTGCTGTTAAGGCTGTGTGTGGAGACCAAATAAAGTCTTCACCCTCAGCAGCCACTCTAAAGAGACATGCTGGAGCAAGCAGAAACACCCGGTCAGAAAGGGAATTAGGCTCACCAAAGATATCCCCAGTTGGAAAAACACTTAAATGGCAACAAGTGCTAGCGTTTACTGAACACTAACCAAATAGAAGGTTCTGAGCTCGGGACTTTGTATGGATTACAGTATGGAGCTACCATCCCCCTCCGGCAAAGGAGGAGTGCAGTACCGGAGAGCCTGAGCAGGCTGCCCACATGTGCCCAGCTGTGCAACAGACAGGGCATCTATCCCCAGCCTGGATGTCCAGCTCAAGGCCTAAAATCCAAACCACTCCGCTACACATCTTAAAGCCAATACCATTTGGTCCCAGGCATCAAGATTTCATATTTTTAACTGATCTTTATATTTAGCTCATCAGAACCATCATTAAACTTCTGCCAAAGCTTACTAAGTGAAATTGTTCCTTTTGCCGTGCCTTAGATTTAAACTAGGTTGTTAAACAAATTGACAAAGAGTCATGTGTCATCTGAAGCAGTAGTTTTCAAATTTTGATGGGCACCACAATCACCAGTGAAATTTTTTTTTTTTTTTAAAGAACAGATTCATAGGCCTCATCCCAGAGCAATTAAATCAAAATCTCTGGGATTGGCACCAGGACTCCAACTCTGCAAAGCTCTCTTACTGAGGCAGCCAGAAGACAACTGGGAAATCCTGGCCACCAAATACTTACTGGTGAATGCCTCAGTGAGGCTGCCCAGTCCAGGAGCTGGCCGTCTGCCAAGTCATAACCAGAAGGCACTGTGTTATTCACCATCAGGAAATCATTTTAACAGAAGACAAAACATAACCACAAGAATATGGGATTACTGTGTTGTTCCCCTAGAGGGCAGGTTTACATGAGAAGCCCAGATAGTACAGCACGTGGTTCTAGCAGGTAAAAGACAGTCTTGAGGCAGACAGCTCAATCTGAATCCCAGTTCTGCCATTAGGCAAATTACTCTGTGTGTCTCTGTACAGGGGGATAACAAGGATATCTATCTCACGTGGCTCTTATGAGGATTAAATGAGCTAATATACATAAAATGTGTAAACGAGTAACTGGTAACTTCTATTTAATAAATGTGAGCTATCACTATAAATCAGCTTGCCTGATGAGCATAAAAATCCTAACAAAAAGGCATCAGCAATTGAATATTGAACGGCATCAGACCATGATTAGTTTGACACATCTATCTTAAGTAACAGATGATCTTGCTAATGGAACTTGAAATGTCGATCATGTACTGGTTTTAACCGTCTGCAGCCATATTTACCCTAGAGATAGTCTCGCAACTCAAGTATCAAATTGATGACACACCGCGTCACCTACATGGGAACTGCCTATCTTTGCACATACGACACTTCTTTTTCTGGGGCTGAGGATACAAGACTGATCAACACTTCGATACTCCTTCCTTAATACGTTTAACACAACTCCAGCATAGCCTCCTGGGTACAGGAGAAACCTTGTTGTGTCTCCTCCTGATCGCTTTCCATATACTTGCTCAGAAGCACGATTTCTAAGTTGACTCCAATAGTTCAACTATTAAAAGGCTCTTCCATATTTTAATTTTCAAATTCTTGAGGGGGGCAGGTTCGTCCCAACAGGTACAAGGCCCACTAGCTGTTGCGATCTCACATGTATGCCCCACCCACATCTCTCACAGAAAACTAGCTTCCTAGCTTTGATGACAGTGAAAGGGAAAGCGGCTCAGTAGTGTCTGACTCTTTGCGACCCCGTGGGCTAGACAGTCCATGGAATTCTCCAGGCCTGAATACTGGAGTGGGTAGCCTTTCCCTTCTCCAGGGGATCTTCCCAACCCAGGGATCGAACCCAGGTCTCTCGCTTTGTGGGCAGATTCTTTACCAGCTGAGCCGCAAGGGAAGCCCCGATGACACGGTGATCTACAGCAATTTCTCTTTTTGAGCACCACTTCTGATATCATGGATAACAAAACAGTAACAGTCTTTTCTCTCATGTCCTTGGTCATGTCATTCATTAGTAAGCCTGTTTATTAAAAGTGATCAAATGCTGACTTTGTTAAAATCATCTGAATGTGTTGGTTTTAACTCTCAACAAAGGAGTAGATTTTTTCTTACTTCCTGAAGCACATCACTATCTTTATATGCCCTTCTTGATAACATTCATTTGACACAGTTTGCCTTTGAAAAATTTGTCTTTTATCTGCTAACAGTCTGTAAGTAAACTGTGATCATCGGCAAAGAGAAGAGGCATCGGCTTGCTGCTTGATACATATTTACACGTAAAACTGACATTATTTTTAAAGATTTCCAGAGCAGTTGTAATTTGCTTCCATGAGACAGGATCTCCTAGTTTTACTCATAAAAGGGACTAATGAACATCTTTATTTCTCTTAAACAGCACAGTTCTTTCAAAGGCCTACATGAGTTACAATTTCACAGAGAACACAAAGGACAGCGTTACTATTGAGACTGCTTTATTCTTGCTTTGCCAGGACAGAGGGACAGACAGCAAGGCCTGCTGAGCCAGGTTAGGAGAGTCTTGGGGCTTCAGCACAGTAGGCGAATCCGAGACCAAGCAGGCCAGGAGACCACAAAGTCCAGGAAGGCTTTCTACAGACAGACTTAAGGAGTCAAGTGGGACTCCAGGGTGAGGCCCACCATGCCCTCATTGCCCTCCTCATCGGTATGAATTCCACAGCCGACCAGAATAATCACTTTCACACGCAGACTCTGGACAGCTCCGCTCTCCTACAACTCTTCTTTTGTCATACTTAATCAGGTGAACTGTCAACCTGGGCTATATCCAACTCTACACACTGCTCTACAGGATTCCCGCTGAACACTGCGGGAGAAAAAATGCACCATGCTGACCGGTCCTCACCTTAAATTCTTGATCATGACCCTCAAAAGCGGGTCCGTCATCTGCCAGGTGGTCACACTCAACACCCTAATTCCACATGCTCTTCACCAATATTTATAGCTCAGTTGGTAAAGAGTCCGCCTGCAATGCAGGAGACCCTGGTTCGATTCCTGGGTTGGTAAGATCCCCTGGAGAAGGGATAGGCTACCCACTTCAGTATTCTTGGGCTTCCCTGGTGGCTCAGCTGGTAAAGAATCCTCCTACAATGCGGGAGCCCTAGGTTCGATCCCTGGGTTGGGAAGATTCCCTGGAGAAGGGAAAGCCTACCCACTCCAGTATTCTGGCCTGGAAAATTCCATGGACTGTAAGAGTCAGACACAACTGAGTGGCTTTCACTTTTCTCCTCTCTCCTTGAACCCCCACTTTTACTCCCCCATCACCACTCTACACCGATGACCTCACTTTCTGTTCAACTGAAAACAAAAGGAAAGAAGAAAAAAAAAAAGGAGGTAGAATTTATATCACTACACCTACTCACTCACTAACATCTAACCTTTGTGGTTTTGCCTGTTTTCAGAACTTTAATGTGCCAACCTCTGCTCTGCTCACTAGACCCTATTCCAATGGTCTGGGAAGATTGCTCCACTGCTTATCCCTCTCACCTGCGTCAGTCTTTAGCTATCCACTGAAGATTCCCACCAACATTCATACACATTATTTCCCCATCTATTAAAAAAAAAATCAAATTTCTATCGACCTTACTTTTTTCTTACCTGGTGGCTCAGACGTTAAGGCGTCTGCCTCCAATGCGGGAGACCTGGGTTCGATCCCTGGGTCGGGAAGATCCCCCGGAGAAGGAAAAGGCAACCCACTCCAGTATTCTTGCCTGGAGAATCCCATGGACTGAGGAGCCTGGTGGGCTGCAGTCCATGGGGTCACAAAGAGTCGGACACGACTGAGTGACGAGTTTACTTTCTTTCTGAGTCAACTAGCACTCCATTTCACAGCTACCTATACTCTAATTCCTCTTTTCCCATTCTTTCTCCACCTCTTCCTTACCTTCATTAAGGTGAAAGACTTACATAATCATTGAACAATTACCCAAACACCTCCGTCCTCTCACACCCAGCCAGCCTTCTGCTCCTGAGGACTGAACTGAGGCTGCTCAGAGAGCTCGTCCGTGTGCCTGCCGCCTCTCCTTGGCTCACTGCGCCCACGCGGCTAGCCTGGCCGCCCTCTGCTCCTGGCGCTGTCTGTGCTCTGCCTCCCAGGGCCCACACTCTGCTCTCCTCCTGCCTCACTGTCTCCTCTTTTTCGGTTCCAGGGCTTAGCCTTTGGTCATCTTCCCTTCTCTACACTCACTCTCTTGGCACTCTCGCTGATGAGATAGGATCTGAGTTCTGATCCTCTCCAGCTTCATCATCCAGCCCCCAGTGGGCTGCGGTCAACTATCTGATGGGCTAACTCCTTTACCTCCTTAAATCTGTTCAGCTACCACCTTCGTAATGAGGCCTCCCCTCACAGACTTCAGCGGTCACACCGTCTCACTGACCACCCAGTCAGCTGCCTGTACCCAGCCTGCACGCCCCTGCTTCTGCGCCACTCATCAGCCGCTCATGTACACGCTGGCTTGCTGCCTGATGTGGCTCAGGTGCCCAGGCTAGTACTGTGCCTGGAGGAGGAGGTACTCAGTAAATATCTGCGGAACAACTGAGGACGCAAAAGTTAGGACTAGCAAAAGGAGTCGTGATTTTAGTTCCTGCGAGTGTGCTACAGAGTCAAGTCAGAAATAAGCCTACGGTTCCAACTAAAGCAAGGGAAGAGATTCTGAGTTCACTAGTTCATTTTTTTGACAATGAAAATGAGGTAAAGGCTTCCCTAGTGGGTCAGTGGCAAAGAATCTGCCTGCCAATGCAGGAGACACGGGCTTGATCCCTGGTCCGGGAAGATTCTACGTACTGCAGAGCAACTAAGCCAGCGTGCTACAACTACCGAGTCTGTGCCCGGGAGCCCGCAGGCCGCAGCCGCTGACGCCCAAGTGCCTGGAGCCCACGCTCCACAGCAAGAGGAGCTGCTGCAATGAGAAGCTCACGCGTCTCAACCAGAGGGTAGCTCTTGCCCACCACAAGGAGAGAAAAGCCTGCGCAGCGACAGAAACCCAACGCTGCCAACAACAAGTAAGTCAGAAACACTGGAATAAAAGTGCGGACTCAGCATAAACAGCTCTCTAAAATAAAATGATCTTCTATAACTGAGTAAACATATGTCAGTGGTTGAGCATTCTGAGAGAATATAGCTTTGTTCACTGGTTCTTGAATTTCTGATATATAGTAATACACTAGTCTGGTAAAAACTAACATGCTGCAAAACACCAGTAGTTACGATCCCTCTTCAGAGCACCCAAACGGAAATGATCCTTGGCCTCGTCTACACTGGCTGCACTCCTGCTCAGAATGTTTACGTTCAACCTTCGTGCTACGTGCTTCTACATAGCTGCACACTGACCACAATTTCTAAGTCTGAATGCTTTGTATCTTTTTCCTCAATCCATCACTGGTATCAATTCCAACTCATCCTGACCTGTATATAACTTATTCTTACAAACCAGTACAGAAGACAGGTTCATTTGTTAAGCCCTAGTTTTGTCTTTTAGTGTCCACTATGAATCTCTGCTCTACTGTTCATTCTTTACTATCTAACACATAGTTTCACCAGCAAAAAGAACCATACATCTGATATGATTCTTAACATTATTACTAATGATAGATGACACCTAGACTGTTTAAGGCCTATAATTATTGTTTCCGATTTAAAAAGAATCATCAAAATGAACACTGCAATCACCTTCATGAATGACTAGTTGCTGCCAAAATACTGTTTGAAACATGTAACATCAATGTTACTGGTGACTTCATCTCTACTACAACCCTAGACCACTGTATTTGCACTTACTGAAACTTTTAAGTACAACTTCTATTTAGGCCTTTGATTATTACTCTAAAAACAAGTCTTGACTCAAAATCCAATTGTACAGAGAATACAGTATTGGAGAGTTCAATTTATATCTCTACATTTTAAAGACTATCATTCAGAATTATTAATAAATTCAGATCCTGATTGGGTACATAATGACAGGTATGCTGCTGCTGCTGCTGCTGCTAAGTCGCTTCAGTCGTGTCCGACTCTGTGCAACCCCAGAGACGACAGCCCACCAGGCTCCCCCATTCCTGGGATTCTCCAGCAAGAACACTGGAGTGGGTTGCCATTTCTCTGTATACAGTCATGCAAATACAGTTAGAAGAGACTTTCTATATACATTTTAAAAATTCACATGCTGCTTAAAGAAATTATAGAAAGTGTAAACTACCAGAAAGAAGAAGAAAGTTAGCAAATATCCTAATTTATTATAAAGATGTACCTGGAGTCAGATATTTGGGTCTCAGAACCTAGCTCCAGCACTTATTAGCTGTGTACTTAACCTTTCTGAGTCCTGTCTCTGTGAAAAACACTGGCATAAGAATCTGAAATACTCTTCCCTCAAACCTCTTCATAGCTCACTCCTTCCTATTATTTACAATCTCTGCTCAAACGGTAACTTCCAAGCAAGCCTTTACTCTGTCTTACTTTCTTCACAGCAGGTGTCATACATGGGATCTGAAACTGTATCATTCGCTTGCTTTCTGTCAGTCTCTTCTATTGAGACATAAATTCCAAGAGGACAGACTGCATCTGTCTTGCTTACTGCTGTCTTTCCACCGTCCAGAGCGATGAATGGCACAATGTAGGTGCTAATCAACATTCGCTGACTGATGTAATGCCAGCTGAATAGAAGGGTCCTTGGGAAGATTACATAAGGTAATGCGTGTAAAAGCCCACGGCCCTCAATATGACATTCAACAAATAACAGCCACTGTTTTAATTTTATTAGCATTCACTCCAATTACTATATGATTAAAAGTACAAAGTGCCTACTTCTAGAGATGCTTGTATTATTAACGTCTGGTCCTAAGTATGCTTTTCAGACTTCAGTGCACCACAGAATCACCTGAAGGGCTTGTTATTCCAGCCCTCTCCCCCAGAGACTCAGATCCAGCAGCTCTATGGGTGGGCCCGAGAACATGCACTCCTAACAAATTCCCCAGTGATCATGCTGCTGGTTGGAGACTGTATTTTGAACAGCAAGTACACGTGGCATAAGGTTTCTAAACATGGAGTATTACCATATCAAGAGTTCTCGGTACTTTAATACTTGTATATTTATGATCCTTGTTCAGAAAACAATAAATGATGGTTGCATTTCAAGTTTACCATCTTATAATTAAATTATTTCTTCACTCTTACACATTACTATATAAAATTACCAAGTCCCTTAATGGTCACATCTATATTTAATTATCAATTAACCCTTCTTTACTTAAGTTAAAAACTAAGTACAACAACGTTTTTCCAAAGAATTCACCTTAGTTAAGGGATTACTGCCATAATCTCTGAAAGGGCAGAAAGAAGAAAGCTTTCTTTTCCTGTACCACAGAATTCTATGTCTAAAACCTTCCCGTTTTTTGGAGGAAAGAATCGTCAGATGCTTAAAGAGGCCTCGAACCACAAAGGAGCTAAGAACTAATGCACTGTGTTATACACATTCTAGCTGCTGGAACAAAGCTCCTTTGTTCTTAGTTTAAGTGAAAAGTCTTTCATTTTAAGTCAACAACCTATACAGCCAGCAGCAAATACACTGTCAGCAACCTCAAAAAATTTCTCAGGACCCTGGAGCAAGAGACAGAGCGTCTCTTACTTTAGAACCACCAGTCTTGACTCCCCAGTCCTGCTTCTCTCCCTCTTCCAGGCCCTAGCCCTACCCACGACCCACAAAGCTCCCACCTATATTGTAGAAGACAGCTTTTCAAAATCCATAATTCCTAACCCCCACTCTCTGCATGCCTTTCAAGCTACCTACCACTGCTTTTGAATCTTCGAAAGGAAAAGCAGACAATAAAATAATCAACTGATTGACCATCTATTTATTCATTTAAGCTTCTCTTGAGCACTCAAGTGCCAGGTACTAAGGATACACTTAATCTAAACCTACTGTGGGAGAGAGAGATGGCATATCTTGGAGTAGACGGGCTTTAAAGGATGGGGAACTACCACCCAGGCACACAGGAGATGTTCCAAGCGGAGCAAGCAGTTGAACCACGTGTATGCATATGTGTGTGTGTTCTGGTCGGAGAGGGCAGAAATCAGTCACAGCTAAATAGATCTAATTTATCCTGAGGGCAGTAGGGTACCTTAAGGAAATTCTGGGTTGGCTGAGGTGTGAGTGAGGAAGACAGCAAAGCTCTTGTAAATGATCACACTAACACAGGTCAGGAGCAGGCTGCAGGGACTCCGTGAGAAGGAATGATGGCCTGAGCAAAAAGGTCGTGGGGCATCAGACTGAAGGCATAGATCTTTGAGAGATTACAGAGCGAGACCAGACAGAACTCTGCCCCGTACTGCTGTGCTGTGCTTGCTCATTCAGTCGTGTCTGTCTCTCTGCGACCCCATGGACTGCAGCCCACCAGGCTCTTTGGTTCATAGGGATACTTCAGGCAAGAATACTGGATTGGGTTCCCATACCCTCCTCCAGAGGATCTTCCCAACCCAGGGATGGAACCCAGGACTCCTGTATTGCAGGAAGATTCTTAACCATCTGAGCCATCAGGGAAGCCCAAGAATACTGGAGTGGGTAGCCTAGCCCTTCTCCAGCGGATGTTCCTGACCCAGGAATTGAACTGGGGTCTCCTGCATTGCTGGTGGATTGTTTACCAGCTGAGCTAGGTGAGGGTAAAGAGAGTTAAGCATGGAGCATATTTCTTGCTTGGACAACTGAATGCTGGCATTCCATCCATTCACTTTCCGGTATGTTAAGTTCTAGGCCACTTCAGGACATCCAAGTAGACATCCAGTGGGATTCTGAAGCTCAGGACTATGCCTGAAATAAAGATTTGGGAGACATCAGCATAGGTAGTTGAGTCTCAGAGGAGTTTCTGTGAGTTTCCACAGAAAATGAGTAGATAGATCCAAACACACCTGAAGAAATTTCTTCTTAGCTTATGAGCTTGCTTAACAGAGTTTAAGCTCCAAATTTATTTTATTCATCACTCTACCAGTTAGCAGGTGCCTGACATCTGATTATTTAAAGAATTCAATAATTATTTGTGTGAACAAGTTTATCTCCTTGGATTTCTCGGGTTGTTAAAATCACCTCATGCGTGCATGCTCAGTTGCTCAGACGTGGCCGACTCGTTGTGACCCCATGGACCGTAGCCTACCAGGCTCCTCTGTCCATGGGATTCTCCAGGCAAGAATACTGGAGTGGGTTGCCATGCCCTCCTCCAGGGGATCTTCCTGACCCAGGGACAGAACCCATGCATCTCCTGCATTGCAGGCAGATTCTTTACCCACTGAACCACCCGGGAAGCCCTAAAATTACCCTATAAACTCACAGAATGTGGACTTAGTTCACTAGCATTAAGTGATCACATTTAAGGGGAAGTGCATCTGTATTTAAATTTTTTACCTCATTGTAAAATTTGATACCTTTTTATCACATGCCCCTGACCTGCTAAAGAGAGCTGGGTGTTAGCAGGTGAGGTAGGAGCCCACTTAAAGATGAGGTTTTCATAAGCCTCTTTTTCCTTCCCCCCCCGCACCTCCTTGTCAGGAGCTGGGGACATTCTGTGCTGCCATCTGTCCCCCTTCTCCCCCTTCCTTCCGACGGGCTGACCCCTTTCCTCTGTCCTCCACAGAGCTGAGTGCTAAGGACACCACGGGGTGCCTCAGTCACTCTGCTGTCATCTCGATCCTTGTTTCTACACCCACAGGGCAGCCAGGCACTGTTAGCTCTAGAACTGCTCACTGGGAGAATGGGGGGCGAGGCAGAGAGTGGGGGGGCAATAACCTGATTTGAGCAGGAGAGAGCATCGAGATGCATGTGTAGAGTGTCCTGAAAGAGTAAAGTAACTGTATTTATCTGTATCAAGGGTTTTAAAAAAATGCTCTCTTTAGCTCTCCCTCTGGCTTTCCATCCCGCTGCAGCACCCTGACACGTCTGCTATCACATCATTCCGTGTCACTACTGCCATTGCACTTCCCAGCATCCACACTCGTTTGATACCTTCCTTAATTCGACTCCTGTTCCTTCACTTGACTAGAGAGTTCTGAAGGGACCGGGCCCAAAGTGCGACTTCGCTCACCAATAATAAAGCTTCATTTTCATATTTCAAACTTGAAGATTAAGAACAAAATCCTTCCATTTTATTATGAGTTTTCACAATAAGAATTACTGTTTACCCAATTCTTAACTTACAGTATCATAAAACTGTAGACTACGTATAAAGTTAACTTAGTAAGATTTTTTTTTAAGCACCGTAGTCAAGATGGAAACTGTTACGGGGTACTTCAATGTCACACTGGACTTCTCATTTTCCTCCTGTCCCACTGGCCACCTTACTTCTCTATTGTATACTGACTCCAAATTACAATACCACTACACCTGTTCCACCTCAGACCTAAGAAACCCAGGTAACATCAAGACCCAACCAATGATTAAGAAACACTGCTTTGCGGTACTATTTATCAGTACAAAGAGGGAGATATTTTGCAAGTGAGAAAGGTTTTGCCTAAAAGCCCCAGTATAAATACAAACCAAAAAATACACAGAAATCCAAGGATCAGAAAGTGCACAAAGTTTAGCACTCTGTAGAATCCTCAGGTCTCCTAAGACACTAAGTTGAGTGCCTGACTCCTCCATCATTTACTGTTCTGTGCTTCTGCGGATGAGAAAGACCACACTTGAGTCTTTAATCACAATTCTGCCATGTTCGTTCTTTCTCAGTAAAGGGATTCACTGACTGCCAAGCAACTTCAGGCTAGAAGGACATAAGCAGTTAAATGGCCATCTATCCCTTTAAACCTTAAATTGCTACTGTAACATAAACATAACCCTTGCTTATAAACTTACTGTTTAAACTTCTACAATCTTTTGTTTTCCCTTCAAAAAAGGAACATTTAAACCCGGATTTCATTATGTCTCAAAGAAAATGTTCTTTCAGAAGAACAGATATAAAATCTGTAGGTAGAGATGGGAGAATCTGCGCTTTCTCCTCTAAACACTAAACACTCCCAACATCCAATCCACTAAATCTCTTCTTAGAACTGGAGGGTTTTGCTGGAGACACGCAAATAAAAAAACAATATACTCATAATGTCTAATAGCGTCAGAAGAAGTAAGAGGAAACAGACTGTAGACTGTGTCTAGGCACCATACTTGGCATAGCGGGAAACTCTGAGACAAAGCCCCCTTTCTAGAGCAGCCACACCCAGTAGGTTCTTCCTCCAAAATGCATTCACAGTCGATCCCTCTTCACCGCCTCCATCTCACATCTCATTACCCTAGCTGATGGCCTTATAATCTTTCAGTTGACCTGCAGTGATAGCCTCCTTACTGATTAGTTGCCCCTTGAACTACCAAGGGCATTCCCACTCCAAGGCTATATACTTGCTTTTCCCTCTGCCTGGAATGTTCTTCCCCTATATCCACAGAGCTCAATCCCTTCAGGTATTCTGTGCAAATGTCATCATATCAAAGAGAGAAATCAACACTAAATAAAACAACCCCAACTCTGCTATCTACATTCCTACAGTTCTTTGTTCTTGTTCATGGCATACATTTATTACTGGTTTTCCCCTGTCTTGAGAGCAGATATTTTTGATTACCTTGTTCACTGCTGTATCCTCTGTGCTCAGAATGGTGCCTAGCACACAGTAGGTATTCAATAAGTATGTTTGATGATGTTTAACTGATAACTAACTGTTCAAGTGAAATAATGATAAGGGCAACAGTAAGCAAACATTTTAAGACAGTTTATAGTTAACTGGTAATTGAATAGCATGGGCCAGTAATACCAACCAAAAGTATACACACGCCCAGACCCTAGTGAAAGAGTAGAGTGGGAAAAGCTAGCTTAAAATTCAACATTCAGAAATCTAAGATCATGGCATCTGGTCCCATCACTTCATGGCAAATAGGTGGGGAAACAGTGGAAACAGGGACAGACTTTATTTTCTTGGGCTTCAAATCACTGCAGATGGTGACTGCAGCCATGAAATTAAAAGATGCTCGCTCTTTAGAAGAAAAGCTATGACCAACCTAGACAACATATTAAAAAGCAGAGACATTTCTTTGCCAACAAAGGTTCATCTAGTCAAGGCTATGTTTTCCAGTCGTCATGTATGGATGTGAGAGTTGGACCATAAAGAAAGCTGAGTGCCGAAGAATTGATGCTTTTGAACTGTGATGTTGATGAAGGCTCTTGAGAGTCCCGTGGACTGCAAGGAGGTCAAACTAGTCAATCCTAAAGGAAATCAGTTCTGAATATTCACTGGAAGGACTGATGCTGAAGCTGAAGCTCCAATACTTTGGCCACCTGATGCAAAGAACTGACTCACTGGAAAAGACCCTGATGCCGGGAAAGATCGAAGGCAGGAGAAGGGGATGACAGAGGATGAGATGGTTGGATGGCATCACTGACTTGATGGACATGAATTTGAGCAGGCTCTGGGAGTTGGTGATGGACAGGGAAGCCTGGTGTGCTGCAGTCCATGGGGTTGCAAAGAGTTGGACTAAGCAAATGAACTGACGTGAACTGAGACCTTATCACAGCCCCCACTAAATCTCTTCAGGTGGCATTCTGAAAAAGTCTATGTTAAAACAGCTTCCTAGGTGATTTTATGGGTTTTTTTTTAACTGTGGTAAAATATTTATAACATAAAATTTGCCATTTTAACAATTAACAGGTGATTCTATTCTGCAACTCTGTTGAAAACTACTGGCATAATAGTATAAAAGTTAAGCAGAGGAAAGAACAGCTGAAGATGGGGATTAAAGAAATGTCCCAGGTTATCTCAGTAGGAGGATGGCCCTTGGAGCTGAATACAGGTCTACTACTTACTAGCTGTGAGACTGGGCAGGTGACTTAGCTCTCTTAAGCTTCCATACCCACAAATGAAGATAATTTCTATACCCTCGCTCTCCCCATGTCCCCTGCAAACTGCTTCAAGGTTACTGTAAGGTGAACAATGAAATCATGCACCTACAGTATCTACTTCAGTGTACGTAACAGGCACCAAAGAACTTACTGGAATTAATAGAACCAGAACTTACTGGAATTACTTTCGTTCAAATAGGGAAATAAACTTGTATTGGCAAAAACACAAAAAGCAGGTGAAACCCAGACCTATGTGGCTATTAAAATGCCTCTTCTTCTACTGACAGGACTGGTGAAAAATTTGGTAGGGGTTCCAAAGATACGATCATATTAGAACAGTGGGTCTCAAACTTGTGCATGGTTCAAAATTACCTGGAAGTATGTTAAACACAGATAACTCTGTTTTGGTGATTCTGGGGTGAGGCCTGATAATTTGTATTTCTAACAAGTTCCCAGGTAGTATTGAGGCAGTTGATTATTAGTCAAAGGGTATGAAGTTTAAATCATGTAAGATGAGTAAGTCCTAGAGATCTACTGGACAGGATCATGCCTGCAGTTAACAATACTATGTTGCACACTTTAAAGTGTTCTAGGAATGCAGATTTTATGTTGTGTTCTTATCACAGTAATAGTAATAATAAACAAGAAGGTGAGAGAAAACTTCTGGAGGTAACGGATAAGATTTGTGGCAGTGATGTAGTAATGGTTTCATGGGTGCATACTTGTCTAACCCCATCAAAGTTATACACATTAAATATGTACAGCTTTTTTTTTTTTTTTAGATTTCCCTGGTGGTCTTCCTGGGCTTCCCTGATAGCTCAGTTGGTAAAGAACCCACCTGCAATGCAGGAGACCCTGGTCCAATTACTGGGTCAGGAAAATCTGCTGGAGAAGGGATAGGCTACCCCCGCTCCAGTATTCTTGGGCTTCCCTTGTGGCTCAGCTGGTAAAGAATCCAACTGCAATGCAGGAGACCTGGGTTCAATTCCTGGGTTGAGAAGATACCCTAGAGAAGGGAAAGGCTACCCACTCCAGCATTCTGGCCTAGGGAATTCCATGGAATGTACAGTTCATGTGATTGCAGAGTTGGACATGACTGAGTGACTTTCACTTCACAACTTTTTTATGTCAACCATACCTCAATAAAGTGATCAAAAGAAACTCACAAAGAATTAGAGTATGCATATCCTAAAAAAAACTCAGAACATATAAATTCAGTAAAATTTTTAAAAAAACCTAAAATAGTTCACTAAAAAAAAAAAAAAACTATAACCAGTAATTTCTTATGATTTTCAGGACATTTTAAAATCAGAAAAAGTCAACTATTACAATTTTAAAAACAAACAAGAAAAAATTCATACCACTGGTATCCTAATGAGAAGTTACGAAAATGAATTCAAAGTTAATTCTTAGAATATTCACTGTTTTAAAAGAAAAAATCTAGAGAAAACAAAATCCAAAATGCGTTTTAAAAGAACAAATGTAACTGAAATTTCCAATAGGTAGATAACAAAAAAAGAACACTTACAGGTATGAAGGCATTCCGTCACTGTAGTTGGCTTGATGAGATACCCTTTACAGATATAGCAGGTGATGTAAGGATTGAAATCTTTCACCAAATGTTTCCTTTGGGTAGCCATTCGTGGTTAGCTAGGACTGGCTCTAGTAGTTCAGGCAAAAAAGGGTATTAAGTGGATGGAAGTTGGATCCCAGGAGCTGGTGTGGCGTTCCCAACTGGGTGTCCCGAGGCATGAGAACTAACATCCAGACTTCTCATGAGATCGCTGGTCATCACTTCTTTTGGTGGTTCTGCTTTCCCATATCTTCTTCCACAATAATTTTAAAAAGATGAGAGAAACAGGTGTCAAATTCTTTGTACTGGATTAATACCAGTATATTAGCAACAAGCATTACATGTTCCAAATTGCGTGAAGAGGTGAAAGGACATTTCCCTCTGTGTGATATTAATTTGTAAACCTGCTATGATTAATTCAGAATAATGACGAATTCATCTGATACTGAGGCCTCAACTATCACTTCTAAACAAATGACACCTGAGACTATTAACTCGGGTTTTGATATCTTTACCTCTCCAGTAATGCATTTTAACTGTCTGCTTGACTGCTCTATTAGGAGTTCCTGCCAACACAAGCTGAAGATTCAAAATTGAAATCATTATCCTCCCTATCAAAATGCTCCCTATTTCCATTCTGTACTCCACATCAAGCCGTAATCAAATCAAATGGATGCCCTTTTCCATTCCACCCGCAGCAATGCTACTCAAATATTATCTCTTCACCCGCAGTCCAACTTAGATTCTACCAAGTTTTATTCTATTACATTTGGAGCCCCTTATCAAAGAATGTCAGGGTCTCCTCTTTGCTCTGCAACAGAGAAATGTTTAAATTTCTCAGCTTGTCATAAAAGACCCTCCACAGGCTGATCTTAACACACTGTTCAACAGTCAGGCAAACTGAAAGGATGACTCTCTTCACAGTCCATTCTGCAGGTTCCACGCCCTCTACCCAATGATTCCTGCTCCTCTGTTGCTGTTTAGTTACTAAGTCATGTCTGACTCTTCTGTGATTTACAATTATCTTCATTCTTAATCTCCTCTATTAGACTGCAAAACCTTAAATACATACCAGTCATATTTAGTAAATGTACAACCTGGGCAATGTTACTTACCTAAGCCTTAGGGTTTTTTAAACTGTAAAATGAAAACAAGAACGCCAGCCTCCTATGGGACTTCCCTAATTGTCCAGTGGCTAAGACTCTGCACTCCCAATGCAGGGGGGCCCGGGTTTCCATCCTTGGTCCCAGAATAAAATCCCACAAGCCACAAGTAAGAGTTCACATCCTGCAACTGACGATCAAGCATGATGCAACTAAGACCTGGCACAGTCAAATACATAAGTAAAGAAATAAAGAATGCCAGCCTCCTACAGCAGGGACGATGAAATCAGACAACATACATACAGCTAGCACACTATAAAAACTGAACGTCATTAACATTTTTAAAAACTTTTTTTCCCCCAGAAATGTCTAGCATGGCTCGTCCACATGGTTGCTTTAAAAAGTTTTAAATGTTTCTTACAACAAACGTGTCCTCAGAGAACATGAAACATAATATGAGAAAAACGTGGGGACTTCCTAAGTTAATTCTGTAAACAAAAACCTTCTCCTACTTCAGCTGTTAACTCATAGGTTAAGTATAAAGCAACCGAAGAGGTAAAAGGCATCACTCCATCCTTCCATCGGCAGACACTGTACCACTGAGTATGTGCACAGAATAGGTTCTGCAAGTAATCATCGTATCTGCGCAAGGGGTCTGGGTTCTGGTCCTTAGCCCTGTACGATCTTCAGTAAGGCCGTGCCTGGGTCTCGGCTTCCTCCTCTACACACCGGGATTAACGGCCCTGCCTTTCTCACACGTTTGCCACGAAGCTCCAAAGTCTGAGAAAGTCCTCTGAAAGAGGACATGCACAGTCCCGACCGAGGGAGGCTTTTAGGATTGTAAGCCACAGAGCCCTGTCACCACGGCGGTTAAAGGAAGCCAGCGCGGGCAGGGACTCGGCAGGGGCGGGAGGGAACTTTTCCGCGTCCTGGGCAGAACCCGGTAGCCACTGCCCTGGGCGGTCCGAGCACGAGTCGCCCCGCCCGCCCGGCAGGTGCGCGGGCCCGGGCTCGGCCGACGCGCGGCTCGGGCCGGGCCGGAGCTGCGCCGAGGAGGACGCGCCGCCTCTGTCCGGGTCTGGCGCTGGCCGCCCTCTCCGCCCCCCAAGCGCAGCGCGCGACCTCGAAGCTCCCAGACTCCGGCTGGCCACCCCCACCTCCGCCCCCAAGGGGCTCGCCTGGCTCCCGGCGGGGTCGGCCGCGGCAGGTGCCTGGGGGTGCCACTCCAGCTCTCTGCGCAAACTTGGGCGTGCAGCGCGGGGGCGGCCGGAGTTCCGGCCCCTCAACCGCTCTCCAGCCCCCCGGGTACCTACCCCGCGGCCGCCGCCGCCGCTCCTTGCCTCCAGCGCGCCGGCCTCAGAGGGAAGGAAAGTGAAAGAGAAACAGCGCCCGCCGCGGCCTGGCCGGTCCCCGCGCCCCGTCCGCCCTCCCCCTGCAGGCGGGAGCGCGCCCGCTCCGCGGGGCCACTCGGCTCGGGCCCGATAGGGCGCGGCGGGCCTCCAGGCCCAGGGCCGGTGCCGCCTCCAAGGGCAACTCCACCCCCTTCCAACCGCCGGCGCCGCCGGCCGGCCCCGCCCCCGCCCCGCCCCCGCAGGCCACGCCCGCAGGCCCGCGCTCCTCGCAGGTGCCACGGCAGCCCCGCCCGCCCAGGTTCCCGGTAGCTTTGAGCAAATTCTGTCTGTTCTTCCGCCTCACCAACAGCCCCTCCCAGTTGTTTTCATCATAACAATGTCTGGCATATTTTCCCTGGCGGGTTTACAAGCAATGGTCAGTGCTGAGAATGAGTCACCCTGTGAGAAATTGTCTACTCAGCTGCGTCTTTCCCAAACCAGCCCCACGCAGGCCACGGTGGGGACCAAGACCTATTGATTTGCACCTTATTTAAGAACCACTAAGGAACCTGGTGGACTTCTCAGGTGGCGCTAGTGGTAAAGAACCCGCCTGCCAATGCAGGAGACAGGGGAGACGTGGATTCGATCCCTGGGTCAGGGACGATCCCCTGGAGGAGGGCAGAGCGACCCATTTCAGCATTTAGAGGAGCCTGGTGGGCTGCAGTCCATGGGGTCGCCAAGAGTGGGACCTTGCTGAAGCGACTTAGCACGCAAGGAACTTGGTACTTGGGGTGGAGTGGGTGTATATCAGGACCACCGACAACTGTAAGCAAGCAGGAGAACCCTAGGGGTGGGGGATGTAACTGGAAAGGTAGAGTTTTGTTTGCAAGCTTCCAAACAAAAAGATCCAGTTCTCTTTCTAGTGGACCTGAGAACTACAAGAGGCCATTCATTGCAAAAAAATTGATTCAAAAGCATACTCTAAAGGATTTCTCAAAATCATTCAGCCCTAATATTTTGCATTCCACAAACATAAATTTCTACTAAAACCAGTACTTTGCTAAACATAAATTAGACTTGGTTCTTCCTTGCTTAGAAGACTGGAATCCAGTAATCCTAAAATAGCAGGCAAATCAGTGTTGTCTCCACCAGTAAAACAAAAGTTCAAAAGAACATCCCAAAGGGTATCTGTCAAAGGCAACTTCCAATCTTGCGTGTTAGAAAGAGGAAAACGTACTGCCATAACATACATCATCTTTGCTTCTGAGAAGTGAAAGCACTGATGGCTAAGGAGTTGACAGTACTGGGAGCGGGGAACTAATGCAGAGTATTTCCTTCACCTCCAAGCGAGTCACCTTACTTACTACCTACCAGAGTGGAGATGGCTCTAGTGGCAAACCAATGAACCCAATGGCTGTTCATCTGGCGGCAGACAGACGTTCAAAGATACATTTCAAGTCAAAAATGCACTGAGTGACAAGACAGCTTTCACAAAATAGCCAATTTATAATTAAACTAAGGTAGCATGAATGCAACCTTTAAAAATTACCATTTTAATATCATAGCAAGAGCAACAGATTTTCTGAAACAGTTTCCAGTGACCACATTTTCATATTCCTCAGAAGAACCACTTTAGAAAAGTATACATGCCAATTTCCAAGCTGGGATCAACTTCAGTAAGTCCTGGCAATCACACTGAGCAACGAATATACGTCCTGTAAGATGACTTTACAGCTGCTGGACGGCTCTGCAGATAGTTCATCCTGAAAACTCATTATACATATGGATATGTGAAAAGTCACCCTATTTCTAGTGTATTTTTAAAATAGAAGATACTATTGTATACATTGAATACTACAACATATACACTATGACTTGCTATCTTCCTAATTTGCATCTGAATTTATTTTAAATGTATTTTTAAAGACTAGCACTTAATGAAGTCCTGGGAATGTAAGTGTGATTGGTGATCAAGTGTGTTGTTGTTCACAGTAAGTCATGTCCAACTCTTTGCAACCCCATGGGCAGCACACCAGGTTCTCATGTCCTCCACTCTCTCCCAGAGTTTGTCAAATTCATATCCATTGAGTCGGTGATGCTATCAGCACTAAGTGGGGTTAACTGGCATTCCCTGAGGAAATGAATGTGTGGCTGGATAGTAGGATTTATGCTAACAATGGAGACGGGGTCACAAATGTGCTATAGAGCAGTAGCTGAAGATAGACATGGAGGTAGGGTTTTCATAATAAAGCTGCAAATGGTGGTCTCGGAAGCAGGAAGAGAATGACAGCTTTGCAAGAAAATCTGCGCTTTGTGTCTTGAGGCAGTATGGTTTCTAGTGAAGTGTTCAGTAGTTTCTCCTTTCCCCTCTTCAGCTACCACCTCACCTTGCTCATTCAAAGGAAAAAAAAATGCACACACACACACACACACAAAGCAAAAACAAAAACTCAAACATTTGTTGGGTAAAAAAAAGAAATGGTGAGAGGGAATGTTGAGAAGTGGCCAGTGTCCCAATTCATGTATAAGTTCTAAGCATTTAAACATAGACTTCTAGCTGCTCTGTTGCTTCTCCTCCCGTCAGACTGCCTTCTAGTAACTCATCTCTTGGTCCTTTGGTTCTGACTGTGGGGACTGCAACAATACAGTCTTGAGACATAGAAGCCTCAGTATAGCTCTGATAACGAATATCAAAAACCAGAGGGACGTTCAAGTAGACAAAGGCCTTGGAACAACTAAATATACAGGACCAAGAAAGAGAAAAGGCAGATAGCTGAGGTCCCCTTACCACTGATCTACTTGAGCTTTCTCACTTTACAGATGCAGAAGCCAAGATCCTGAGAAGTGGCAAATTCATCATCACATAGCTGATTTTGGTCACGATCAAAACGAAGGCACATATTACTTACACATCCTAAGAGAACTTCTTAAACCCAAGAATTTAAGAGGGGTTAGGTTAAAAAACCCACTCCAGTACTCCTGCCTGGGAAATCCCACGGATGGAGGAGCCTGGTGGGCTGCAGTCCATGGTGTCACTAAGAGTCGGACACAACTGAGCGACTTCCCTTTCACTTTTCACTTTCATGCATTGGAGAAGGAAATGGCAACCTACTCCAGTGTTCTTGCCCGGAGAATCCCAGGGATGGGGGAGCCTGGTGGGCTGCCGTCTATGGGGTCGCACAGAGTCGAACACAACTGAAGCGACTTAGCAGCAGCAGCAGCAGTTAAAAAAAAAAAAAAAAACTTTTAAAAAAAGAAAGAAACTTTATAAATGAAAGGAGGAAGGGAAAT
This sequence comes from Capra hircus, assembly GCF_001704415.2. Classification (NCBI taxonomy): domain Eukaryota; kingdom Metazoa; phylum Chordata; class Mammalia; order Artiodactyla; family Bovidae; genus Capra; species Capra hircus. The sequence continues at coordinate 38,537,329 of NC_030833.1, forward strand.
AATGAATACAGTGTACTTAGGAGTGAACTGGTCACTGGTGATTTCCCATCAAAGGAGAAAAATCACACAGCAATAACTTGTTTCACTTGATCACTGATCCAGATTCTTCCGGAAAACCACAAATAACAACTTGGCTCCTGACAACCCTTGGAACTACTTGGGGCTATCTGTATACCTAAGAAATGTTTCCATTACTTTATACTTTTAGGTATAGATTTTTATTTCGGTTCAGGCTGGGCTATGGATGGGCAATTCTGTACTGAAAAGTTCACATTCCTTTCTTGTCTAATATATCATCAGTGAACAGATGTTTAACAGCATAACATTTTAAAAATAAAGTTATATCTTTATTTCCCTGAAATATTAAACAAGATGACTTTTCCATTATTGCAAATTATTTTATGTACCTAAGTATGCTATTTAAGCTTTGAACATAGAATATCTCTGACATAAAACTACCCTCTGTAATCTAACAGTCATCCCACAAAGATTTCAGAAAACATTAAAATTTAAAGTGTCCTATTGGGCCTCAATGTATTTATTTTATGGCCATGGAGATTACAGCTCAAAATCTATGACTGCCTAAAATCAATGATGGAGGAATGGGAAGGAACACAGAACTGAAGGACTTCTCACCACCCTTCACCATCTTTTTCCCTTAATGTACCCCTCCCTTGTAATCAATAACTCTCAAGGACTCTCTCTGCTAAATGTCTCCTGAATCCTTCCACTTAACCTACCCTGGTCCAGATCACCATCATATCCACCCATCATTACTTCAGTGAACTCTTAAGCGGTCTTCCTACAGCTCTTCTCTGCCAAACCATTCTCCAGAGCACAGCAGAGGACCCTTGCCAACTAAAAATTTGATCATGCTGCTCCCTGACTTAAAAAAATCCTTTGTCCCTAAGATTAAAGCCCAAACACCTAATAAGCCCATCCCATAACCCTGTTACTTCTGCAGCCTCTACACTGAACTCCATGCTGCAGCCATAATGAACCTTTTTACCCTCTAGCTAGCTGCTGCTACTGCTGCTAAGTCGCTTTAGTCATGTGGACTCTGTGCGACCCCATAGGTGGCAGCCCACCAGGCTCCCCCATCCCTGGGATTCTCCGGGCAAGAACACTGGAGTGGGTGGCCATTTCCTTCTCCAATGCATGAAAGTGAAAAGTGAAAGGGAAGTCGCTCAGTTGTGTCCGACTCTTAGTGACCCCATGGACTGCAGCCCACCAGGCTCCTCTGTCCATGGGATTTTCCAGGCAGGAGTACTGGAGTGGGGTGCCATTGCCTTCTCCAACACTCTAGCTAGGGATGAGCTTTATTCTTTCAAATAAGAATCCTGTCCCTATCCCATCTCAGTCCCCTCCTGATCCTTGCTAAATCTGCCCAACTCGTGTGTGTGGGTGTGTGTGGGTGTGGGTGTGTGTGTGGGTGTGTGGGTGTGCAGGTCTCCCACATTGCAGGCAGATTCTTTACCAGCTGAGCCACAAGAGAAGCATATATATATATATACGAGAGAGGGAGAACACACAGCTCGTGCTTATTCTCTCAAGCCCCATGCTACACTGAACTGTACTACCTGGCTGACTTGTCTGAGCCTCCTGCTAGTGTGCAGGCCCTGTGGATCTGTCACTTGACTGTGCATCCCTAGCACAGGGGATGACAAACAGTAATCATTCAAATAAATATTGACCGAAAAACTGGGTAAGTGCACACAAAGATATTCTGTGTATTTGTGGGGAGGGAGATTTCTTCTTGAAGGGATCCTTACAAAGGATATGTTTATCACCGCCCTCCAGAACTACTAATTAAAGTCACACCAAGCAGTAGAGAGAGAGACTTACGCACAAGAAACGATTATAGAGTAATACACCTCATTTACTAATGAAGTGTTAGATGAAAGAATCAAATGACAAAATCTCCAGTTGAAAGAGGAAATACTATGGGTGGTCAAAAACTAGCCCTACATGCTTAAGATTTGGCCAGTTACAAAGACAGTGATAGTAAGGCAAAATACCAAAAACTATGGATATTAACAATAAATGAGAAAGCCAGAGACAAAAAGAGAATTAAGTCAAAATACTAAAAGTGAGTACAGATAAATAGCATTAGGAATAGAGATAAGATCAGTCTGCTAAAGACTGTGCAACTAGCTAAATAAATATTTTAAAGTGCTTTAGATACACTATGCTAAAGAGACAAACCAACCACATTTTTCCCCTTGAGAGGCAGATAAAACTGGCTCTATTTTCTTTACTGTGATGTCAACAGTTGGCCGGAGCAAGTTCTACTTCAACTGGAAGAACAGAAGTTGGAACTAGAATAGGTACAGACTGTATGTGAAAACTGGATTTACTCCAATCATCAGGGCTACCATATTTTAAAACATCAGTATAGAATCACAACTGTTACTTTGAAAGGTCAGATTAAATCCCCAAAGATCATAAATGGACAAAGGACCTAAATACAGAAGCATAGAGTATGTCATCAAATTTGAATGTAGATGATTCTAAGTTAGGAGTGATTATGGAAAAGTTAGGGGAAAAATATTCTATCAAGAAAAAAAAAGCATACGAAACTCAACTGGGGCAAATGCAATGTATAAACTTAGTGACAGAACATTCATACCAGAGAAAAGTAGGCACATGAATCGAAAAAGTCCTAACTTCATAGGTAGCTGTGGTTTAGAAAAGGATACTGCACCCAGAGAGCCCGGCTTTGCAGTAAGGGCAAATCTCGTAACTTCCCTTGGCTTTATCTGCTTCTTACGAAAATTGGGACTAATAGTCTCTTAACCACTGGCGCATCGGGAAGATTTTTTTTTATACTTGTGCATTGTTATAATGAGCATATATAAGATGAAATAAGTGAGAAAATTTTTAATAAATTGTAACCTGTAAAGGACTACAAAAATGTAAAGTTTAAGTAGGAACTGTGTGGACCACCAGCAGATGAAGAGTACCTAGTAATTCTGTCCCACTCAACAAAGTCCTGACAGTAAGTGTACCCAAGAATGTTGGTAGAATGAATGAGACACTCCTGGCGGGGCAATGGAACCAGCACACAGAATAAACTCAGGCATGCGGTGGTCAGAAAGCACTCCCTCCTCTGAACTCAATACTCAACACACTCAATATTTCAAAACAAAATGGGGAAACTTAAATATTTCACTGAGCAATTCAAAGTAGTACAAAGAAAACTAGTTCTACAAAAATGGTTAGCAATTTGGGTTAGTTCAACATTGTAGAATGGGTATGTTAAATCTTTATTCACTCCTCTGGAATGAAGGCGTAGCAAAAAATGTTTTCCATTAAAGAGCAAATATTCCAGGCCAGGGTCATAGTTAGGCCGTTATGAACCATCTCCAGCTATCGGTTCTCAGCTAACGAGGATTAGTAGGACTCTCAGTCTGCAGGCAGGGAGAAGACACAGGAAGGACATGAATCTTTGGTTAAGAGCTAACACTTTAGCAGGGTAACTGTGGTGTTGAAGACTCTTGAGAGTCTCTTGCACTGCAAGGAGATCAAACCATTCAATCCAAAAGGAAATCCACCCTGAATATTCATTGGAAGGACTGATGCTGAAGCTGAAGCTCGAATCCTTTGGCCACCTGATGTGAACTGATTCACTGAAAAAGACCCTGATGCTGGGAAAGACTGAAGGTAGAAGGGGACGACAAAGGATGAGATGGTTGGATGGCATCGCCGACTCAATGGACATGGTTTGAGCAAGCTCTGTGAGATGGTGATGGACAGGGAAGCCTGGTGTGCTGCAGTCCATGAGGTCGCAAAGAGTCGGACACAACTGAGCAACTGACCTGAACTATAAAACTGTAACACTCTGCTGGCTGGGAGGCCGGGGAGGCAGCAGGAGTAGGAAAGTGGATCTGAAAGAGGAGGATGTCAAAAAACCAAAGACACCCCTCTTGCCTGAGCTTCACAATTCCATCTTGGACGAAATACAAAAAAACGCCTTTGAAAACAAAAGGCAAATTAGTCTTCATACTGTATTCGACTACTCAAAGACTTAATGGCTAAGATACTGATTAATTTTTGGACAAGTTTGTGGAAATGCTAAAAGAAAACTGGCCTAAATTAAAGTGGGACAAGTGAGGAGTGGATTAGCTATAGTATTAGATAGACATTCTTAACTCATGACCTTCAGGGTGATAAACCCTAGAACAGTCTCAGAGGCTGTGATAAGTTGTTCTTGATAGTTCAGCAGGAGAGAGACACTGCTTGTCTTCAATGGTTCCTTAGTTTGTCTGTTGAAAGGAGTTCTCCCAGATGACCGGAAAAACTCCTGCCAGTTATCAAAACTTCCCTTGATACCTTCTAAATAAAGAAGCTGAAAAAGGCACCAGTATCAAAGCATCTTTGATCAGACGATGAATGAGAAGAAAAGATGGCTGCAGAGAAAACAGTTAACAGAGCATAACCCCACTTAGGAGCAGGCAATGGCACCCCACTCCAGCACTCTTGCCTGGAAAATCCCATGGACAGAGGAGCCTGGTGGGCTGCAGTCCATGGGATCGCTAAGAGTCAGACATGACTGAGCGACTTCACTTTCCCTTTTCACTTTCATGCACTGGAGAAGGAAATGGCAACCCACTCCAGTGTTCTTGCCTGGAGAATCCCAGGGACGAGGGAGCCTGGTGGGCTGCCGTCTGTGGGGTCGCACAGAGTCGGACGCGACTGAAGCGACTTAGAAGCAGCAGCAGCAGCAACCCCACTTAACCAGGACTTTATCATTACTGCTGTATCCCTTGAATCAAATCTAAAACATGATATGGGACTTCCCTGGCAGTTCAGTGCTTAGACCAGGTTGGTTAAGATTCTTTACTTCCACTGCCAGGGGCATGGTTCAATCCCTGATCAAAGTTAAGATCCTGCATGCCATGCTGGGCGGCCAAAAAAAAAAAAAAAAGTCTAAAACATAACAGACTCTCATTAAATATTTGTTGAACATGTTGAATGGAGGGAAAGGATGAAGGAATGTACAAACAGATAAATGAATTCTGACTTTGCGACCAAACTGCCTGTGTTGAAATTCTGGCACAATCTCACACTAGCTCTATGTTTTAGGAAAAAGAACTGTTTTCGGACTCAATTTCCTCACCACTTAAATGGATATTATAGAAGTATGCAACTCTGAGGAGTTTTTATGAGGATTAATGAGATGATATAAGTAATGCACACTTATGCATTATATATGAGATGATATATATGAGATTATATATGAGATGATGTAAGTAAAGCTAACAAACACTTACTGAATTAACTTTAAGAATTTCCTATCCTGGATGAAACAATGAACCATGAGATGTAATTTAAGGCCTGACGACAAACAAATACTTCAAACAAATGCCTTCACACAATTTACTTTCTTTTAGGGTGCACACGGAGGCAACAGTTAGTCACCTAACTTTGCTGCCCAGTGCCCCTCCTCCTCCTGCAAGAATTTTAAAGCAAGATTACTCTCTAAGTGGCAAATGTGTAAAATATGGAAATCAGGGCTTAATTTACTCACCAAGATGAAATTAAGAAACAGGATGTACACAGCAGTATAGAGTTTTATGTAAGACTTCAACAGAGTGACCTGGGCATACTCTCGGATATTAAGTTGATCAGGTTACCCTAAGACAAGCGGTAGTGAATCAGTCAGGAGAAAGGCTAGGACTTTCCAGTTTCTGTAAAGCATAGTTCTTTCAATTAAAAAGTTATGGATAAGGTAGTCACAAAGGACTTCATGGCAATACACCCTTTAACAGTCTCAGAGGCTGTGATAAGCTGTTCTTGATAGTTCAAGAAGAGAAGTAGTCAAATGTAAAGATACAAAGTACAATAGGGGTTGCCTAAGGCTTGGGGCTGGGTGGATGGGGAGCAATGGGAACAAAAGGTTATTTAATGGGTACAGAATTTCAGTTGGGGATCCCAAGATGGAAAAAGTTTCAGAGATGGACGGTGGTAACGGCAGTACAATAATATGAATGTTTTTAATGCCATGGAACTGTACACTTAAAAAAAGACTGAATGGTAAAATTTGCATTATGTTTATTTTATCATAATGTTTTAAAAGTTCTGGGAAGAAAAATCTTCCTTTTTTAAAAAAGGAAAAAGAAGTCACCAGCAAACAGTAAGATCCTTGACAACTCACTTCATGAGCCATAATCAACGGCTTGCTTCATGACCCATCTATAAAACCACTTTAGACTTGGGATACATCATCTCTAATGGGCCTTGAAGATCTTTAATAATGGTTGTACAATTTGGGAGCATTACCCAGAGCGAACTGCATCTGTAATGGGTCAGGAGGGAACATTTTAGGCCTTGTGGGCCATGTGATTTCTGTCACAACCACATAACTCTGCCCATACAGGGCAAAGGCTGCCAAAGACAGTATGTAAACAAATGGATGTAGCTATCTTCCAATAAAACTTTTCAATAAAGAAAATAAATAGAAACAGGCAGGTAGCCAGATGTAGCCCTTGGGCTACAGTTTGCCAGCTCCTTACCCAAAGAATATCTCTGTGAACATGCATTTTACTGTTGTTGTTTAGTCACTAAGTTGTGTCCAACTCTTTTGCAACGCTATGGACTGTAGCCTGCAAGGCTCCATGAACAGATAATAGCAATTAAAAAGTTCCCTATATCCCAAGGTTGAAAACTTCTATAGTTTCAATAAGCTTTTGATGACAGTCTCAAACCAGGTGCAACATCTTAAATCAAAATTTCCGCTATTTTCCAGGAATGAGTAGGATACAGTGGCTAAACTAATAGAAGGGAGTCGTCCTCATCACTATTATCATCATCAAACAGCCAGGAGAGTTAGAAACAATCTTTTATTCTTCTCTGTAAAGATCTGCATAATCAGATATTTCTCCTTAGTTACGATGGAGAAAGTTTACCAACAAAGAGAAGAAGGATATTAAACAAAAACATTCTCTCCTGTTTGCCAAAGAGCAGGGCTTAGTCCCTCAACTCTGACTTCAAAGCACCGAACAGTCATGGTGGCATTTAAAGAGAAAGGATTTCCCCATTCTGCCTGGGATTCTAGGGTGCTGACCTAAGAGAAAACACAGGACTTCGAGGGGTAAGCTTTCTGCTTGCATACTGATAGACGGTGCTGCGAGCTGGCCTGACCTGGGGAAGCCATGCTGGAGAGTGTGTGTACATGTCATCTCCAGCCTCAGTAGCCTGGACCCTGGTCGCAGAAGCAGCCCTGAATGGCAGGATGGTGAGCATTCACCTTCCCATCTCCATAGACCTTTGAAGGACAACAGCTGCAAGGAGCGACAGCACGTTTGAAATCAGGATACTGTGTCTATGGGAACTAGATCTGGCCTCACAGCCTAAGGAGAGGAGAGATGCTTCCACTTCTACAGATGCTAAACAGAGAAATTTACACAGCTTGAGTACTGATGATACTCGGCCCCCTGAAGCTTTTCGGACGAGTGTTGCATGTAAATCAAGAAGGATCTGTGAGGGGGGGAAAGAGTTGCAAAGTACTTTTCACGTAAGTCATTAAGACTGAGCACCATTCACTACCTACATTGTAGAATTACAACAGGGGAGGTTTTGACATTAGATCGTGTGAATGCTGGCATTTTAATTTACCAAATTAAGAACACTGCAGTCCAAGGAAGAGATGTAATTACATGTATTTGCTTACGTTTTTAAAAGGTAAATTTTGTCAAGAATTGTTCTTGATTTGAACAACTTACAATGGTGTTTCACTTCTTAAAATTTCAGAGGATGATACTTATCATGAACACCGACAAGGAAGTTAATTGGAATATGATGATTATAAATTAGCAGATCACCATTTCCTTTACAGTGGAGTTCCTGAACAATTTGTTCTTTAACCCTCTTTACCTGTGAAGTCTGAAGTTTTAAGTGAAGTACTCACTTCTACCAGCAAAAGAAAGAATTTCTGTAATTAGAAACTGAATTTATACTTTATACAAGTTAGTTCACTTCGGAAGTATCCAACAATAAACACTAGTCATTAATAAAACTGGATACATAGAATTTAACTTTTAAAAGTTGATATTTATAATATCCATACTCAACAACAATATGGATATTTCTCACTTTTATACTTTACTCATTAACCTCATTATTTAAATATTCCACATTAAGGGTTAAATATTACATGTTTTATATCTGCACAGATTTCTTCTAAATGCCTGCTAAGGGTTGAATTGTATGCCCCAAAAGATACACATAAAAAATACAAATACAAAACTCTCAACTTTTATTTTTTTCTGTGACTATGACTTAATTTGGAGAAGAGGTCTTTGAAAGTATCACCAAGTACAATGAGGTCATACTAGAGTAGCAGGGCTCTTAATTTAATATGACTCAGTTCAGTTCAATTGCCCAGTTGTGTCCAACTCATTGTGACCCCACGGACTGCAGCACACCAAGCTTCCCTGTCCATCAACTCCCGGAGCTTGCTCAAACTCATGCCCATAGAGTCGGTGATGCCATCCAACCATCTCATCCTCTTTCGTCCCCTTTTCCTCCTGCCTTCAATCCTTCCCAGCATCAGGGTCTCTTCAAATGAGTCAGTTCTTCGCATGAGGTGGCCAAAGTACTGGAGTCCCAGCTTCAGCATCAGTTTTTCTAATGAATATTCAGGACGGATTTCCTTTAGGATGGACTGCTTGCACCTCCTTGCAGTCCAAGGGACTCTCAAGAGTCTCCTCCAACACCACAGTTCAAAAGCATCAATTCTTTGGCGCTCAGCTTTCTTTATAGTTCAGCTCTCACATCCACACATGACTACTGGGAAAACCATACCTTTGACTAGACAAACCTCTGTCAGCAAAATAATGTCTCTGCTTTTTAATATGCTGTCTAGGTTGGTCATAACTTTTCTTCCAAGGAGCAAGCATCTTTTAATTTCAAGGCTGCAGTCACCATCCGCAGTGACTGTGGAGCCCAAGGAAATAAAGTCTGTCACTGTTTTCTGTTGTTTCCCCATCGATTTGCCATGAAGTCATGGGACCGGATGCTATGGCCTTAGTTTTCTGTATGTTGAATTTTAAGCTAGTGTTTTCATTCTCCTTTTATTTTCATCAAGAGGCTCTTTAGTTCTTCTTTGCTTTCTGCCATAACGGTGGTGTTATCTGTGTATCTGAGGTTATTGATATTTCTCCCAGGAATCTTGATTCCAGCTTGTGCTTCATCCAACCGGGCATTTTACATGATGTATTCTGAACATGTTAAAATAGCAGATTGACAATATACCACCCTGACGTACTCCTTTCCCAGTTTGGAACCAGTCTGTTGCTCCATGTCCAGTTCTAACTGTTGCTTCTTGACTTGCATACAGATTTCTCAGGAGGCAGGTCAGGTGGTCTCCCATCTCTTTAAGAATTTTCCACAGTTTGTTGTGATCCACACAGTCAGAGGCTCTGGCATAGTCAATAAAGCAGAAGTAGATATTTTTCTGGAACTCTCTTGCTTTGTCTATGATCCAATGGATGTTGGCAATTTGATCTCTGGTTCCTCTGCCTTTTCTAAATCCAGCTTGAGAAACTGGAAGTTCACAGTTCACATACTATTTAAGCCTGGCTTGGAGAAACTGGAGCATTACTTTGCTAGCATGTGAGATGAATGCAATTGTGCATTAGTCTGAACATTCTTTGGCATTGCCTTTCTTTGGGATTGGAATGAAAACGGACATTTTCCAGTCAGAAAAGGTCTTTGAAGGTATCACCGAGTACAATGAGGTCGTACTAGAGTAGTGGGGCTTTTAATTTAATAGGACTAGTGTGTCCTTATAAGGAAAGGAGACAGACAGACAGGGAGAGCATCACATGAAGACACAGGTGCACAGAGGGAAGATGGTCATGTGACGAGGTGCAGAGACGGGAGCAGCGGCTCCTGAAGGGCAGGTTTCAGGGGAGGGAGATCCTCTCCGGGGATGCTTCCACCAGAGGGGACTACAGCTCAGCTTCCACCGGGTTAAAGAAGTTAAGGACAGTGATCACATTTAAGAGGATGGCTACAGGAAATGAGAGAGAATTTGTTCAGGCACAGACAGAAGGATTTTTAAAGAACCCAGCACTGAGAATCCAGTTGAACTGGATACTGTATTCTAGTAGCACTGATTTGCAGACAGCTGTGATGGAAAACCAGATGAATGGACTCACCAGAAGGCTAACACGTGTGGAGAAACATGTGGTATATGAATGGAGCTGAGAGAAAGCTAAGGGAAGGCTAGTGAATCCCCATTCATATTATTATTAACGTAATTTCCCAAGTGTATAAGCCAAAATGGTTATTTTAAAACTGGGTTATATTGTACTTAACTCGAGATATTCTTTCTGATCAGTTCAAAGGAATCTGACATAGATTAATACTTACAATATCTGGCATAGAACTAATCTGTATTACATATATCCACATAGTTACAGAGGTTACTTGATACACATTTACATTAACATACATGTATACAGGTGGCTCAGACAGTAAAGAATTTGCCTGCAGTGTGGGAGACCTGGGTTGGATCCCTGGGTTGGGAAGATCCCTTGGAGGAGGTCATGGCAACGCATTCCAGTGTTCTTGCCTGGATGATCCCACGGACAGAGGAGCCTGGCGGGCTATAGTCCACAGGGTTGCAAAGAGGTGGACACGACTGAGCGACTAAGCACAATCACCTACAAATATGCACTCACGCATATGCATGGTATATTTTAAGGACTGCATGAGCTCAGAACTAAGGAGATGTATTTCTTCAAACATTAGAGTCATATTAACTTTTAACTGATTATCTCATGTTTTATTAGACACAAATATCATCAAGACTGATTTGCAGCTGGTGGTGTCAGTTAATGTCTTGCATTATATTTGGAGCACTATACCACAACTACTAGCATTTGTAAACCCTGATCCTGGAAACCCTTTGAATTGCACATAAGAACACTCTCTACCACATATGCTAATATCTATAATATTTAGAATAAAATATTGTGCTAAACAAGAATGTGTTTTGTAGTGTTCTGCTCTGAAGATGCTGTTTATTCATGAAGTGTAATGTTCATGCTGTAGGTTTCTTCATACAGTTTCTACCACAAAGACAGGACTCAAGTGCAACTTTTTTTTTTCATATTTTTACAAAGATAGACCACATCAAGCTTAGGGAAGGGAAAAAAAGCAAACTTCCTACTACATCAATGAATTCAGCTTACTTTCAGCTAAATTTTTTATAGTTAAAAGGAAAGCTTCAAGAAAAGGTATGAAACAGAATTGTTGTCATTATATAGGGAGCTGCCTCCCATGATCTTACCCACCCAAAGCATAAAAGCAAACAGAAGTAGCATGCATGAGTTGCTGCAGTTAGACACTACAATTCTTTTAGGGATATTCATAACTATGAATATCCATTTTGATTTTCAGTTCTCTATCTCATCCCTGTCAGTACAGCAGCCTCTAGGTACACAGTATAAAATATTAATCAAGAAGGGAAAAAAAAAAAGCAAATAAACTTCCAGTTACTTCTGGTCCAATAATTCATTTCCTCTGACCAGCATAAGAGTGTTCTGTGCTGTTATGGGACACTGCCACTTACTCTGACCCAGTCATTCCTGAGTGACTGCCAAGCATGTTCCTTCCTAAAAATCTGTGGAATGGAGATGGGGGTGAAAACAGAATGGCCTCACTTAACACGTCATCCTCCATACATTCATAAGCCTTCTTGTACGCAAAGGCTAGAATTTGAGTAACACCTTTAAAATCCCATCTCAGGCTCTAGCTAGGCAAAAGGCTACTCCATGAACCCTCCTCAAGTGTCACTCAACCCAAGTCAGCTTTCTAAAGCCACTACTTATCTCCTTGCTCAACAACGAATGATGTAATGAGCGCTCCCAAGTACTCAGCACTGTGCTAACTGCTTTACGATTCTCTTATTTCTTAACAGCAACCCTGTGAGATAAATAAACTCGTGGTTCTCGATTAACAGATGAAGCCATGGCACACACAGCTTGCATGACAATCAGGGACATACAGCACACGATGGATGGAAGCAGGTGTGGAACCCAGCAGGGCTACTGGACAGCCTTCCAGACCACTTGGCTCTGTATAAGCACAGTGCTTCTGGGGCCCAGAAACCAGACAAGCCTCATCACCCTCGTTCCACTCTACAACACAGCACCTCTCCTCCACAGCTGGAGCGGACTTCTCACCATCCCGCAAACAAAATGTGAAAACCAGCCCCTAACCCTGGCTTACTTATAGCACTGCCCACCACATGGAATGCGCTATTTCCTCCTTCTCACCCTCCAGGAAGGCCAACTGCAATTCTACATCTTCTCAAACTATTCCTTTTTCCAGCCTTCCCACCTCTTTTGAGTGTCTCTGTTCTGAGACCTGCTGGAGCTCAGTGCACCTGAATACTTAAGAGTTCAGGATGAGTACTGATGTTTGGTGTTTATCCGGTCTACCAGGTCAGGCAACAAACACCCTGGAGGCAGGGACACATAGGACCCAGCACATGTCTGTGAGCTGAGCAGATGCTCAATACATGCTGGTGGAATGTACGACAATCTCACAGAATACAGTCGGTGAAACGAATGCGGCACGCTGTCATGAACACTTGGGACATCATCTCAAGATTTCTGGGGTAAAAATAAAGGCGCACATAAAATCCAGAGTATTCCTCAACTGGACAACCTATTTCCCCAGCTGATCACACCAACTAAGCCGGCATTTCTGTGTTTGGATATCACCAGTCTATGCATATGTGAGTGTAAACAGCCAGGGACTGACACTCGAGCAGTGTTCAAACACAGCCCTGGAAACAGAATGAAGCATCCCAATTTGTTGGAACCAAAACGATGTTCTGAAAAGGCTGATAAGACGGCAAATGAAAATAAAATGCAGTCAGCTGCCATTCTTTTCGGCTCTGGTTCATTTATGTAACAAATACTTCCTAGGACCTGCTCTTTAAACACTCTTCAGGGGCACTCTGAAGGATGCCGCCATGGTCTGGCAGAGGTTTCTGTGAAGCACCTCATCTGTCTGAGAAGTTTTCAGTGTCAGGATGAGCTATTTATTCTTTTACTCCCATCGGAATTCAAACACAGTTTTGAGAAGTCAAAAAGATACACAGAGATCTGGGTTAGAATCTGAAGTATTTCTGACTTTCAGTGAATTTTTTTTTTTTTTTTTTTACAAGCGCAACTCACAGGAGAGAGAAAGGGAGGGACCAAATAGCAGAGAGCAGGTGTGGTCTAATCAGTACCAGGTGTCTAGCACGAGGCAGTGCGGCAGCCTCTCTGCTTTCCACAGGGCCCTGGCACCCAGCCACAGTCATGTCCCTGAGCTCCCTCACAGTGGCCCGCACAGACCGCAGGTTCCGCTGGCCCTGTGCTTCCATGGCAACAAGGAACCTCTGTGGGACCATCCTCTCTTACTGGGCTAAGCCAATTAAACAGCTTGATAGTAGAAATCTTCAGGTGGCATCCTCTAAAAAAGAACACTCTTTAAAGCGTATCTACTTGTTGATGTGGCTCAGTAGTAAAGAATCTGCCTGCCAACGCAAGGGACGCGGGCTCAATCCCTCCATCAGGAAGATCCCCTGAGAAGGTAATGGCAACCCACTCCAGTACTCTTGCCTGGAAAACTCTATGGACAGAGGAGCCTGGTGGGCTACAGTCCACCAGGTCGCAAAAGTCAGACACAACTTAGTGACTAAACAGCAAGTTGCTGATGTATCTTTTCTAGGAGACTGCCAGATTAGCTTTTAGATACAGTGTAGCTATATTAAACACCCTTCTGTAATACATACATTACTCAGAGGGGGAGAACGAAATCCCTACGAACTTCACACAGTTCAAGGAGCACATGAGTAAGTGCTGTGACCATGGGATGAATCATAAGAAAAAGGGCACTTTCTGGCTCCTACCTGCTGGAGCAGCAGGTGGATACTGCACAATAAGGGGAAGAGGACCAAGCACCTCTCAGCAGGGAGGTGAGGGCCAGCCTTCTGGGATAAAGAGGGAAGCTAAGGGAGAGCCCCGGGACAGAGGAAGTCGTAAATCATTCACAGGTCAGAAGGTGCCCAAGCATTTCTGAAGTCTACTACTATTATCATCTGTGAGATGACTGGTGAGAAACAGCAAAAGGTACAAATGGTAGAGATTCAAACGAACAAAAACAAACACTCATTTTGGAGATCTTCTGAGCCTCCCTTAAATGAGTTGGCATGTGCACACTGATTCCACACTCACTCACTCCCCCAAGGCTGACTGCTGCTGCTGCTAAGTCGCTTCAGTCGCTTAAGTCTGTGCGACCCCGTGGACTACAGCCCACCAGGCTCCTCCGCCCACGGGATTTTCCAGGCAAGGACACTGGAGTGGGTTGCCATTGCCTTCTCTGAAGGCTGACTGGGACCTGGCTAAACTAGGATGACTGTAACTTGACATCAGCAGGCATCTTAGTTCAGGCTGCTAGAACAAAAGAGTATAAAAGGGATGGCTTATAAATGACAGAAACTTATTTCTCACAGCTGTGGAGGTTGGCAGTCCAAGGTCAGGGTGGCACCACACCTGGGCACTGGTGAGAGCAGAGCCCTCTCTAGTTTGTGGGTGGCCCACTACCACTGTAACCTCACATATGCCAAGAGCCGAACAGAGGCAACAAGCTCACATGAGTCTTATAAAGGCATAATCATAAGGGACTCAGGGTTCCCTGGTGGCTCAGATGGTAAGTCTTCCTGCAACATGGGAAACCCGGGTTTGATCCCTGAGTTGGGAAGAGCCCCTGGAGAAGGAAATGGCACCCCACTCCAGTACTCTTGCCTGGAAAATCCCATGGACGGGGGAGCCTGGTAGGCTGCAGTCCATAGGGTCGCGATCCAGGCTTCCCTGGTGGCTCAGATGGTAAGTCTTCCTACAACATGGGAAACCCGGGTTTGATCCCTGAGTTGGAAAGATCCCCTGGAGAAGGAAATGGCAACCCACTCCAGTGTTCTTGCCTGGAGAATCCCAGGGACAGGGGAGCCTGGTGGGCTGCCTTCTGTGGGGTCACGCAGAGTCGGACACGACTGAAGCGACTTAGCTGCTGCTGCTGCTGTGTGTGTCAGTCGCTCAGTCATGTTTGACTCTATGCGATCCCATGGACTACAGCCTGCCAGGCTTCTCTGTCCATGGAATTCTCCAGGCAAGAATACTGGAGTGGGTAGCCATTCCCTTCTCCAGGGATCAAACCCAGGTCTCCTACATTACAGGCAGATTCTTGACTGTAGGAGCCGCCAGGGAAGTCCCAGATGGCCACCTTTTAACACCATCATATTGGCAACTGGAGATATGACTTCACCACAGAAATGCTGGAGGACACAAACCTCCAGTGGATAAGATTACACATCCTTTGGTGTGTTATGTGTCCTCTAAGACCACCATACAGGGATTCCCATGCTTGTGAAGTCCACTTCTTCCGCACGGAAGATCCCATCAATTCTTTTTATTTTCCCAGCCCCGCCGACAACAGTTCTTAATAGGATGAAGAAAGGGAAATACAAAAGCCAGAGGACAGACGGGTAAATGAAATTACATTAGGAAAAAACCTTGCTGATAAGAATGTAAACAGAGTAAACAGGATGATTAAACAGTACGAAATACCACAAACATTTGCAATTTTTATGAATGTAGTGGTCACAAACTGCAGATGGCCAAGGTGCCGACAACCATCTGTCAAGAAACAGCTTTTAATGGGGAAAAGGAAATGATTTGACTTAGAGCTACTAAAGTCTACCAATGACAAGAAGCTCGTAACTCCAACAGAGGGAAAAAGAAAAGAAAAAAAAAAAAAGAACATTTACTTTTGGATGAGGGCAGTTTAAACTAGCTATCTAAGTTCCACCTGACTAATACACAACACCAGCAGGGACACCCTCCGCTAGGGCCGACACTACTGCCACGGTCCCAAGAATCAGCTGCAGCCAGCACCCTACAATGGCAGGGTTTCTAGGGAAATGCACAAATAAGATGAGTGGGTGGAACAGCGCTTTCCTTATCATCCTGACTTCTGGGAGTCAAGTAACAGGGCTGTAGCTCTCCTCTCCTCTCGCTCTGCCTCGCAGAGCTCATGCACTCTTCAGAAGACCGATCTCTTTCATGTTAACAAGGGGAATTTTTCATGGAAATACAGGAAGAGCAAGACAGTTTTAAGTCTTCCAGATCTGCCTACAGATTCCTATGCTTTTGCTCCTGCAGCTCACAGTCCCAGAAGCCGTCCAGAAGCCATCAACACCAGTGCCATGAGGGAGCTTGTGAGGAATGCAGAGTCTGGGGCCTCAGGTGATTTGGACACAATTAAAATTTCAGAAGCACTGTGACTGGACGAAAACTATTTCTGACTCCTGGGATTAGGCATTTCTCCCCACATGCCAGGGATCAGTGTAGTTAAGGCCAAGTCTAGGACAATCTGAGCATCAAAATGAATGATGGTGGGGATTATAATACACTGAATTTAAAGAAAAGCAGCCATGACTCTAAATTTATAACAAACAGATGAATGGGTAAGAGGAAGTTCTTCTTTAAAAAGAAGGCCATTTTACTATTTTTTATTTTTTAATATAATTTTATTTATTTTTTTGGCTGTGCTGGACCTTTGCTGTGTGGACTTTAGCTGCGGAGAGCGGGGGCGGCTCTTCCTTACAATGTGTGGGCTTCCCATCGCGGTGGCTTCTCTAGGTGCAGAGCACAGACTCTACAATGTGGCCCACAGGCTTTGCTACTCTGTGGCACGTGGAACCTTCCTGGGGATCGAACCCTTGTCTCCTGCATGGCAGGCAGATATATATATACACATACATATATATTTATATATATATATATATATTTATTTATTTATTTTACTATTGAGCCAGCAGGGAAGCCCAAAAGAAGGCCATAACTATCTAAAGAGCTATTTTATAACTATCTAAAGGATGAAAGAGTTAGAAAATTACCATTTTGCAACCACCAAAATTATAGTGGATTCAGGCAAGAATCTCCAGGAATCCTAAAGCCATGAAGTAAATGTTTCTCATGGTGCTAAGATATTTACACACTGATGCAGTATCCCTCCACATATTAGTTATGAATTACAAGAGGAAAATGGCACCTTTACAGAGGAGAACTCTATTGGACACTACATTAATTGAGTAATCAAACTTAACATCACCAGGAACAGGACCACCTGCCATACGTATCTGCTGAGGTGATGCACGCAGAAGGACATACTAGCACTCATGTGATATTCCTGCCCCTAAATGTACAACCTGACCCTAATTATAAAGATATAAAAATAAGCCCACATTGAGGGACATTTTATAAATCAAATGGCCTGTACTTTTCAAAAATGCTAGTATTAGGAAAGACAAAGAACTGAGAAAGATGAAAGGGGCTTGATAATTAAATGGAATGTGTGATCCCAGACT
Organism: Capra hircus; assembly: GCF_001704415.2. Lineage (NCBI taxonomy): Eukaryota > Metazoa > Chordata > Mammalia > Artiodactyla > Bovidae > Capra > Capra hircus. The sequence goes on from NC_030833.1 coordinate 38,554,760, forward strand.
TTTTCCTGGATTGAGACTTTTTGCTCTTTTATGGATATTACTATTGAAAAGGACATTATTGAGACAGGTCTGCATATTAGCTAATGATACTGTAGCAATGTTACTTTTCCTGAATATGGTAACTCTATCTCCTTTTTAGGGAATACAAACTGAAGGATTGAGAGGTGATGGGTCATATCTGCGATTTATTCTAAAATAATTTTTTAGTACTCTTTAAAAGAGGTCTCCAGTACAGACCTCTTAAACAGTGAGGTCTGTAATAGTGTGTGTGTGTGTGTGTGTGTGTGTGTGTGTGTAAATTAGAACAAACAAAAAAAGATGTTCTTTTCTTCTTTTCTTTATAGGGGACTGGAATGCAAAAGTAGGAAGTCAAGAGATACCTTGAGTAAAAGGGAAGTTTGGCCTTGGAGTACAGCAGGGCAAAGGCTAACAGACTTTTGCCAAGAGAATGTGCTGGTCATAGCAAACACCCTCTTCCAACAACACAAGAGAAGACTCTACACAAGGACATCACCAGATGGTCAATATCGAAATCAGACTGATTGTATTCTTTGCAGCCAAAGATGGAGAAGCTCTATACAATCAGCAAAAACAATACCAGGAGCTGACTGTGGCTCAGATCATGAACTACTTATTACAAAATTCAGACTTAAATTGAAGACCATCAGACCACTCAGGTACGACCTAAATCAAATCCCTTATGATTATACAGTGGAAGTGACAAATAGATTCAAGGGATTAGATCTGACAGAGTGCCTAAAGAAATATGGACAGAGATTCGTAACACTGCACAGGAGGCAGTGATCAAAACCATCCCCAAGAGAAAGAAATGCAAAAAGGCAAAATGGGTATCCGAGGAGGCGTTACAAATAGCTGAGAAAAGAAGAGAAGCTAAAGGCAAAGGAAAAAAGGAAAGATATACCTATTTGAATGCAGAGTTCCAAACAACAGCAAAGAAAGATAAGAAAGCCTTCCTAAGTGATCAATGCAAAGAAATACAGGAAAACAATAGAATGGGAAAGACTAGAGATCTCTTCAAGAAAATTAGAGATACTGAGGGAATATTTCACGCAAAGATGGGCACAATAAAGGAAAGGTATGGACCTAAGAAAAGCAGAAGATATTAAGAAGAGGTGGCAAAAATATACAGAAGAACAATACAAAAGATATTTTAATAACCCAGATAACTACTATGGTGTGATCACTCACCTACAGCCAGACATCCTGGAGTGTGAATTCAAGTGGACCTTAGGAAACATCTCTACAGACAAAGCTAGTGGAGGTGATGCAATTCCAGTCGAGCTATTTCAAATCCTGAAATATAATGCTGTGAAAGTGCTACACTCAATATGCCAGCAAATTTGGAAAAATCAGCAGTGGCCACAGGACTGGAAAAGGTCAATTATCATTCCATCCCAAAGAAAGGCAACACCAAAGAATGCTCAAACTACTGCACAACTGTACTCATCTCACATGCTAGCAAAGTAATGCTCAAAATTCTCCAAGCTAGGCAAAAGCAAGAGAATTCCAGAAAAACATCTACTTCCACTTCACTGATTACGCTAAGCCTTTAACTGTGTGGATCACAATAAACTGTGAAAAATTTTTAGAGACGGGAATACCAGATCACCTTACCTGCCTCCTGAGAAATCTGTATGCAGATCAAGAAGCAACAGTTAGAATCAGACATAGAATGGACTGGTTCAAAATTGAGAAAGGAGTATGTCAAGGCTGTATATTGTCACCCTGCTTATTTAAATTATATGCAGAGTACATCATGCAAAATGCCTGACTGGATAAATAACAAGTTGGAATCAAGACTGCCAGGAAAAATATCAATAACCTCAGATATGCAGATGACACCACCCTTATGGTAGAAAGTGAAGAGGAACTAAAGAGCCTCTTGAGGAAAGTGAAAGAGGAGAGCGAAAAAGCTGGCTTAAAACTCAACATTCAAAAACCTAAGACTATTGCATCTGGTCCCATCACTTCACAGCAAATAGATGGGGAAACAGTGGAAAGTAACAGACTTATTTTCTTGGGCTCCAAAATCACTGCAGATGGTGACTGCAGCCATGAAATTAAAAGACGCTTGTTCCTTTGGAGAAAAGCTATGACCGACCTAGAAAGCATATTAAAAAGCAGAGACATTCCTTTGCCGACAAATGTCCGTATAGTCAAAGCTACACTGAACTGACTGATATATATATCGAGAGAGATAAAGCAAGTGTGGCCAAATGGTAGCAAGTGGAACATCTAAGTGAAAGTTATATGGGTGTTCACTGAACTATTCTGGAAACTTTTCTGCAGATTTTGAATCTGTAAAAACAAAAAGTTGGAAATGGAAAAACAGAGCAGATGATCTGAAAGTAATGCAATTAAAAATGACCCCCAACCCACAACTTTCTAGAAAAATTAGAACACCACTACCAGCTGTACCCTCTTCCACCTAGAGTGGTCTTGAAAGTGAATACAAGCAAGTGACAGGCTGAAAATACTCCTCCTTAAGAGAGTTCTAGGAAAAAGCATTTTCTAGGCTAAAAGCCTCTTCTTTGGAAGTGAATCTCCTAATTCCATCTACTATGTGCAGGGGGTATTCTGGACACAGGAAATAGGGGCTGTGGAGCAAGCAAAGAGTTGCTCTCATGGAACATACATTCTCATTGAAGGAGACAGAGAATAAATGTTAGGTAATAGTTAAATGCTATAAAGCTCAGAGGGACAGAAAGGGAGTACTGTTTAAAGCAGGTGGTTGTTATATTTCTATTTGCTTTATGTAACTTTGTTTCTTTGTTGTCTAACAGTTTATGATGTCTATCTTTGTGAGTTGTACCTTTTATCTTTAAAAATGTTCACCTTTGTTTCATTTAACGTAATTTTAAAAAACAGGTGGTTGGATAAATGTCCATTGACAGAGGAATGGATAAAGAAGCTATGGCACATATATACAATGAAATATTACCCAGCCATTAAAAAGAATGAAATAATGCCATTATTATGGCATCTACAGATGTAGAGATCGTCATACTGAATGAAGTTAAGTCAGACAGAGAAGCAGAAACATTGTATATCATCCTTTAAATGCAGAATCTAAAAAGATACAAATGAACTTATTTACAAAACAGAAACACAGACTGAAAAAACTAGGGTGGGGGTGGGGAATGGGGAGAAGGATGGGGAAAGGGATAGTTAAGGAGTTTGGGAGTTGGACACGACTCAGTGACTTTACTTTCAGTTTTCACTTTCATGCATTGGAGAAGGAAATGGCAACCCACTCCAGCATTCTTGCCTGGAGAATCCCAGGGATGGGGCAGCCTGGTGGGCTGCCGTCTATGGGGTTGCAGAGAGTCGGACATGACTGAAGCGACTGAGCAGCAGCAGCAGCAAGGAGTTTGGGATGGGATATATACACACACTGCTATATTTAGAATGGATAATCAACCTACCATATAGCATAAGAAACTCTGCTCAGTGTTATGTGGCAGCATGGATGGGAGGGGAGTTTGGGGGAGAATGGAACATGCATATGTATGGTGAGTCACTTTGCTGTCCACTTGAAACTATCAGCTACACCCCAATATAAAATAAAAAGCTTAAGATCATCTCAAAAACAAACAAAAAAAAAAGCGGGGGTTGCGGGGGGGGGGGGGGCAGTTTCCCTGGTGGTCCAGTGGTTAAGAATCTGCCTTGCAATGCAGGGGACACTGGTTTGATTTCTGGTCCAGGAAGATCCCACATGTTGTGGAGCAACCAAGTCTATTAACCACAGCTACTAAGCCTGAACTATACAGCCTGAGCGCTACAACTACTGAGCCCACATGCCAGAACCACAGAAGCCTGCATGCCCAGAGCCCATGCTCTGGAGCGAGAAGCCACTGCAACCAGAGAGCAGCCTCAGCTCCCCCAAACTAGAGAATGCCTGCACAAAGCAATGAAGACCCAGCACAGCAGTAAACAGTTAAGACGATGAATTTAAAAATGACAATAATAAAGTAAAAAATAAAACAGGTGGTTGGAGGGACTTCCCTGGTGGTCCCATGGTTAAGACTCTGTGCTTCCAGTGCAGGGGGCCTGGGTTCAATCCCTGGTTGGGAAACTGAGATCCTACATATTGTAGGATACGGCCACTAAAATAAAATAATAAAAAATAAAAAATAAAACACGTGTTGGAGAAGGACTCTAGTGAGGTGACAGTGAACAGAGGCCTGAATGAGATGATGGAGCAAACTGTGCAAATAACTGGGGAGGGCACACACCAGGCAGAGGGCACAGTATGCGCAAAGGTCCTGAGGCAGGATGGCGCCCAAGCTGGCGCCAAGAGAGCAGAAGGGAGACTGGAGGTGGTAAGGCCACGGAGCCCCTCCTAGGCCATCATCCAGACTTTCCTGTTTACTCTGATAAGCCAACTACAGCCTCACACCTGTCCATCTTGCACTGGACAGCCAACCACCCAGCCCCTGTAATGAAGGGGCTACCATGAGGAAGCAGCCAAGTGTGCTTGCTCAGGGCCAGGCTTGAGCATGCTTCCCCTTTCTGCCAGCTTTCCATCTAGGTCTTTTCTTCCTCAGATGCCATACTTAGAAACACACTCTGCCGAATTCCTTTCTCTTTCCACTCCCATTTAAATCTCATGCAAAGGTCTCCAGAAAGTTTTCTTTGGGTTGAGAGGTTGCAAAAAAAAAAAAAAAAAAAAAAGCCACATCATAGCTGATAAGTCGAAGAGCCATATTTATAACATCCAGTGCTGGTTCTCCCAGAAGCCATAATTCCTTTCCGGAGGTTAAGTTCTGAAGGGGCTGAGTCACAATAAAGCATTAGCATAAAAAGTCTTCAAAAATGCCCAGAAAGTACTTCAGAAAATACTGGCACCTGCCTCTCCATTCTCCTTTAATCAAACCTGTTTTCCTTCAAGTTCCGCCCCAGGGGATCTTCCCAACCGAGGGACTGAACTCAGGTCTCCTGCACTACAGGCAGAGTCTGTACCATCTGAGCCACCAAGGAAGTCGTAAGTTCAATCTATTATCCAATTCTGGGATACTGTCTAAGACATCCCATCCCTAACAAATAGCTCACTTCTCTAATGCAAGATTTGTCAGAATATTTTATGAGGAGTAAAGAATGAAGAGAAATATACTTCTAAAAATTTCTGTATAAAACCCAGTAACTATTAAAAAACATGTTCTCTAAATTTTATCATAACCTAATTTGTAGTTCTAGTTACACTAAATGGAACATTTCTACAATTTTTAATGTCATGTTCCATAAACTCAAACAACTTCAAAAACAGCAACTAGCTGCACCATCACATTATGAAAACTGTTATGAAAGTGTTACATTAGCTTATACTGACATAACACATTTCAGAAATGTGGGTCTTCCTGAAATCATTAGGTTCACAACTAAACAGCCTAAAAAAATCAGGTTTAAAGCTTTTGACTACCTACACTTGGTTTTGCTCTTCACAGAATGTCAACATCAAAAGAATAAGAGCTGGATAACATGTATCAATTTTGAAATTATAACAAACAAAGCTGTTAGAGAAAGCAGGAAAACAGTAAGAAAGGAAATTCCCATTAACAGCTAGTTTGTTAGGATATACTGTCAAGGAGTTAAAACATCACTCATAACAATATAAATTGAGCATGTGTCAAAAATTTATTTAAATCATTAATTTAAAACAGCAGGATGATACATCCAGTTCAGTGGAATATAGGAAAGCCTGAAGTATATATAGTCAATGAAAGAGAATAATGAAAGAAGATTGTTTTTATATTTATGTATGTGTGTGTGTGTGTGTGTGTGTGTGTGTGTGTGTGTGTGTGTAACTGGTTAATATACTGCTGCTGCTGCTAAGTCGCTTCAGTCGTGTCCGACTCTGTGCGACCCCAGAGACGGCAGCCCACCAGGCTCCCTCGTCCCTGGGATTCTCCAGGCAAGAACACTGGAGTGAGTTGCCATTTCCTTCTCCAATGCATGAAAGTGAAAAGTGAAAGTGAAGTCGCTCAGTCATGTCCGACTCTTCCCAACCCCAGGGACTGCAGCCTACCAGGCTCCTCCATCCATGGGATTTTCCAGGCAAGAGTACTGGAGTGGGGTGCCATTGCCTTCTCCAGATTAATATGCTATAGGTCAATAAAACTACAAAATTTCAGGTTTATCTTCATTATCAGACAAAAACTGTTTGCAAGTTATCAATCTACAGTGAACATCTAACTTCACAGAATCTGAGTCCTGATCAATAGTAAATTAATAAGCTCAACAAAGATACAGTTTGCTAGAGACTCCTGTGAGCTGTGACTGGGTATGTCCACCAGTGCTTCAGCAGAGCACTGAAGAAGGGACATGCAATCTTCACCCTTGTGCCTCACTCCCATGCGTTGGGTATTTTTTTCCTAACACTTTATTATGCAATAGAACCTTGGCTATACAAAATCCTCATGCATGGGTTAGTCTTGATAGCAGCATGGCGCGAGATCTAAGTGTTAGTTGCTCAGTCGTGTCTGACTCTTTGCGACCCCATGGATGATAGCCCACCAGGCTCCTCTGTCCGCGGGATTCTCCAGGCAAGAATACTGGAGTGGGAGGCCTTTCCCTTCTCTAGGGGATCTTCCTGACCCAGGGATCAAACCTGGGTCTCCTTCACTACAAGCAGACTCGTTATTGTCTAAGCCACCAGGGAAGTGCAGAAACCTAAGTTAGGCTTAAAATGCTTAGTACCAAGGTGTATGCTGATGTGTGGTTGGTGAATATCTCACAATCACCAGGGCTTCAAAATCACTCTTTATTTGTTTGCCTGCTTTTCATATCACTTCGCCTCGCTTCTGTATCAGAAAATTTGATGCCTAATGTTGAGTTGCTTCTAGTCATTTCCACCAACACATTTCTTTACTGTTTATCTTCCTTTAAAAATATCCCCCTTTATGAGTACTAATCACGTCAACCTTTTAACTAAACCAAACACAAACTCTTTCATCATAAATACATCTAAAAGTAATGAGTCAGAGGCTTATTCATTAATAAGCATCATATTCTATAGCACAAACAGTTAATTCTTCCACCCATCCACCCCTTGTTCCAATATTAAGAAACACATTAAATGTTTATTACTTAAGATCATTGTTACTTAATGTAACAATTCTACTAACTGAAAACCAATTAAGTAACAAGAAGGAACTTTCTAAAGACTTCTTTCTAAGGGGTCAACCTAGTAAAAACTTCTGGCTCTAGATTACATTACAGTTACAATGTCCCTCATTTAGAGTCTTAATAATTCATAGTAATGACAACTATGCAACAATATGCCATATACTGTGCTGAAGACTTCCCCAATTTCATCCTGTTTAATCTTCACAAAAATTCTGTGAACTCGTTTGTATTATTAGCCCCATTTTTCAGATGAATAAACTGAGTCATGAGAATTAAATTATTCCACTTCTGAGCCCTAGGTTAAACCACTCAGCTACATCAATAGAGAAGGCAGAAGAATTATAAAAACAGATACATTCACAATAACAACATTTGTATGATAATTTTTATATGCAGGCATTATTCTAAGCAATGAACATACAGAACTTGTGTATTTCTCATAATAACCCTCTGGAGTATGATTATTATTCCCAATTTACAGAAGAAGAAATTGAGGCAAAGAGACGTTAAGTACTTGTCCAAGGTCACAAGGCTAAGAAGATGCAAGGCTGGAATGCAAACTCGGACAGCCTAGCTTCCAAGTCCAGGACCTTCCCCTGATGCCATACTGCTTCTTTTAACAATTTGAAAAGCACAGCACAAGTAAACAATCCTAACTCTTTAGAACCTCTGAGGTTGGAAATCACCACATTAAAGCACAGACCCGTAACTAAATGTTCATTACTATAATCAGAAGTCATCAAGAACAGATTAAAAGGTTTTCATTCAGCCTTGTTAAGAAGGCAAAAAAGTAACACACTTAAGCAAAATTTCATCCAAGATGAATTTCTAAAAAAATATTTTTCTGGAAAACAAACTCAATACAGAACAAATGAGGTGTTACAGTAGCTTTTAAAATTCTTTCTGTAGAAGCTGTTTTCGTTCTTGCAGCTTTGGGGTTTCTCAGAATTCCCTCAGGGGCTGTGGGTAGAGGGAGAAGGGGAAGAGATAGGACCCCAGTTCCCCACTCCACCTTCAAACAAGCAGCTCTGTTTATATTTTTTACATATTGGGTTTCCCCTTAAACTTTTGCTTTGAGGGGACCGAGGCTCCCATGAGAACCTGGTCTGAGTGGGCGGCCCTTCTCGACTTCAGAAAGCTTTCCCCATCACTTCCCCAGCATCCCAGAAGGTTCATTCACAGCATTTCTCCTCTTGCTTCTAGAATCTCACGCCCTAATCATACTCCCACACGACCTTGCCTTCCCACCCTCCTGTGTCAACTATCATTGAGACCACAGCTCATGTTCACCAAATTCTATATGGCCGGCTCTCAGCTAGATGTTTTCACATCAACTCCTTCACTGACTGTGCTCAACACCTGCGTGACTCAGATTCTACTCTGGCCCTACTGTAGAGAGGAGCCCACTGTCCAGTGCCACAGAGTGATGGAAGTAGGATGAAAAACTGGATGGCCCACCTCAAGGGCCCCCCAACTCTCAGCCAGTGTGCTATTCGACCTCTCAGTTCACATTAATTCCTGTTTAAACCTTCCCCGAGACACTGTTCCCGACTCAACCTCCCCCAAACAGAATGCAAAGCCCCCTTCAGAGCAGCTCTGCGCTTGGCACGGGCACATACAGGGCATAGCTCTCAGTGCCCTGTCATCTTCCCATTCTGGGTAGTCTGTGAGGAGGGTGAGGCTGTGAAAAGCACAAGGGAGACGGTCCCTCTTGCAGACACATATGTGTGTTTAGCCCTTCTCAAAAAGAGGAACTATCTCCCTTGCACTTTTCACAGCCTCACCCTCCTCACCAGACTACCCAGAATGGGTGTGGGCACAGTGTAGGAAGATGTTCACTACTCAGTGTTAAGGGACTGGCTGGTAGGTAGGACCCCTGAGTTCTGGTCACACCTGGGGTGATGCTCTGTGGAAGACAGCATCGTTGCCCCCATCCTTCCTGGTCTGCGAGGCTCCCCTCTCCACTCTGCAGGCTGCCTTATGGGAGCCTGTGCTTGGACCAGGGTTCTGGGTGCAGGCTGGGCCAGCTCAGGGAGTGAGCTGTGTATGCAGGGCATCTAATGCCTCCAGGAAACAGCCTTTAGTCAAGGGCAAATCTCCCTGCTTCCTTGGTCTTTGGGGAGGACAATTCCCCAAGTTCCCTCAAGGGACTGAGCTCCAGATACCCACAGCAGTTATTCTCTCAAAACTTACCTTTATTGAAAGCTTCTTCTCTGCCCTGTCCCACTTGCCCACTTCCCTGCTGACATTCCTGGGAGAACCTCTCAGATAAACCGCTTACTCTCAAGTCCTTGTCTTGGGGTCTGTTTCTAGGGAAGCCAAACTGGGATTTCTTCTCCTTTGTGACTCCATTTCTCTACCAGTTAAAACACCAGGACTAGAGAGAGGATCTTGACTGCCTCTTCAGGCTCTAGCATCCTTTGCTTTCAATGATGAAAACATCCAGCTGAAACTGATGATGAGGTTCCCTCTTCACTGAGCCACTGTATCCTATCTTGGAGCCTAGCTCCATAATTGAGGAGGAAGAAGGCAGCACTGCCTGGATGCCATCAGTGAGGTCCCCGTGGCCGCCGTGGGGATGGCCTCAGCTACAGAGATCCTCCTACCCAAGGTGATGCACTTTCCCAAGGTCGTCATTACGCACTGACTGAGGGGTGCTCGAGCAGAAAAGGCCTGTTCATCTCAGCCCAAGTCAAGCCAACTCTGAAGGCCCACTTTAGCCCCAGCGCTCCTCGGGGGGCTGCTGAGGCTGCCGCTGGGCCTGCCTTCTTGTTTCTTTCCCATCCTTCAAAGGGCTGATAAACATCCTGAGTGTTCAGCTCTACTCTGTGGTTGGCTTCCCAGAGGACCCCACCTGTGATGACTTCATTTTAAATTTTATTTATTATGTCATGAAAATCACAGACTCTGGAACTCTGCCTGTGGAAGCAGGCATGTTCCTTTAAATGCTCTAAGGCCAGGAAGTGGTGGAGACAGGAGGAAATATAGCAAAGTTTTTAATAAGATGGGAATGAGGCAGATACAGACCAGCTACGTATGAGATGCAGTTTCGGTTTCTGAAAAAAGGCAAGAAATACATGAAAGGTCAGCGTAGTCAGTGAAACTGAAAGTTGAGAGAGCTCAGATGAGGTAGTCTCAGAGGGCAATGAAAGAGAGAAATCTCTCATAGAGAAAGGAAACAAGAACGGCCTTGCCAAGGAGGAGAAGCAGGCGAAACATACCAGGCACACCAAGCCAAAAGCCATGGGGCAGAAACAGTCCATCTGAAAGAGGGCCCTGGAGCACACCCAGCCCATCACACATACCACCCCCCCCCCCCCGGTGTGATGGAGGCAAACGCCATCCTGGCAACTCCCACCAAGGGAGCTCAGGTAAGATCATGCTCCTGAAGGGGCTGGCGAGATTCCCATGATGCTGCCACAGGCAGGGCCTCTGCCGAGACTCTCCCAGTGACACTGAAGGACTGAGACAGCTCTCCAGTGTGAAAGCTGGTGATGCTGCTCTGCCAAAGGTTGTGCCCAACTGGTGGCAGCCGGTTACCTCCTCTGCTGGGCTATGACCTCCTGGAGAGGAAAGGCTAGCAGTGGATAAGGACTGGAACTTAAAAGAAGATGGTAAGTAGCAAAGGCACCACTGAAAAGGTGACACCTGGGCAAAGAGATAAGGACTTAGGCTCATGGTCACCAGGAGGAAGGTGGTGACACAGAGAGAAATGAATGAGCAAGAACAAAGCCGATGCCCAAGGAAGAGCAAGGAGGTGAGTGTGGCCAAGAACTGAGGGGGTCGAAGGTCAGGGAGGTGAGGGGCAGGTCTGGCAGAGCCTTCTGGGCCACTGTAAGGATGCTGGCATCTACCTGGAGAAGGTGGCAAGTCCTGGGAACACAGCTGTGCTGAGTGACATAATCTAACGCTTGCATTTCCCTTCTCTGGACTGACTTCCCTCTGCAGCACTCCTTACCATCTGACAAACTGTACATATTCTGTATTTACTAACTGTTTCCACCCATTAGAAAGTAAGCCCCGTGAGGGCAGATGATTTTTGTCTGTTTTTTTCACTGCTGCAGGGTCCCCCAGTGTCTGGCACTTAGTAGATAATCAATATTTTTTGAATGAATGAATGAGTCATCTTGAGAAGAACCTGAAGAACCTTTCTAAATGGCAATGTGAATTCAACAAAGCGTATGTTTCTACTCCCTCCAAAGATATTTAGATTGGCACTGTGAGGCCAAAACAACAAATCATCTTCTTTCTTCTAGGCACCTAGGTGCCCAAAGATAGAAATATGTTTCTATTAATAACTTCTAAAAACTGGATGTTTAGATGCAGAAGAAAACCACAGACTCATCGAATCAGCAGTTGGGAGGTTTTATATGTATGGAATTCGTTCATGAAACACACACCAAGACACAATGTCTATGAGATGCTCACTAATGAGGTTTCAAATGAACAGGATTCAGAGCCACTGCCTTTCTGCGACAGGCCTGCCATTCTCAGGGGCAGACAGGAGCAGGGGAAGGGAGGAGGGCATTTACAAAGGACATAAGTGCCTCGCTAGCAGGACAGGGAATCCCCTTTGAAAATCACTGACCCTGGTGCAAAAAAAGCTTGAGATTCCACAGTATAAGGAAATGTGTCCTTTTATATACAAAAGTTTCCAACATACCAATAGCTTATGGTCTAGAAAGTTTTCTAAAATAAATTCAGGTGTCTTTTTGTAATACTTGTGTTTCCTGATCAATCCACAGACTCAAGGCATAACTGAAATGATCTCTGTGCACAATAGTGAAAAATGGTGCAGGACAACATCACTGAAATTTAATTGAATAAAATGGAAATATACTGGAGGGAAGAAGAGGGAGGGAAAAAAGGTGGGGAAACTGCCAGGAGCTGCTGAAGGAGGAGTCAGAAAGGGACCTGTGGTTCTGTTTCCTTCTGGAAGTAAGGCCCCCACCTCCTCCTCACCACCATCAGCCCCTTCATCACAGAATTTAGAACTCCTCTGTGAGCTTACACCAGTCATGTAACCCCACTGAGTCTCCCTATTTCCTTGTAAAAAGGGGGCAAAGGAACTTCCCTGGTGGTCCAGCGGTTAAGACTCTGCCTGCCAACACAGGGGACACGGGCTCGGGAAGAATCCACGTGCTACGGAGCAACCAAGTCTGGGCGCCACAAGTCCTGAGCCTGTGCTCTAGAGCCCACGAGCCACGGCTACTGGAGCCTGCCCACCTAGAGCCTGTGCTCTGAGACAAGAGAAGCCTCTGCAAGGAGAAGCTCGCGCTCCACAATTAGGGGGCAGCCCCTGCTATCCACCGTCAGAGAACGCCTGTGCATAGCAATGAAGACCAAAAATAAAATTATAAAAAGGCGGGGGTCACCTTACAAACTCCACCTGCTAGAAGGTAAATAATGTAACACACTCAGCACTTAACACATGCCTGGAGCACAGTGAGCCCTCAACGACCATCAGCAGTCACTGCAATAACACTGCCCATGAGATTTTATCTTCCAAACATGGCCACACTGACACATACCTTCCACCCGACAGGGCTGCTTGCAGTGTGGTGTGGACATGCCTCCATCAAGCATTATGACTGTGAACCCTCCTCTTGAATCTGGGCAGGCCTGTGACCAGGTACAAGTGATTCTATGTGACTTCGAAGACTGGTTATAAAAGGTGACACACTTTCCTCTGGCCCCTCCTCTCTTGAGCCATGCTCCTTGGGAGCCCCGGGGGGGCCATGTAACAAGCCTGGGACCTCTGATGCCTCCATGCTGGAGAATCCACATGGAGAGGTCACACAGAGAGAAGGACGCATCTGAGGAGCCCAGGTGGCTCAGACCAGGCACCAGTAAGTGAGCAAGCCTTAAGACGATGCCACCCCAGCCTCTCAGCCTTCTGTCCTGATCCTGAATGGAATGGAGACAGGCTACACAGCCAACCAGAATCAAAATTCCTGACCCACAGAAACCACGAGAGGCAACAGATGATTGTTTTATATCAAGTTTGGGGTGGGTCTGTCCGTCTATCAGATGACCAGAGCACTGTCAGTAATGACTCCCCATTTGCTTCTAACAGAGAAACCACAACATGCTACTCTCTTGTTTAAGAAGGATTCCAGCGGACCACAACGACATGCCAAGAATAAAAGGAATTGGGGAAGCTCCTCGGGGAACTGGGAGACTTGAGGGAGGGGCCGCGTCTCCTCCATCAGTGAACCCCCAAGGCCTCAGCAGCTCCTCACTTAGTAAGTAGCTTAACTGCGTGAGATGAGCCACATGGCATGGAAAAAGTGAACAAGAAGATGAATTATGAAAACCATGTATTTAACAAGTACAGACTCCTTCCACCCGGTGCTGGGTATCCTGTTGTCAAGCTACCCTCCCGTCACCTGCAGGAACCCACTGAGCTTTCTGACACACACGGAGTCCTGTGATGGACTTCAGACTCCATGAAGCAATCCATGATCAATGGGGGATGGGAGCAAGTGGATGAAAAAAATGAATGAATTACCCCTGCCCCCAGTCTGTCCTCCATCGGACAATTCTAGGGCATGTCCCTGGAGGGTCACCTGTGGGATCAAGCCCCAGCTATCCACAGTGGTCACCAAGTTGCTGAACAAATCTTGCCTCCAGTTTCCTTTCTTTCCTATTAACTCTTTCCAGGGGCCAATCCTTTTCTTTGGTATTATTACTCAATATAAACTAATTGTCCCATAAAGCCTTGTCCAGGTTTTGTTACTTAGAGGAACCCAGCTTAAGATTCACTTAAATTTGATTTAGTAAAATATGATTTATGTTCAACAATTTAATAACCCTATAAGGCAAGTTATCTTCTAGGAAGTGATAGAAATGATAAGAAAATAATATTGGGCTTTTCTTGCATAATTGTACTTTACGCTGTCCTTTAATTTTTGGCTTTTTTTTTTTTTTTTTTAAAGAGAGGCGGTATCTAGTATTAGGTGGCATTTTTCTCAAAGGTGTATGGAGTCATTTACTCCTTTCAATTCATAATCATAAATTTCTTATGGGCTTTTAATGCTTCCAAGTAATCCAACTACATATCCCTGGCTTGTTAAATCCCCCAAACCACCTTCTCCATCCTCATTCTCATCTGCTTTCCTATTCCACTAAGAAGATGGGAGCATCAGAAGAGAAGGTCCACACACTCCCACCGCATTCACCCACCCTCCACTTGCAACTCACCGATCTGCTACCAAAGCAGACATCAACTCATGCCCTACAAACACACCATCCTTACTGCCCACCCAAGGACATTTCCTCAGCAATTCTTAGCTCCCATCAGCATACAAACATGCCCTTACCGCTACCTCTAAAAAAATAAAAGTGAAGAAAGTTCTCTTGATGCCACTTTCCCTGACAGCTGCCACCCCTTTCCTCTGCTCCCCTTTTCAGGAAGTCTTCATTAGCATCAGCTTGCTCTTCATCTTATGTAGTCCATCAGCTGCATCTCTCACAAACAATCGCTCCCTCTTGCTTGACTTGCTTTCTTCACTTGCCCTCTGGACACCACCCTGTCTTTGCCCCCATCTCCTTGGCTGATCAGTCTCGGTACGCTCTGCTGTTTCCTTATTCCTCACTGATGGGGAATGCCAAGGGTTCAATGCTTTGAGCAGAGACAGAGAAGAGAAGAGGACATTCTATTGGTGATCTCCTTCATCCCCGGGCCTTTAAATACCATCCGCACACTTCCAGGCCTCCCTCCCCTCCTCTCCAGATTCAGGTCCAGCTGCATTCTCTGTGTATTAGTTTTCTATGGCTGTTGGAACTAACTGTCACAAATCTAGCCTTAGGGCAACACAAGTGTTTTCTGATGGGCCTGCAGGTCAGATATGAGTTTCACTGGGGTAAAATCAGATATTGGCAGGGCTGTGTTCCTTTCTCAAGACTCTTAGGGAAGATCCGTTTGCTTCTTCCGGTTTCTAGAGGCCACCTCCATTCCCTGGCCCACTGCCCCCTTCCTGTCTTCAAAGCCAGCCACACTGAATCTCTCTGATGATCCGATCCTTCCAGAGTCACATCTCCCTCTGGCCACCAAAGGAAAGGTTCTCCACTTTTAAGGACTCATGTGATTAGGCTGGGCCCATTGGATAATCCAGGATAATCTCTCCACTGTTAGGTCCTTAATTTAATCACATCTGCAAAGTCCCTCTTGCTACCCAAGGTGGCATGTTCACAGATCTGGAGATTAGGATTTGGGCCTGTTTGGATGCCACTGCTCTGCCTCTCCAAATGGCTATCTAACAGACACAGTCGCTATGTTCAAACTGACTTCCAATTCTCCCCCATCACAAATCTCCTCCACCCACAGCTTTCCACATCTTGGTTGACTGCAACTGCCTCTTTCCAGTTGTTCAGGTCCCAAACGAGAGAATCATCTCTGACTCTTCTCTCTCTCATATCCTGCATCCAAATCATGGAAGAGTAGACTTTATCTTCAAAATATATCTAGAATCTGGCCACCTCTCATCACCTCCACTACCACCGGCTGAGGCCACCGCCACCTTGCATCAGAATTGCTGTCACTTCCTATTTGGTCTCCAGCTTCTCCCCTACAGTTCATTTTCAGAGCAGTCAACATGATCCTTTTAAAAATTAAGTTGACACATTACTTTCTGATCAAAATGCTCCAAGGACTCCCTAGGTCACTGGGAATAAAAGCCAAAGCCCCTGATAGTCTCCACCATCCACCCCAGTTACCTTTCTGACCTCCTCCTCGGCGTCCCTTGCTTTCTCCGCTCCAGCCACGCTGGCCACTTGCTGTCCTCTAACCCTCCAGATGGATTTCACTCAGGGACTTGGCTCTCCTTGTTCTCTCTGCTGGAATACTCTTTTCCTGATACCTAGGGCTATCTTCCTCAGTCCCTGTACTAGTTTTCTATTGCTGCTATGAGCAATTACTACAGAATCAGGGACTTAAAACAACATGCATTTATAATCTCCTAGTTCTGTAGGTCTGAAGTCTGGGTACAGCATGGCTCTGCTGGTCCCCTGCTCAGGTCTCACAAGGCCAAAATCAAGGTATCAACAGGGCTGCATTCCTTTTTGAAGGCTCTAGGTATTAGTATAAGCTTCCCTGATAGCTCAGCTGGTAAAGAATCCACCTGCAATGCAGGAGACCCTGGTTCAATTCCTGGGTTAGGAAGAGCCACTGGAGAAGGGATAGGCTACCCGATCCAGTGTTAGTACGCTTCCAGGCTCGTTCAGGTTGCTGGCCAGACTCAGGTTCTTGCAGCTGTAGGGCGGAGGTCCCGCTTCCCCGCTGGTCGCTGCTCCTCAAGGCTGCTCTCCCTCGTGTTCCCTCTCCACATGGCCCCTCTCCAGCACTGGCAGGCTGTATCTCCCTCCCATCTGAACTGCTCCAAACTCAGCCACATCTCTGTGACTCAGACCACTCATTCTACTTTTAAGGGCCACCCAGATTATCCAGGATGATCTCTGTATTTTAAGGCCTATAACTATAATTAAAGCTGGAAAGCCCCTTTGCCATGGAACGCAACCTATTTACAGGTTCCAGGGATTAGAGCATGGACATCCTGGGGGGCTTTCTGTCCACCATGCCTCCTTTCCTGACCATGGCATTCATACTGCAACCCAGCTCTCCACTCCCCGTCACAGTTCATCCCCTTTTCTTGCGCAATTTTCTCATTTTTCTATAGCTCTATCTTATAACAAATCATATAACAAATATGTACTATGCTTATTGCTTATCATATGTATTCCCCTGTTATAAAATAAACTCCTTTGGGTCAAGGATCTTTCTTTCATTCAATGCCAATCTAAAGACTAGCTAGAAGGTATGGAGTAAGCACTTCTTGGATGAATAAATAAACTTATTCTGTCGCTTAACATTCTCTAACCCCGTTTCCACAGATTGCTTTTAGTTTCAACAGTTCAAAAACACGTATAAGAACAAAGATCTTGGCTGGTGATGAGGAATATGGATAAATATCAAAGGACTGATCTCTTCACATTGCCCCACAGCTGAGGTGAATAGTATCTGACTGACTCAGTTGTCACTAATAAAGACATCAATGTTTGCTGGATAAAAATGCTTGTTATTGCTACAAAAATAACAATGCTTTATTTTTTATGCTATTATCCAAGTACACGGGCAAAACAAATTGAGTTGTTGAGTTCATCTGATCTCAATATGCATAGAAAAATAAATGACTAAAATTGTCATAAGTGATTTGCAAAAACCTCCATAAATGCCTGTGTAGTGGGCAAAAGAAACATACAGGTTTGAGGAAGTACCATGAGAAAGCACTGACACCTACTGATGTTTAGACTACCGACTGCCAGTCAGTCAGTTCAGGGTCAGAAGGATTATGACAAAGCAAGAAAGAAAAAATATTTCTTTAGAAGACCACGTCATTTTAGAGATCAAATCCAAACTTCACAGAGAAGGCAACCGAGGCTCAGAGAGGGTAAGTGACTTGTCTTATCTCACATAGCTAGTCAGTGATCTGATACTTTGGACATACAGTCTTACAGAATAGGGAAAGTCAAAGTGAAACTTCTGCAGCCTCTCTAGGCATTTAAGATGTTCATTTAATGAGCTGATTCTCTGCTTCAAAGGGCTGGATCCAGCACAGGTGCTGACAGACGGGGAGACTCTCCCTACCAGCACTATACTCGCCCGACCAGGTCAAAATGCTACAGAGGGGACAGGCCTAAGGGTATGGCGTGGCCACGGGCCTTGCGACCTCAGAGCAACTGGAGGAGGACCCCTTAGGGCATCACCACACAGGGACAGGCTGACGGTGCGATACATTTGAGAAATCAAGGGGCTGAGGAATAAAATGGAATGATACCTCACTAGGTTAACTGTATGCTAATAGAGGAAAATAATTGTTACCTAAGGATCTTGACAAAATCTGGAAGTATTTATATGTATTTTATGCGGACTTGTTGCCAGCAGAAAGGCAAAAAAATGAAGCAAAGTATATTTTCAGAGAAGAAGAAATAAGACATGTTTTGAATGGGGTTCTCACACAAACACAAAAGACAGCAAGAACTGATGCAAAATAGCTTCCAAATTTACCAAATCACCACCTTCTGCCTTCTGAATACCTACAACAGAAATGCAAAAGAGCACAATAATTCAGTTCTATATTTAAAACAAGAGGCAAGAGCTATTTGTTTGGTGTTTCTTAAGACAGTCTCTCATTCATTTTTGAGCTTCTGGCAATAAGAAAAAAAAAGTCGAGAAATTGGTTGATTAAGGCAATATACACAGAGTGATTTCCTCAATGAGAGCACATCAATGTTATGAAGGAGAAAATAAGTCTATTTTTGGAGTCACCAATCAACTTTCCTCTCCATGGATACAGGATGTGTTTTATAACTTTCCAGAATCACAGATGATTCAAAATGACCTTGGTAATAATGGAGACTAAATCTCATATTTTATACATGAGGAAACTAAAGCTTAGAGACTTGGGGAGACTCTGACGCCCTTTAATGACACATCACGACAGAACTAAGTCCCCTCACTCCTAAGGAAAAATGTAAAACTGTAACCTCCAAAAGAAAGTATCCCCTAATATCTCTCTGGGTTTTATTCATTTGTAAATGACATGAAATTGTTTTGGCAGTTAAGATCTCCATACGTTTCTATATGATCGGGAAAACTTTTTCAAAATTAGAGTCTTATAACTCCAACACAACTTGAAAATGTCTCTGTGCTTAATACCGGCCCTTCAGGTTTCAACCTATTTCGTACCAGTCGAGGAGGCCCACCCAAAAGAGAACAGAGAAGCCACGTGCACCGTGTGCCGGAGTCTACGACGTCCATTATCCTGGATATTTAATATTTACACTCTTTGATTTTTCTTTGACTTCCCTCCATTTTCATGTGGATAAGTACATATCTATATAGCGGCTTAGTCATGAAGTTGTGTTCAACTCTTGTGACCCCATGGACTGTAGCCCACCAGGCTCCTCTATCCATGCGACTTTCCAGGCAAGAATACTGGAGTGGGTTGCCATTGCCTTCTCTAGCGGATCTTCCCAACCCAGGGATCAGACTTCAGTCTCCTGCACTGCAGACGGATTCTTTACTGCCTAAGCTACCAGGGAAGCCCAACACATACATATACACACATGCACATATGTGTGTATATTTGGAAAGATCTGTTAACTTGGATATGTGGTAGGGGTAGATCAGACTAAAACTTAAAGCAATACAATCATTCACGTCATGTGCTACTAAGTGGAATTTACTTTCAAACCTCCAATCCAGCAAGAACAGAGTCTCGACACTTTACAGAGAAATCTCGTAAGGATTCATCCAGCATTTATTGTATGTGTCCACTATGTGCCAGGTCCTGTGGTATGGAGTGGACATTCAAAGATCACGTCCTTGCCCTCACTAAGTCCACAGTAGAGACGCGTGTGAACAGATGCTCGCTGTGGTGTGGTGGTGCAGTATAGCGGCTGGATGATGGAACAGGGGTGACAGGATGGAGGGAGATGACCAGATATCACAGGGGTAAAGGGATAATGCCTGGAAAGGGGACAAAATTACCAGCAGGACTTTTTAAGGGAAGAGACATTTTTTCCCAGGCAAAGACAAGGAACTGTTTTAGATGGAGGCCTTACCGTATGCAGAAGCAAGAGACAAGAGGTGGAATGGCCCGTCAGGATGCAAAGTGCAAGGTTCCGCCTGCCCCACACCTGTGCCCTCTGCAGCCGATGCCAGCTGGGCTCACTTCACATCTGCCATCACCCACCTCGGGGGCCGTCACGCTGCCCAGAGATCACAGCTCCTGTCCTGGGGCCATCTACTCTTCCCCATCCTAGACCTCTCTTCCATACCTGTATCTTCCTCCAAACCTCCGATATCTTCTCCCCTGTCCTTGAGCTCAGCCAAGGCATGAGAAAAACTACTGTCCAGGGAAGTGACAGGTGACGAGGGTGAAGAAAAGGTAGGGCCAGGTCAGAGAGTTCTCAAGACACCGTGGAGATTCGGACTCCAACCTCAGACTCTATCCTCAGCCACAGATTTACCTCCACAAATGAGGACTCTGGCAGAACGGCTGTGAGGAATAAGAGTGCAGGGAGTCCCAGTAAAGAAATTAACACGAATGAGAAGTAAGGAGGGTCTGACCCAAGTCAGAGTCTATGAAGCAGACAAGTTTATGTTAAGGAAATAAAATCAAAACCCTGTTTTTGACTGAATGGTCTCAGCCACACAATCATATTTAATGTTAATCCACTGGTTTTAATGCTTGTTGTTTCCCAAGAAATTGTAATTTACATACTTTTAATATAAAGAAGAGTGTCATCTGCTTCTAGGATCATCCTTGTAAGAATAACAAAACAAGTAACATCGGAGCTGAACTAAAGCCTATGATTTTTGAGCAAATCAAGTCATCCATTGCCATCAGCATTGGAAAATCCTGAGAATAACAACTGTTTATTCACCAGGATGGTTAAGTCACTCAAGTTTTAGGACAAGTTAAGACAAAGTATAGGAAATTCTCTAAATTTTCCCAAGTATTTGGCAAAGGATAAGGACTAGAATTCTGGCTATGTGGAAACTTTGCAAATACATATATTTATAGGTAAATATAAACATGGGCTTCCCAGGTGGTTTTGTAGTAAAGAATCCACCTGCTAATGCAAGAGATGTGGCTTTAATCCCTAGGTCGGGAAGATCCCCTGGAATCGGAAATGGCAACCCACTCCAGTACTCTTACCTGGGAAATCATGTGGACAGAGAAGCTCGGCAGGCTACAGGCCATGGGGTTGCAAAGAGTTGGAATGATTTAATGCCTAAGTAACAACAAAACATATACATAGGAAGTAAATGTATAGCCTTCCCTAGAGAAAACAAAGCATCAAAAAGTTTCTAATATAATTTTCCCATGATCTCTTAGTGAAAGGATGTAGAAGACAGAAGGATCCTCTGGGAAGAAAAAAAAAAAGAGAGAGCGAGAGAGACACTAACTTTGTATCTGTTCATCACTTTAAATATTTTTCCTGTTAGGTGACACACGGGTTTTAATGAAAAGGCTATTTTTCTCTTCTTAGGCATGTCTCTGATAGCCGCCTTTAGTCATCTATGTGTGCGTTGTGTGCACACGTGCGCCTAGTCATGTCTGACTCATTGCAACCCCATGGACTGTAGCCCACCAGGCTCCTCTGTCCATAGGATGTTCCAGGCAAGAATACTGGGGTAGGTCGCCATTTCCTTCTCCAGGGGATCTTCCTGATCCAGGGATCAAACCCACATCTCTTGCATCTTGGATATTGGCAGGTGAATTCTTTAACCCTAGCGCCACCTGGGAAGCCCACAAAGTAGGTGTATTCATGCATAAAGGCTATGGATACTTCCTAAATTGCTATAAAGTCTACACTTGAAGATCTTTACCTGTGAGTCACAGCAAGTGTGCAGAGCTTGAAACAGTGGTTCTTAATCCTATCTGCACGTTAGTGTTACTCAGGAAGTTTAAAATATGTGTACACACACATATATACATATATATATCATATCTGGGCCCCACCCTAGACCAATGGTATCAGAAAGAGATATCTATATCTCTGTTATCTATAGAGATAAGCCCTAGAAGCCCCTAGGTGATTCCACAAAGCAATCAGAATTGAGAACCGGTAACCAGAACCTTGTTTCTTTAAGTGCCATCTGAGAACCAACAGCATCCCCTGGGAGCTTAATGGAAATGCAGAATCTCTGGTCCCACCTGAAAGCAACTGAACTGGAATCTGCAATGAAATGCCATCCAGAGTCATGTGTGTGTGCGCAGTGAAGTGTGAGATACACTGACCTAGAACAGACTTGCGCTACGTGGGCAAGCTCTGAATAAGACTGACTGATGGGCTGAATCAATCCCTCACCTTAAAGGTCACACTCTGACCCCAGCGTACAAATGTATTAAATGTAAAGTACTTGCTCAGAAACCAGCCAGGACAGCTCCTTATACCCTGGACATGCTGCGTGAGGCAAATCCTCCCCTGCATGGTATGGGGCACCAAGTGAAATGGTCACAAGCAGCTCTCTGACATCTGATTCACAAGAGCAGCTGAATCTACAGAGGCAGGGAATGGGGCTGGGGAAAGGTACAAAGGAAAGTAACTATGCCTGTAATTGTTGATAATAAAAAAAAAATCGACAGTTAGATTAAAAAGAAGTTCTTCCCTGAGGTCTACACTTTCTCATCCACACAACAAACATGTCTCCTTTAAGGTATACAAAATCTCTTGTGATCAAAGTCTAGTTCAACGAGACCTCTAACCTTGGGAAATTACATAGTTCTGAAATTCCTTCATCTCTTGCTTGCTGATCTCCTAAGAATTCCCTCCCAGAAAACTAGAGCATTATAGGAACTGTTGGTTGATCCCAGGTGCTAGTGGTGAACCTCTGGTCAACCACAGCTGGGACCATCAGGGGCCAAACCTAGGGGAGATAAAGAACTTGAAGGCAACCTGAGGATGCTGTGAATTTAGCCACCGGAGGCAATACCAAATGTAAAGAAATAACAAAATGTCATTAAGTTCAATTTACTTGAGCTCTAAAATTACTCCATCAGAAATGCAAGATAAGACCATCAATATAATTAGTTTCTGCAAAACAAAAGGACACAATCCTGGCTTTCTGTACAGCCATTCTCACTACTCAGTCATCCAAATGACCTCTCCCATGTCTCTTCTTTCTGTTCTCCTATTCTGACCCCAAACAGATCCACACTGGTTCAGAACTGAGAGTCAGAGATCAGACTGAAGCAGAAGCAGAGAGAGGAGAGGAAGAAAAGAAGAAACATTTAAGCAGCAGAAGCAAGGGTATTTAAACTACTTGGCTGGGAGTCAGCCCTCCCTATACATCAGAAGCATCTGGGGTTCTTTGAAAAGTTACGAATCCCCTTGGGCCCACCCAGAGCCAAAGAAGCCAGAATCTCAGGCAGGCGGGAGTCATCTGAACTTTTTTAAAGCTCCCTCAAATGATTGTGAGACACAGTGATTCCAGAGGACTGGAGTTGGTCCTGAGGGAGGAGTCTAACTTTGAAACAATGTTTCTTAACTTTTAAAGCATATTTTTAAAAGCTCCGGATTATGTAAATCATTCTCTAATGTACTTATTAGCACTGGATTACTGTTTTTTTCTTACGAGTTTTATGTTTGTCAATATAACTCATGCAAATTACTACCAGGCTTAAAATGAAAACACAGAGGTAACCTCTCTCACATCTCCACTCAACCCCAAACTAACTTGCCAAAGGCAATCTACTCTAAAAATATTCAACTATTTCTCTTTTGATATTTAATTTTATATTCCTAAACAATACGCTTATACTGATATTTCTCAACTTACTTTTGACTTTCATTCAGTAATTAATAAAATTACCAATGTCTTATTAGACACTAACTTATCCTCTCCCAGACTTCTATGATAGAGTGAAGTCAATATTCTTCCCCAACCTCTTTGGTAGTATGTATCAGTTCAGTTGCTCAGTCATGTCCAACTCTTTGCAACCCCATGAATAGCAGCACACCAGGCCTCCCTGTCCATCACCAATTCCCGGAGTTCACTCAAACTCATGTCCATCGAGTTGGTGATGCCATCCAGCCATCTCATCCTCGGTCGTCCCCTTCTCCTCCTGCCCCCAATCCCTCCCGGCATCAGAGTCTTTTCCAATGAGTCAACTCTTCACATTAAGTGGCCAAGGTTTCAGCTTTAGCATCAGTCCTTCCAATGGTCAGGGTTAATAAGGTATGTGTCTCAGCACATTGCACCAGTCACTATTAAAATACTTCCACACCAGCTGGTAAATGACTTCTCTTAGGCCCTTCCAGGGACCCTCTCCTGGCCCCATTATCCAGCAAACAAAATGCTAACGTCTGATACAGGAGGGAGCTTTTAGAGCAGTTCTCACTCCATATTAGAACCTATGTTCTGAAAGGCTACTGGTTACAAAATATTTTGAATATTTTCCCTAGATGTGGCCATGTGATTAAATTTTTGCCACTGGAATATGAGGGAAAGTGATCTTTGCCACTTGCAGGCTTGAACTTTAAACCTTTGCCCGTCATTGCTCTTTCCCATTCCTGTGAGCTGGAGTGCACACGGGCTGCAATCAAGCACTAACCACTCATACAGGTGAGGACAATGCCTTAGATTCTAAGGCTTAGAGGATAGCAGAGTCACAAGGTGGAAGGAACCTGGGTTCCTGAAGAGCTGCATGGAGCAGAGACATCAACCACGTGAAATGCTCACCCATGAACTATCACCTGAAGTAAATATATATCTCACTCTATGTGCTTTTCCTTGTAAGACCGTTGAATTTTTCTGAAGTTTATAATTGCCCTTTACTTCCCCCACTTAATACGTCTTATGAATCAATAATTTATACCAAATACTCCATAGGAAATGGAAAGTCCCACTGAGGAACATCCCACGCTTGGTAAGATGTACCAGAGCATCTGTTGGTTTTGATTCTGTTTTCGTGTGGACACTGGCTGCTGGTAGAGCTTCCTCCTGCTCTGAGTGGGACTGGCTTCTCTCCAGACCTGCTGCACTACTGCCACCTTGAAATTTCACTGTCATCCTAGAATTCTCCTGTGTTTGACTGTTTCCAGAAGACTGTAGATTATTCTTTCTTCATTGATACCCACATTTTTATATCGATCCATAACTTCCTATAAAAAGATGCATAGAAAAGAAACTTTGGAGACATTTCACATGCACAAAATGTCCATATTGTATCTTCCACTTGATAGTTTCTTTGAAATTCTAGACTGAAAACAATTTTCCTCAGACTTCTGAAAGAATGAATCCATTGTTTCTTACCTGCCATTCCAATTCCCAATTTTTTGGTATGTTATCTGTTCCCCCCACCCCAGACAGGATTTAGCTTATTCCCATTTTCATCAGTATCCTAAAAATCTTCAATGTTATGTCTTATACACACTCACTATGCGGATCTTTTTTCATTCATTCACTTGGCTATCTTGTGAACTCTTTCAGTCTACAAATGTATGTCTTCCAGTTCTGGGAAAATAGCTTGTAATATGTTTTTGATAATTTCTTCTCTTTTACTTTTCCCTGTAATCTCTCTTTTAAAAAATTTTTTTGCTTATTTTAAATTTTTTATTTTTGTAGTCTCTCTGGAACTCTTATTAATATAACACGTGATCAACTAACTCTATTTTTTACTCCTTTTTATATCTCTGCTTTTATTTCTACTTTTTCTTCTGGTCCTTCAAATGATTTTTGCCATCCTATTTTTAATTAAGACCTATCTCTTATTGTCTAATTATTACCTTACAGCCCTGTTCCAGGATTGGTTTTATTTCCATTTCCTTATTTTTGCATTTCTGTTTCCTCCATGATTTTTTTTTTTTCTCATTTGTTCTGGTTCCTTCTTTTTCATTGCTAAATGGTTTCTTCAAATGTCTCATATTCACTGACTTTAAATGGCAACCCAATCCAGTATTCTTGCCTGGAAAATTCCATTGACAGAGGAGCCTGGGGGGCTATAGTCCATGTGGTCACAAAGAGCCAGACACAGTTGAGTGTGCACACACACTTTAAAAAAACTAGTTCTAAGTTCCATGTTCACAGAAGGAGTAGGGTGGTTGACTAGTAGTGGGCTCACCATAGGAAGACTGGGTAGTAAGTTTTTTTTTAAGTTTTCTCATTGTGGGAGAAAATATCAGTACGCGTAGGTTCTTTTTATTTTCGGGTCGTTCATTTTGCCCAGAGAAGAGTCCTTCAATATCCTGCCCAGGTTGGTGATTATCTGATTACCCTAGGATTGGGAATGAGTTAAAAGGTCATACCAGGTCTCACCATTTGGTACGCACAATTTCATTAAATTACTCTGTTTTCAGTTGAGCGTTTCACCCTTACCTGTTATCCTTAAATCCAGAGCTGCTAATTTTCTCCTTGATTTCTCCAAAGACAAAATATTCAGGACTTTCTCTTGCTATATGGGGTGGGGGAAGCGAACTGAGAGTCTCGTTCCTTTTAGATTTTCAATCAAGCCCTTATTTCCAGTCCCCTGCCCTGCATCAGAGCCTCTAATTCCAGAGCACTTCTGGAATTCTGGGGAATAAATTGGCCATTTCTTCCTAGTTTCTATTCCCAACCTCCTGAGAATCCCAGGGACGGGGGAGCCTGGTGGGCTGCCGTCTATGGGATGGCACAGAGTCGGACACGACTGACCCAACTTAGCAGCAGCAGCAGCAGCACCTGTCTCCATTACACTAAGTCAGCGGCCACAGGCCTGTCTGGTTCTCATCCTCCAAAAGTGTGCTGGTGCGTCCCATCTCTCGTTCGCCATCACTGCAACTGTGCTTCAAGAGGGGCACATTAACGTATGTTCAATCCACCAAACTGCTGAATCCCAACAACTCAATCCTACAACCACAGAAACTGCCCCCAAAGATGAGCTTTTCTTTATCAATTTTTGAAACACTCATGGCTTTTCTGTTTTTATAGACACATCTGATTAGCTAAGATACTTTCTCAATTACTGTCATGTTTACCATCATTTTCTGTCTTAATTATAAAAACATAAAAAACAAAACATAATCCTATTCTGGATACCAAAAAATCTTCTGATTTACTGACTCGTTAATTAAGCCTTAAAAGATGGCAGTATTTAGAACACTAGATTATAATGAAAGAAAATACAGGTTGTTTTCATGCAATAAAGCTGTTTTCACTGACTCTTGCCACTTCAGATCTAGCCTATGGTGCCTGAACTGAAAGGTATTTGCCTTGATAATGTTCAAGTATTTCCAAGAAGACCTTTGACTACTGTACAAGTCATCATCAATACTGGAGTCTTAGTTATTTCATTTCTAAAAACAGTCAAAGGAGGAATGATCAGAATACTTAAAAAGTAACTGGGCAAGTTAAGTTTTCTCACATCCAAAGGATTACAACTTTTTGTGTTCCATTCCAAGGACAAAAATCTGACGGCTCTAAACCTGAAGATTATGATCCTTAAGGCTGAAAACTCAGGACTTACCCAAAACACTAAGTTCATAGTTATAATAAATAACTACCAAGTGAAACACTAACATTACACTTTTGATCTAATTCCACTCAAAGAAGCACATATTTTGGACCTGTCAATGTTTATAACTTCCCTGAAAAGAAAAAGCAAGCACCTAACAAAGAAAAAAAGACTCCTGTGCAGGGGTGGGTGGGGAATGAAACTGTCCTATTTCTTGAGCTGGGAGGTAGTTCCATGGATGTTCACTTTTTAAATAATTCATTGAACTAGACATTTGCATTTCAAAATGTTATATATATGTTATCTTTTACAGTAAAAAAAAATACATTAGCAGTTAAAAGAGAAACAGATAAAAAGGCAATTTTTTCGTTTGTCGTAAATGCACTGCTTTAATCACACTTGGCCAGAACTGTTATACCCACTGACGTGGCTAAAGGTAGAAAAGTCACCGTGATTCATCTTCAGTGCCTAAACCAGTGCCCCACCAAAATTCAACAGTCATCTCAGTTGTTTTATGTGAAACACTTTACTTTTCAAAAAGTTTTAAACTTCAGAATGTACCTTTTATCCCACACAGTAACATTGATATCTTACATGTGTATGACACTATTTATTTGCAAAGCACTTTCACATCAAATACCTGGGAGACAGAACAGGCATTGTGCTCTCCCATGCTGCAGATGAGGAAGCTGAGGCATGTAATAGCTAATTAGTAGAAGGCAATGGCAACCCACTCCAGTACTCTTGCCTGGAAAATCCCATGTACGGAGGAGCCTGGTAGGCTGCAGTCCATGCAGTCACTAAGAATCAGACACGACTGAGCGACTTCACTTTCACTTTTATGCACTGGAGAAGGAAATGGCAACCCACTCCAGTGTTCTTGCCTGGAGAATCCCAGGGATGGGGTCGCACAGAGTCGGACACAACTGAAGTGACTTAGCAGCAAGGTCACTAACAGTGACAGAATCAGGACAAACTCCAAGTGCCATACGTCCAATCAAAGGCTCCTTCAACATTTTATGAGGACAAAGAACTTTCCACTTTGAATTCAAAAGCAGGTTATCAAAGGTGGTCTCTGTGATGGTACCAGTGAGTTTCTGGAGATTCCTGAGACAGGGAGGAGAGAACCACTTGGCATGGCTGTGAAATCAACTAACTAAGGACTATGCTCACACCTTCTGAGTCATTTCACTCACTTCTGGTTAACATAAAAATGCACCTGCTTCCTCAGAAGCTAGTTTAACTCTAACATAAACACAAAAGTTATGAGTGGTCTATAACCTGGGGTTTCGAGGGGAACACATGCCTGTCTGATACCCACAGGGTTTCCCAAGGGGGAGGGGCGGGGATAATCCCCATCCACACCTGCCTTCTTCCCGCACCATGCTTTCTCCACGGAGGTGGAGCCGCTTATTTGGTTGGCTTGTGCTATTGTGGCTCTGTTTCTCAGTCTACAAATGGATGGCGTTTTCCTATCAGAGAGATCGGGCATGAGAGATTCGGCCTCGTCTCTTTGCCTGAACAGTGAGAGGCAGAAACGGGTGTTTCTGCTCTGCAGCCTCAAACTTTCCATCTAGTAGGCTGTTCCAAAGTCTAGCCTAGTCTAGGGTATACACAGTTTATAAGACCATTTTGGGCTTCCCACTGAGCTGTGTCCTCCAGCCTAGTCTTCATCAATAATGAAGTAAATTTTTTGGCGATCTGCTGCTTCTCATCTATTTTTTAATTGGTAGGAAAGAAGGGGTGCTTTCCACGGGTCCTCCTCAGAGATGCCATCACCTGCCTTTTGGTTAGAAGTACAGAGACTGTGGACATGACTCCACAGCCCTCCTCTGGGTTTCTGTGCTCACAAACACAGCTGCTCTAGAAGCAATAAGCAAGCTTCCTTCCTTAGGAGGAAGCATCCTAAGACTTTGTTCAGTGGATACTTTTTTGCTCCTTCTGCCCTGGAGGGCAACACTAATCTGAAATTCAGGGATTCTGATTCTTTCCAGAGAAACTCTGCCACACACATGCTTGTGATCTGGGGTGGGTCTTAGTTTTCCTAGAAAGCCTTTAAAAGATTTTAGCTTCCTCATCTTTTAAATGAAGGAATAACTTCCCTCTTTTAAGATGCTTCCAACTTTGTGAACTAAAAGCTCAGAAAGGCTTTAATAAATGGATTCCAGAATTTTAAAAACATATGTGTGTGTGTGAGTGTGATTTGACACCCTGGCCTCATAGTTCCTGAAGATCAGTGAAATTCTACCTCACGCTTGTGTCATTTCACCATCCTCAGGTTCAGCCACACTCTGAATTCACATCATTGCTCACTACTGACCTCTCCATCAC
This sequence comes from Capra hircus, assembly GCF_001704415.2. NCBI lineage: Eukaryota > Metazoa > Chordata > Mammalia > Artiodactyla > Bovidae > Capra > Capra hircus. The sequence goes on from NC_030833.1 coordinate 38,584,240, forward strand.
CATGAGCTACTGCAAAAGTCCCCCAGGCCCTTCACCACCCAGCCCCGGACACCCTCCCCCGACACTCCAATCCTCCCTTTCCTTTGCTCTTGCTGAACCAGCCACTACACATTCTACTCTCACGTCTCTCCAGCTCTTTCTCCCAGTCCATCAACACTAGCTTCACTCGCCTTCCTCCTCAACCCAGGACCCATATGGAGCTGGCAGTTTCAATGATACTCACACCATCTCCACTTCCAATTTTCTGAGTATTGCTGGAGAAAAAGCATAAAGACAGGGAAGACTCGTCATATCACAAGGCTAAGGTGGAGGCTTCTTAGCACCTTGTCAGGTCCTCCTCACCACCGCTGGCTCTTGTTATGCTCAGATTCATCCCAAATCTTTTCCCCTCTCCTCCACCTCCCAGCTTTACCTCTCACTCTCAATATACTCTCAGCCAAGAAACTGGCCTCCTCTGTTTTTTTTTTCCTCTTTTTTAAAAAAGAGGAACCAACCCATTTCAGATGCAATCACACTCCCTCCAAGCTTCCAACTTTCTTCTTTCAATGGCAGTTTCTTCTTGCCTTCATTTAATCTTTCCCCCTCCATGTCACATGTTTTTCCATGAATAACCACCTTTGTCACGGTCAAATGATTTATTATTCAAAAGGGGACTTTGTTTTAGAATAAAAACAGGCATTACTTGTCCAACTCATTGTAATATTTGACCAAATACTATCCTACCACTGAACCGGGATGACAGATGTCACCTGAGACTGTCTTGGGTAATCCGATACGTGGTCCCCTTCTCCAGCTCCTTTCCCTCCTGCTCCAGGAGCACTAACCACCTTCCTGCTCCCTCTCTTGAGCTTCAGTCTCTTCCTCTCTACTGACAGCCACTCAATGCATGGCACTCTTGGGCTTTTCGTACAGTTTTAAGAGTGTCCACTGGCCCCCTCATCACCTCGAGTCATTGACCTCTGATGTTCATAGTCCAATTCCAGTCTACACTCAGGTGCCTCTCAGGGCCCTGGCTGACTTCCGTTTCCACTGCCCAAATGACCCTGACCCTCAAAGGCCACTGACAACAGTCTCACTGACAATCCTAACAACCTTTCCCAAGTATTATCTCAGGGTCTCTACCCTATTGGCCCCTCCAAATTCTCCTTCCTCACCTTTCTTTACCCTAGTTTTTCCTTCTTCTCTTCCAGCTTATCCTCTTGGCATCCTGTTAGCCTCTTTTATCTCCTTTCAAGCCCACAAACATGGTTTTTCTGAGCTCCATCCTGGCCTTTTACCCTTCTCACTCACACTTGGAAACATTCTCACAGCTTCAGCATCCCCTGTCATAAGGATGGTTGCAATTCCATCTCTGTTTTTAAGAGCTGCCATCCATTTGGACAGTTCCATAGGCACATGGAAATCGACATATCCAAATCCAAACTTCCATTAATTAGGCACATCTTCACTGACTGCTCACACTTACAGGTGCTTCACTAGTGGCCTTCTTGATGATTTCATTTCCTGCCATTACCATCCAAAGTCATTTAGCTTCAGCCTGACTCCTCCCTCAAGTCCCTCATCCAATCAGACAACAAATCCCAATGCATTTCCTATTTCTAGAGTTTCTCAGCCACCCACCTGCCCCTATTCTAACTTAGGTTCTCACTGCTTCTCTTCTGGGAACTATTTTACTAGCCTTCAAACTGGGACTAACCATGACGCCTCCAATACAAACTGATGTCATAGAGCACAGTTTCATCACATCATTCCCCCACTCAAGCTACTGTTGATAGTTATGCACAGCCTACTAACCAGACTCCTCAGCCCAGCATTCCAAATGCTCGCAACACGGTCCTACCTCTGCCACGCAGCCTGCTGTCCCACTCTCCTGCCTCAAGGCTCCTCACCCACCAGCTTGACCACGTTCCTCTCCATTCTTGGGTATGCTCATGTAGCCTTTCCTTCAAGTCTTAGTATAGGCTGAGCCCTACATCTCTGCCAGTTGAAACTCTACCAATTCTTTAAAGCTTTGCTCAAGACTCCTTAATTCAAGTTTCCCCATTTTTCCCCAGCTAGAAACAGTACATTCCTTCTCAAAAATCACAAAGCACTTACTCTGTGCCTCTGTAACAGTTCCTCCACGTAATCAAGTCTGTGGGGACCCCTTTTATGGGCTTCTCAGGTGGCACTAGTGGTAAAAAAAAAAACCCCGCCTGCCAGTGCAGGAGATGCAAGAGACGCAGGTTCAATCCTGGGTTGGGAGGACCCACTGGAGGAGGGCATGGCAACCCACCTCGGTATTTATGCCTGGAGAATCTCATGGACAGAGGAGCCTAGAGGGCGACAGTCCATACGGCCACAAACAGCCGGACACAAATGAAGCGACTTAGCATGCATCTGTCTTAAGCTCCCTACATGCTTCCCAAGCTTCTCAAAGGAAGGATGTACGTGTGTGATTAACTCACGTACATCCTTATACTGCCTTATACATAGTAAGATGAATGAGAGGCTGAAATATTCAAGTTAACTTTGTATCTAGCATATAGCACATAAAATAATGAAAATGTAGCTAAGATCATCAAAGCTAATTATACCAAATTCTTAGGAAGGCCTAGAAATTAACCATTTTTGCAGCTGCTCTTATTAGAAGAATATATGGATAATTTCAATTAGAACTGTAGGAAGATTATACATTATTTTTTCTTTTTCTTTTTTAAATTATGACAGTATGATAACACATTTACAAGAGACTTAGAAAACACATAATGAAGTTACAGATAGTTCCACTATATATTACATTTTTAAAGTAGATAAACTAAGATTTGTAACTGGAGTTTCATTATCAAACTCTCAAAAATAGAATGAATATGCAAAAAAGCAGTAGGGTACAGTAGATCTGAAAAGCACTGTGAACCAATTCAACATAATTAAGATTTATACAATTTTGACACATAGGAGGATATAAATTCTGTTCAAGTTCCCATAGACTATAAACTAGGAGACACTAGAACGTATCCAGAACTGTGTATCTTTTATCAGTTCCTTAAACTACACAGTTAGAGAAGACATTAAGGATCATTTAATTCCCCTCCTCCCAGGCCAATCACCAGTTCTACAGTTGAGAAAACTGAAGCTTTTAGAAGTTGTTCTCTTGGTCATATAAATTAGAAGTCAAAATATAACTTCCCATTTATTAAGGGCCTAGTGTACACAAGGTAATTTATATACATTATCCAGCGGTATTATCCCCATTCAGAAATGAGAACATTCAAAAAGGTTAAGTAACTTGCTACAGAGAGCCCTGCCTGTCAAGGACACAGCTGAGCTTCGGCCTCAACTGTCTGGCTGAGAAGTCGAGGCTTTTCCAATTTTTTTAAATTGGAGGATAATTGTTTTACAATACTGTGTTAGTTTCTTTCGTACATCAACATGGACATATGAGGCATACATATGACCCCTCCCTCTTGAACCTCCCTCACTGTGGCAAAGGCAAGACCTTTACCAGGTGTCCTGAAACAGCCTTCTACTGTTCCTTCAGTGAATAATTATGCCAACTAAGCAAGTGCATACACTTACAAGTTGTAAGCCATCTTACTTGAAATTTTGGAGGCATGAAAATTAAGCAACAGCTTCATTACCATAAAAGCTCTAAGGTTAATTACTGCCAACATTCTGACTTCCTTGTCAAAAACATCTTTAATCTGGAAAAGATACATGTTTTCCTGCTTTCTCAATTCTTAAATCAATTTTTTAACTTAAAATGCATTTGTCCAACCACATTCAATAAGTATGTGTTGATCCCTTGGATGTCCAAGGCACAGGGGAGGGTACAAGGTTGAATACGCATCATTTCACTCTAAAAGTTCACCAGTAAGAGGCAGAGAATCCGCTACCACAGGGACCACTCACCCCCAACTATGGGAGCGCTGGCTGACTCGAGGACTTCCAAACAAGAAGTCAAGGTGCTTGATTCTAATCCCAGCCCTGCTCCCTAGGCACATCATCCCACTATGCTTTAGTTTCCGAAGGCATAAAGGAACTGATAAAAAGGAAGGAATTATACCAAACAACTTTAAGGTCCCCTTTAGCTTTAAAATTCTATTATGTCTGAGCTCACTCTTGAGATTACACTACTACGGAAAGGGAACTTCTGGAAGCCCACTCGTCCCTGGCAGTAAATTAGGAAGAACTGGGTTCTGAGAAGATTCCTACAATGTAAAGCTATGCCTGCAAAGTTTGTTACTTATAATCAAAAAGTTTGCTAAAGCTTTTCCTGAAGGGAGGTAGTATGAAGCACGACATTCGACTCCTTCTTCCATTATACCACTGACATATTATAGTTTTAATTCTTTACAATCCATTGAAAGTATTCAAATTAAAATATACCTTAAAATAACTCCTTCTATCTACTCTCCTATGCAGTTAAGCTATGGACACTGACCACAACAGAGCTGAGGCCCCCGCAGAGACGGAAATCTTGTATTCAGTTAAATTAAGACACAGTATTAGTGCTACCTCCTAGGGACCATCCCAAACTATGCTACATTTGAGGTTGGTGTGCAGGCAGTGGGGAGGGAGGAATATAGAAATATCAGTATTTCAAATACCACTGGAAACATATAGTACTGTGGGAACTGACTTTGCCAATCTCCTTTCAATATCCTCAACTAGCACAGGTAATATTTTTAATCACCCATTAACCTCTACAGTTACACTTTCTCTTGACAAGGCTCCACATGCCTTATCTTTCTTCATACTCGGCATCTTAGGATATACAGCTCAAATCCACCTTGTGCTGTAATTTAACACCACAGAGGAGGAAATGAATCAACCAAAAGAAAATTGGAAGAAAAAAGTTAGAACTGTCCCATCTTAGTGCCTGGCCCACAAAAAGGTTACAGTTAAGTTCAACAGTCAAAGACAGACTCACCAAGAAATCAGGGAAAAGGAATTTATTCATTCGCTAGTCAACAAATCCTGAGTGCCTACTATGCCAGGCACTGTTCCAGGTACTAGAGTTACAGCAGTAACAAACCCTGCGAAAACTCCGGCCATAGTGTAGTTTACGTTCTAGCGCAGAGGGACAGGACTTAAAGAACACCCAAAGAAAATCCTTTCAGATAGTGATTAAGTTCTAGGAAGAAAATAAAATAGGCCTGGGGGTGGTCCCTGGGGTGAGGGGTGAGAGGCCACTTAAGTTAATCAAGAGGGCCTTGCTGAGTAAATGCTATTTGAGTTGAGTTCTAAATGATGAGAAAACTTTACTCAATCTTAAAAGCGTAGGGCGTGGTAGGAATGAGTCAAGTTAGTCTTTAAGGGTGGTCACAGTGGTCAAAAGTTCTGAATTAATGGTAAACTAGGTTCCTTGTAGGATTTGGCTTAAAAAAAAAAAAAAGCCCTAAACCTAAGCCTTTAAGTAGAACCCCTCTATTTAGCAACTACTTATTTTTAAGATCCACTGACTTTTAAACTTTCTGCTAATCACCCTGGCGGTACTTAAGCAGAGGCAATTACTCGAAGGATGCCTTCTAGTGAGTCCAAAACCTCACTTGACAGCTTGCAGATTCTAATGAGAGGACTCACACCTGCAGCGAACCGACTCATCAACTCAGCCAGGTGGAATCTCGCCACTCTTCTAAGAAGGGGAATCAAGCCTCGGGAAATCTGGGCAAACTGACACCCCTCCCCGCTAAAGTTCCCCCAAACTGCGGGAGTTGGGGCGGGGGGAAATAAACCCCACCCTTTTGCACACTCTTCCCCCCCCCGGCCCTCCAGGCGTCACCGCCGCGGAAGGGCCGCGGTCCCTGGGGCAGAGGCACACGGCGAGTACGCGCGGGGTGTACCGCGCATGAATCATCGGCGCCCGGTCCGCGGGGCGATGATTCATTCACCGTCCCGGAGCCCACGGCCACACGTTTCGGGCGTACGGGTACGGCCGCACACGCAGCTTCCTTAATATTAAACAAATGTTTCAAAGGACAAACGCCCGGAGCCAGAAATGTGTCGACCCAGGCCGGGCGGCGAGGAGGAAACAGCACGTTTCGGCCGCTGCCCGAGTGTCCCCGGGGTCGGGAGGGGAGCGCCGAGCACGTCCGTGCCCCCGGCCGCCGACCCCCTTCCAGTCCCCGTTCGCCACCGGCGCGCGGGCAGCACCCGCAGGGGGCGCGGCGGGCGCACAGGTGGGTCCCCGCCCGCCCGGCCTCCCGCCCCTCCCCGCCACTCGCGGAAGGCCGACGCGCCCTCGCCGACGCGCCGCCCGCTCGCCCCTTTCCTCTCCGTGACATCTTATATAATAACCCGAGCTAATCAAAACGGAAGCGACGCGCGCTGCCGGGGCCCGGTTCCCGGCCGCCACTGGGTGCTCGCGCCCCGAGCCCCCGGCCCCCGAACTAGGCGCCGGAGCGCGCGGCTCCGGGGGAAGGGCCAGAGCGCCGCCTCGGCTCGTCCCTCCTCGGAGAAGGCGCTGCCGCTGCCGGTCCCCGTCAGGAAGCCGCGAGCGTCACAAACTGCGTCAGCTTCTTCAAACACGTTTCACGGGCCCCCTCCAGCCGGGGAGCCGGCCGCCGGGGCAGCCGGGCCGCGGCCCGGGCTGGCTGGAGCCCCTCCGGGGAGGAGAAAGTTCCTCGGGGCCCTCCCCGCGCCCGCGCTGCGCCCGGCCCCGCCGCGCCTCCGGCCCCTCGCCGCGCAGCCCGCCCCGATGGCAGGTTGGGCAACTTGTGACCCCCGGGCGCGCGGCGGCCCCCTCCCGGCCGGCCCGGCCCCCCGCCGCTCGGGCGCCTCCCCCCAGCGCGGCGGAACACGGCGACGCCAGAAACTTCCCCGGGCCGCGCCGCGCGGGGCGGCCGCCCGGGTCCCGGCGCATCGCCCTTACCTCGCTCTCGGGAGGCCACGAGCCGGGCGGGCCGCGCGGGGCGCGTGGAGCGCGAGCGCGCGCGCGTGGGGAGGCAGCCGAGGGCGCCCGCGCCGGCGGGGGCGGGGCGGGGCCGCAGGGTGCGGGCGGGGCGGCGGGGGGGCGGCCGGGCGGGCGGGCGCGAGGAGAGCCGAGCCGGCGGCGGCGGCGGGCGCGGGGCGAGCGCGCCGAGGGGGCGGAGGAGTTGCCGTGGGTTTGTTTACGCATTGCTGCCCGGCTCGGGGCACAGCCCGCACTCCCTGATTGGACACAAACTGGGGCACAGCCTCTCGCCGCCGCCCGCCAGGCCTCCTCGAGCAGCCGCCGCGCAGCTCCCGGAGCGCCCGGCCCGGCCCGGCCCGCGGCGGCGTCCGGGCCTGGAGGGGACGAGCCGCGGCCGCGGCCGGGCGTGGGGCCCACACGTGGGGCCGGGGCTCGCAGGCGCCCACCTGTAGGGGCCCGACCTTGGCAAGGAGAAATTCGAAACTTCTGAGGCTGGAGTCGTCGTATCATCCAGCCATAGAAGCGTAGAAGGGGGCACTCCCCCCCCGCCCCCACCACCCTCACTCTCATACACAGATGGAAGACGGAGGACGCTTGCCCTTGATGGAGAGAAGAGCAGCTCAAAGGTTGATATGCCCCTTTGGCGATGGTCAAGCTGAGACTTCCTGTCTGAGCTGTCCCTGGGAGATCGCAGTTCCTTCGCCTGTCCTCAGCTTCTCTGTTGTAAATCTGTTCTCCAGGTAGCATTCAAGTAGCCATCCCAGAATTGACCTTGCCAAAAGACGCTTAAGATCCTCAGATGGCTCTTGGAGCCGCAAGTCCCATTTCCTTAGTCTCCGAAGCCTCTATAGCTGGGCCTCCACCTTTCAGCCTCTTTTCCAGTGCCCAACCCTCACCCCCCCAAACCCTTGTTACAAACCCTCAGATGCCCCTGTCCTTTCACAATTGATTTTGATCCCATTCTATGTTCTGCTAGAAAATTCATGACCCCCTCGACCTGTCCAGCTAGCATCCGCTCAGCTTGTCCACCATCTATCCCTGTGCAGCCTCCTGACCTCTCTGCAGCCTCCTGACTCCTGTGCAGAATCCTCCTGTGTGGCTGCCATCAGCCTGACTTGAGGGTCAGTCATGTGCCCACTCTGTGCCCCCACTAGGCTGTAGATTCTGAAGAACAGGAACCTGGTTTTATTAATAGCAGAACTCTGGGGATGGGAGACATGATGCCTGGAGAAAAAAATTAAGCATCTGCAACTCTGCGGGACAACAAAAACTCAGAAGAGTCTGTCAGGAGGGTCTCTTGATAGACCATCCACAAATCTTATCTTGCAAAAAGCAAACACTTCCAAAAACCCAGAATGTGCTCCCAATTTGTCTTTGTGTCTCCACCTCACCACACCTTGGCTAGGTGCCCTCTTTACTCATCAGGGCACATAATAACCCTTGGAGGAATAAAACTGAGGTGTTCCTTAAGCCGAGGCTCAAGGTGATCAAAGTGAGTACAGTAAATCATGGAGGAATAGATGTGAATGGCCACAAACCCAGTCGTTTTACAGATAATTCCCTCAACTCTGGCAGCCGCTGTGGATTTGTCCTTCTCCAGTCAAGCACTGGAGAAGTGGGCCCGGACTCTTCCTAACTCTTGGGATGGCTGGATTTCTTTCTCTCACTAGATGTGCTCTTTTCCCTGAGAAAGCTGTCTTTGAGCTCCAAGGGTGAGTCCAAGTGAAAATAAAGTCTTTGCCAGGCACTTCAGTCATGTTGGCCTCTTTTCGACCCTATGGGCTGTAGCCCACCAGGCTCCTCTGTCCATGGGCTTTTCCAGGCAAGAATACCAAAGTGGGGTGCCATTTCCTGCTCCAGGGGAATGTTCCCGACCCAGGGATCAAACCCGGGTCTCTTACAGTCTCCTGCATTGGCAGGGAGGTTCTTTACCACTAATCCCACCTGGGAACCCCAGGTACTTCAATAGTGATCTTTAAAAGCAGTGCATTAGTTACAAAGGGGCTTCCCAGGTGGCGCTAGTGGTAAAGAACCCATCTGCCAGTGCAGGAGAAGTACAGGACATGGGTTTGATCCCTGGGTGGGGAAGATCCCCTGGAGGAGGGCATGGCGACCCACTCCAATATTTTTGCCTGGAGAATCCCATGGACAGAAGGGCCTGGTGAGTTATAGGCCCATAGGGTCGCAAAGAGTTGGACACAACTGAAGCGACTTTGCTAGCAAGCATGCTTGCATATTAGTTGCAAAGTTGTTGCAAGAACTAGAATTACAAGCAGGAGAAGGTGAGGCAACCCCGATATCAGCAATTGCTGAGTGCATCTCCTCTCCTGGGGCTGGAGAGACTAAGGGAGGAAGCTGCCAGGACCATGAAAGGCTTGTCCAGTGGGAGCTGGAGCCATGAAGGAAGTGTAACTACTGCTGGAGATGCTTCCCAAGCAGACAGAGGGGAAGAAATCCCCTGAAGGCGGGACAGGACAGGGTCAGAACCTCTCCAATAACAGATCATAACAGTGAAGAGAGAATGACTCTGAGAGTGCTCCGGACTTGGGTGCCTCAGTTGGTTACCTCTAGCACTCTTCCTGTGGGCACTGGGTTCTGACCCAGGCAGCACAGGCTTTCTTTCCAAGCCCCAGAATTTTTTCTTTCTTTTTCTCTTTGCCCTTTGGCTTCCACGTCTCCTTCTGTCCTCTTCTCTACCGTGACTCCTGTATGCTTCCTTTATTTCACTTCTCTATCTCTGGCTCATAATTTTCTCCTTGTGTCCCCATAAACCTCCTCCTGACCTCTCTATTTCCCACTGAGCCTCTTCCCACCTCTGCCTGCCCTACTCCTTCCTGGGCAGGAGGGTAGCCTTCTTCTGCTTGAAGGAGATGAGCAGGTTCCTCTGTAGGTAATGCAATTGAAAACTATCATATTGTTGCTTCTTTAGACACTAGGCTGGATACTTCATCTATGTTATCTCATTTAATCCTTACCTCACACCTACCTGCTGGGCACCACTTAATAGGACTTTGGTGGCATCATAACTGCCCATCTGAGGAAAGGGTTTTGTGGTGCAAGTCACCAGTGAAACTGCTAATGGTCCTCTTAACCTTCCTCATCTTCAAGTGTCTCCCTCCACCCTTTTTTCTCCTTATCCTACATCCTTCCCTTTCAATAACACAGATATTTTTCCTAGATCTCAACCCTCAACAGTTTCATACATCTCCACTGTAAATCTTCAAAGATTGCAAATAGATATTTGAAGAAGATTGCATTTCAGTTGGCTTTTGAAAGCTGGACAGGATTTCAATAGATGAAGATCGAGGAAGGACATTCTTGGTGGAACAGTGAATGATATGGTCCAACTTGACTTAAACACAAGAGATGGCCATGAAATAAGGTCAGATTTCAGAAACTTGTCTTTAGAGCTCAGTACTCTAAGACCACTCAGATATATCATATAATTCATGTAAGTAGGATCATAACATTCTAAAGCCAGAAAGCAATCTAGACATTGTCTGACCCAACATGTCCATTTTTAAGTGAACTGAACCTTCAAAGACTTAGGTAACTGAAGTAGTTAAACATGGGCATTAGAGTCGACTACCTGTATTCAAATCCCTGCTTTGACAAATGTTAGGTAATATGATCTTGAACTTATCTGTGTTCCTCCTGTTATAAAATAGGAAACTTGACAGAACCTACCTCAGTGGGTTGTTGTAAGAATTAAATGTTTTTACAAGTAAAACACATAGTACAGGATCTGTCATATAGTCTGTCTTGAGTAAATATAGGTGAGTATTATAATGTTTTCCTATAGTTATTCACTAGCAAATACCAGAGCCAGAACTGATCCGCCAAGTCTTTTAAGCCGTGGTTGAGGATCCTGTCCGTTGCTAGATGTTACGTCTCAGGGTGCTTGCTGAATACCATCTGTGGGGCTGTGGTGTTGCCCTAGTCTGCTGTCTGCAGAAGTTCTCAGTTATCTTTCTAGCTCACATTTCTCTACATTTCTACCAGCCTCAGCAATCTCACTGTGCAGTCAGTCCTCTATATGTGAAGTTCCTGGAGAGGAGAGGGACATGAAAATTAGCAAGGGACATATATTTCATAGTCAACAATACAGTTGACAAGTTTTGATATCATCAGATTTTACTAATTTAAGCTTCAAAGGGCCAAAGAGTCATTGAATTAAAGGAGTTGGGGTGATCTATCTTTCTTCAGCCTAGAGACTGTCAAACCTACCAGTTTAAATTTTGGTAGTTCCTTAGGAGAACTCACTGGGATCAAGAAAAAGCCTTCCTTGAATTTGAGTGTCCAATCCTTCAACAAAATTGTAGTAGTAGACAATCTCTTTTGTCCCTCCACCTTTGCTTTCTGAGCCCCTGGTCCCGCTTTTCAAAACTCCCCAGCTCTATGAACTGCATGCTGTCCACTCTCTGGACTGTAAGCATCCTGAAGTGATGAACCACAATTTACTCACCTTTTCATCTCCGGAATGTAGCTTGAGACAACAGGTGTGCACGCATTGTTGAACGGACTAATGTGAGCAATGCCACACACACCAAGAGGATCCCTTCCGCCGCTGCCTCCAAAAACTTTGTCTCCTCAGTTGGTTTGCCTTAGCTGGTTGTCAGCCTGCTACACTAATTCACCAGAGAAAGCATGACAGCAGCTAAATGTGGAATAAATGCTCATTTTATAATACAAACTGCATCCAAAGGGTTCTAATAGTAGAAACCCAGGCGGTATTTATGAGAGTCAGAACGATATCTGGGGGGCAGCTGGACTTCCCTAACACCTTCATATCACACCACACAAACCGAAGCTTATCTCTCCTATAAATAAAGGCTACTTGACTTTGATTGTTACACATTTTAGTTTAGATTTATTAGGTTAATTTTGGAGATAGCCTCCATTCTACATATTAATTATCCCACCTTAATCATTTCTTAAAAGGCGCAGCTTTCTTTAATCTTAAAAATGTCAATCATTGTCTCATTTTCCTCTTTTATATCCCAAAGCCAGGCTGATGACCCAATACCTTGAGCACTCACTGACTCTTTAAGCCCTCATATCTTTCTCCACTTCCTAGACTTCATTTACATGCTTCCTCTGGGAAGCTGGAAAGAATCCAAAGGGTTAACTCTAGATCAACTCCTCGTTTTGTAGGAGAGGAACCTGCGGCAGGGAGATGTCAGTGACAGAAGCTTGAATTCCCAGTCATCGTTCCACGCTCTGTCCGTCTAAAGGTAGACCACGCATTGCCAGCTGCCTTCCTGACTTCCACCTGTCACCACCATCCTTTGAGCCCCTGAGGATTAAAATGGGTGTGTTTTGACTCTTCTTTTTCTTCAGGCCTCCCCTTCCACATCAGGATATCTCTGACTTGTCTTTCTCGTCTGAGCTGTCCCATGACTCAGAGCTATTACTACAATAGGTTGTTAAATGGTTTCATTGTCTCTCTCCAATTTCCTTCTCTTTTACAGAGTCAACCTAGCAGAACCATCTCAATATAACTCAAGGCTTTTTTTAAATTAATTTAATTTGAGGATAATTGCTTTACAATATGGGGCTTCCCAGGTGGGGCTGGTGGTAGAGAACCCACCTGCCAGTGCGGGAGGCGTAAGAGAGGCAGGTTCGATCCCTGGTTGGGAAGATCCCCTGGAGAAGGGCACAGCAACTCACTCCAGTATTCTTGTCAGGAGAATCACGTGGAGAGAGGAGCCTGGTGGGCTATCATCCGTGGGGTCACTCAGAGTCAGACACGACTGAAGTGATTTAGCATGCGTTCACTTTACTGTATTGTGATGGTTTTGGCCACACATCAACATGAATCAGCCACAGGTATACATATGTCCCCTGCATCCTGAACCTTCCTCCCACTGTCCTCCCCAGCCTATCCCTCTGGGTTGTCCCAGAGAACCAACTTTGGGTGCCCTGCTTCATGCATCGAGCTTGCACTGGTCATCTATCTTACATGTGGTAATGTACACATTTCAATGCTCTTCTCTCAAATCATCCCACCCTCGCCTTCTCCCACTGAATCCAAAAGTCTCCTCTTTACACCTGTGTCTTCTTTGCTGCCTGCACATATGATCATCAGTACTGTCTTTCTAAATTCCATATATATGCGTTTTTTAATAGTTATAATAAAATGGTGACATTTTGCCATGTAAAGTCAAATGCAACATGCATTTAGACTATCCATGAAAGACAAGTTTATTATTGTCAAGACTTTCCAGTTCTGAAACCTATACTAGTAACTAGCTGAGCAACCTTAGGTAACTCCTATGAACTCTCATGTCCTCAGTGTGTTAAGTGGTGATATTATCAATACATGTGCCTAACGCATAGGTTTGCTTGAAAATTAGGTGAAATAATAAATGCAGAATGATTAGTAACAATAGTTGCTAATGATTAGTAACAATTAGTTGTCATAGGTAATATTTGCTGAGTTCATAATGCCTATGGACCAGGCATTATCCTAAGCTCTTTAAATGAATTGTATCATATTGACCCTTTAACATAGATCCATTATTATTTCTAGATGAGAAAACTAAGGTCCAATAGATTTCAGAAATTTTCTAAAGACTAAGAAGCCGAGAAGTGACTGAACCAAGATTCAGAACTGGGCAGTCAAACCTGGACAAACCTGTATACCACAGGCTGGTACACAGAAAGCACTTAGTAAATGGTAGTTATTTCACTGTTGTTTTTATTATGAGTATTATTACATTAAAGACAGGAGAAATCCTTTTTTCTGCCTTCCTTCCCAGTTTCTTTCAGAAGTTGAGCCTTAGCATCACAGCGGGAATCCAGTTTGCTGGGTACCACGTATTTCTGCTTCCCAAAGAGAGGATGGAAGGATGATCAGGGATTCTTGCACTGCTGGGGCCCTGTAATCACAGTGGCCCTCCCAGTCCCTGTAATATTCTTGATAAAATGGGACTCACGCAGGCAATCTCTAGTCCAGGAAGAGTTCACAGAGACAGGTCAAAGATTTGTTCTCTGATGGTGCTAGAGTTCCTTTAGGGCTTTCTCATGTTTGGGACCAGAACATTCTCTGTCTAGCGCTGCTTGTTTTTCCACCTCAGAAGATAATTTAGGGAAGAGAATCTCCCCAGTGGCTTCCCAGCAAATAATTCCTTTGGTCTATATTGTAGTATTTCATTTCCTTCCCTTAGGGTACCGTTTGCATCAAATGGTCTGATTTAAGTCTTCTTCTCTTTGATGACTCTAAAAACAAAACAAGCCCCCTCATTACTGGTTTAGATGTTCCTTCCCAGGTGCTCCTTGCAGTCTTCTTTGGCCTACTCAGTTTCTGCTTTGGGTTGACACACCAGGCCTTCCCTGCTCCCTCGCTTTCCTCAAGTGCCACTGCCCCCTGAGCATCTGGCTGTTTATATTTGAACATCTGGTCTTTCTGATTCATAGCATTTGACCTTGGCCTTCCAATAATGGGATTTTCATAGATCCCGGAATCATACAATGTTAAAGCCAGAAGGACTTTTGTAGATAACAGAGGCCATGTGATTCCTTTTACAGTGAAGAATCAAGACTCAGGGAAGCCAAGTGTCGGATGTACAACTACACAGCCTATGATGGGGGAAGCTAGAACCAGACCCAAGACTTGCACTTCGTTTATTTTTTGTGAGTTAGATTATGATGCCTGGAAATAATAATATAAGGAATTTACAAGTGTCTTCTCCCAAAGTGTTTAGTTTTTCATATCAGTGGTTTTCCTAATACATTTCCAGGAGCCTCAAAGACTAGGAATTACACGACTGAAAAGAACGCAGCCATAAGGAGACATGAAGGACTTCCCTAGCGGCACAGTGGATACGAATCCACCTGCCAGCGCAGAGGACACGGGTTCCATCCCTCGTCTGGGAAGATTCCACGTGCCGCAGAGCAACGAAGGCCCATGCACTGCGGCGATTGGATCCTGCACACTCTTTTAAGGGCCCACAAGCTGTAAGTACTGAGACCACATACCACAACTACCGAGTCCACGTGCTCCAGCTACCGGAGCCTGTGTGCCTAGAGCCTGTGCCCCCCAGCAAGAGAAGCCACTGCAGCGAGAAGCCTGGGCATCGCAGCAAAGAGCAGCCCCCGTTCACTACAACTGGAGAGAGCCCTCATCCAGCAGCAAAGACCCAGCCTAGCCCAAAATAAATATATAATTTTTAAGAATAACGAAGACATGAGTTACAGAGCTGGGAACCTGTCCCAAAATGATCGTCTTTCTTTTCTAGTGTACTTTGTACAGTGTACACAGTAAATCCTCAACAATGATGATGATGAATGAGGACCAGGTCTCATGTTTCTCTGCTTTCAATTCTTTTTTTTTTTTACCATTTTGATCTCTATGTGTGTATATGTGCTCAATTGCTCAGTTGTGTCTGACCCTTTGCGACCCCATGGACTGCAGCCCACCAGGCTCCTCCATCCATGGGATTTTCCAGGCAGGAGCACTGGAGTGGGGTGCCATTGCCTTCTCCATTTCAGGACCTAGACACTTATTTTTCAGCCTGAATTTCTCCAGACAGAGAATCGTAGCTTATTTAACTCTAAATTCATATGTGAGCCGCTCAATTTTCAAGGTTGTTTCAACTGTCCTGTTGTAATCTACAGTTTTCAAGGTGCAGGGTCAAAAAGTCAATGATACCTAGAGTAATGACAGCCAGCATTTCTGAGTATGCATGATGGGCCACTTACTGTGCTAACAGCTTTACATGTAACAGCCTACCTAACTGTCACCAAAATGCTATGAGGCAGATTCTTTTTCCATCTTACACTAGAGTCAGCTTCTGTAACTTGTTACTTTTCCGGAGAAGACCCCAGGTAAGGAGGGAACGCTGAGATTTGAACCTGATTGTGTTCAACTCTTAAGGATTACTGTGCACTGCCCTTCCCATGTTACTTTCTTTTTTTATTGAAGGATAAATGCTTTACAGAATTTTGTTGTTTTCTGTCAAACCTCAACATGAATCAGCCATAGGTATACATATATCCCCTCCCTTTTGAACCTCCCTCCCATCTCCCTCCCCATTCCACCCCTCTATGTTGAGACAGAGCCCCTGTTTGAGTTTCCTGTGTTACTTCCATTTTTAAATATATATGCTGCCTTTTCAACCAGAATCCTTTAAGAGCAGATACCACATGGTCCAGACCTCAGTACAGTCTTCTGTCTGACAGCTCCTGGCATGCTATAGCCATTCCTCCTTTGGACATAAAGCTTATGCAACTGGCCTAAGCCATTCAACTAGTGAGGTGGGCCTGAGATTTGGAAACTTCCTCCCCCACCCCCAACCCCCTCCCCCACTGCCCCCACATTGGAGGCATTGCATCTCATGAATTTCTCACCAGACCACGCAGGGTGCATCAAGAGAGCTTTCTCCTTCCAGGGCACCCTTGCCAGGCTTTCCAGCATCCCATACAAGTTTGTGCCCCACAGCCTCCAACGCATTCATTCTGATTTTTCCCAAATAGACTCTGGTCCTACACTTGGTGAACTTTTAAATAAATGTACCCTTAAGCCAATTTACCAAGCAAAGCAAGTTATTCTGTGCTGATTTTGTTGGTGGTGTTTGATCGCGGTTGAATTCCTTGGTTGGGAAGGTGCCCTGGAGAAGGGATAGGCTACCCACTCCAGTATTGGTGGACTTCCCCTGTGGTTCAGCCGGTAAAGGATCCGCTGGCAATGAGGAAGACCTGGGTTGATCCCTGGGTTGGGAAGCTCCCCTGGAGAAGGGAAAGGCTGCCCACTCTAGTATTCTGGCCTGGAGAATTCCATGGACTACACGTGTAGTCCATGGTGTCGCAAAGACTCGGACTCGACTGAGCGACTTTCACTTTCTTTCTCAACCGTTTGGAATCCTTTCCAGACACTGAAATCTTTCAATGTAAAATGCAAGCGCCGTGCTCCCCAGGGCGCGCGGGTCGTGGTTTGTGGTGAGCCTCCTTCACGGCTCCCATCCCCCAGGACCCCCATCCCCCATCCCCACGGCTCCCGTACCCAGTGGCTCTGTTCCGCGGGAGAGCCGCCCCCCTCTCCTACCCTCGCCATCGAGGATTCTGACGCCCCACCTGAGAGCAACCGAAATCCCCGCAGCCTGCCGGGCGGTGGATGGCTGGACACTGCCAGGCAAAGGCTTTGGCCCCAGCGTTTCTCTCTGTGGCCTTGGCCTCTGCGGCAGTCAGACCCAGCACCTGCCCCATCTCAGCCGGTTGGAGCCCATTTTCCTCACACGGGTTTCCTCCGAATTTCATCATGTCAGTTTCAAACAGCGCTGCTGAGAAGCCCGGACGTCACCATACCGGGGCTCTCAAGTGGAGCGAAGCCAGGTTTCCAATGAGAAGGTGAGCTGGCTGGTTGAGCGGCCAGAGTGCAAGCCTGTCGAGTCCACTTCTGGATCAGTCTTGGCGGGACCAAGGTGGGCAGACCCTCTTTTGGGTGAAACTTCTCTCCCAAATTTAACGAAAAGGATGGGCCTGTTGAGAGAGGGAGCCAGAACAGTTGGTATGAGGTTGACCATGGCAGCCCTAGAAACCCTGCAGGTGGGACAGGCCTGGTTGGTAGAGGGCTTTGGGGGTGCCGGGGCCCCAATCATGTTGTAGATCCCATCTTAGCCAGGTGGAAAAAGGGCAGCAAGGGGAATAAAGTAGCCCATCTTGTCTCTGGGAGAAACGTCCTGCAGTTTGTAGCTATCGAAAGGAAGGACGGTGGGGAATGGGCCATCCCCAGGGAGTGGTGGGTCCAGGAGAGATTAATGCTGCACTGAAGAGAGAGTTTGCTGCGGAAGCCGTGGACTCCTCACAGAAGCCCAGAGCAGACACACAGGAGCTGGAGAAACAGTTGCACATACTATGCAGCCAGGAACACTTTGAGGTCTACAAAGGCTACGTGCATGATCCCCGGCACACAGGCAATATATGGATGGATACAGAGGCTGTGAACTATCACGATGAAACAGGGGAGGTCATGGATCTTCTGTCCCTGGAAGCTGGCGATGATGCCGAGAAAGTGAGATGGGTGGATATCAATGATAAACTCAAGCTTTATGCCAGCCACTCCCAATTTCTTCAACTTGTGGCTGAGAAACGAGGTGCCCACTGGAGTGAACACTACCCTGAGTAGGGGCATGGAGTCTCCTATAAGCTAGAAGCCTTCAGATGAATACAGGTAGATAAGAAGCAAACAGCCCAGAACTCACATTGAACAGGACAGGGAAGATCATTGATTTTGGTGATGATTTCCCAAACTGTTCACAGGCTGGAGGCTCTGTATCAGGTAATAATACTAGACTCATATGGAGAAGTGGAATCACAAGTGTAGGCTTTCCAATGGGAAGAAGAAGAACGTAGTCACTTATTGTGTATGTTACATACACGGCTTTAACCAAATTATACAGCTAATGCTCTTTGAAGAATTACAGGTAAAAGAAAGATAAATTTTTATCCACCATATCCTCTACTTTTCATCCTGCTTACATTTGTCAATTCTTTCTCTTGCAGTGTTAGACTGTGGTTTAAGTTTAATGTATAATCTGAGTTTTAGAATAACATTTATTTTTCAAATTTAGCTTTATGTGATCTTATATTGACTGCTTTCAAGTACAGAAGTGCTCTGGTTATTCTTGTTTTTAGAACCTTCAGTTTTATGGGAAAATTCCATCCCTATTTTAGTCCATAAGGATCAAGTACTTATGAACCAGAAAAAAAAAATGCAGTGACAAAATGAGTTTAATATCCAGCCTTCTCTCTGGTTATCACAGCTGTTTGTTCTGAACAGAGTGGACTAAGCTAAAGACATTTGTTTCATCTCAGAAGACCCTACAAACGCCAATTCCTGTCAGGAAGGAGTCTATCAGGAGACGTATATAATCACAGCCTAATAAAAAATACAATTCACGTCTACCTTTCTCCATTAAAAAAAAAACAACACCCAATATATAAATAGAGAAAGTATCTATAGTTAGTTTGCAAACAGAGATACCCCTGATAATCACCAGTGAAGGGATCCCAGCAGCAACAAATAGGACAGAAATACATTTCTTCCCTCTCTTATCACCTAAAAAAAGCCAGTTTTAACTTTATTTGTATGTAATACAATATATGGAAAATTAACTCAAACTACTGTGGTGAGACTTTTATAGCTAAAGGAGAAAACTATTTGTAGTTTTATAGGTATTGATAATCTCATAAGAAAATATTTCCATAATCATAGCTAACACTTATATTCCACTTACCGTGTGCACACACTCCTGTAAGTGCCTTATTATAGTTATTTATTTATTCCTAAGGATTCCCCTAAGAGGAGGAAGGTACTCTTTTTTTTTTCTATAATATCTTTTATTATTTTTAAAATGAATTTATTTTAATTGGAGGCTAATTATTTCATAATATTGTATTGGTTTTGCCATACACTGACTTGAATCCACCATGGGTGTACATGTGTTCCCCATCCTGAACCCCCCTCCCACCTCCCTCCCCATCCCACCTCTCTGGGTCACCCCAGTGCACCAGCCCTGAGCACCCTGTCTCATGCATCGAACCTGGATGGGTGATCTGTTTCACATATGATAATATACATGTTTCAATGCTGTTCTCTCAAATCATCCCCCCCTCGCCTTCTCCCACAGAGTCCAGAAGACTGTTTACATCTGTGTCTCTTTTGCCGTCTCGCATATTGGGTCATCGTTACCATCTTTCTAAATTCCATATATATGCATTAATATACTGTATTGGTGGTTTTCTTTCTGATTTACTTCACTCTGTATAATAGGCTCCAGTTTCATCCACCTCATTAGAACTGATTCAAACGCATTCTTTTTAATGGCTGAGTAATACTCCATTGTGTATATGTACCACAGCTTTCTTATCCATTCATTTGCTGATGGACATCTAGGTTGCTTCCATGTCCTGGCTATTGTAAACAGTGCTGTGATGAACAATGGGGTATATATGTCTCTTTTAATTATGGTTGGAGGAAGGTACTCTTACCTCACAGGCTCGGCTCTCTAGGGAGCAGACTCAGAGAGGGTCATTGACATTGTAAGAATGTTTCTCAGGGAGAGGTCTTGGGATCCACTCTTGGGGAAGGGAAGAGAAAAAGCAGGGTTGGGTAGGGTGAGATGTTGAGGTGGAAGCCTAGTGAAGCCCTCAGTTCACCCCATAGGGCGCTCTGGAGCTGGGAAGGCTCTACCAGCTGCCCTGAATTAGGGCGAAGGTTCAGGCCTTGATAATCTTTGTTGATCAGTCGCTGGATGTGGGCTGCCCAGGGAAAGTGGTGTGACCTAAGGAGAGACCATTTCTTCAGCCAGGGCCATGCCCAGAGAGGGCTCCCAGATGAATATCATCTTCTGGTAACAGTCCCCAGCAACTGAGAAGGAGGATCTGCAGAAGGCAAGGGTTAGGCACCACAGGGTCCACTGCATTTCATCCCCCTGGTTTACAGATGATATGACTGAGGCACAGAGGAGTCACGGAACTTGCCAGTTATACCACCAGTGAGTGATGGAGGTGGGATTAAAGCACAGATCTGGGGGCTCAGCAGCCCATCCCCTTGACCACAATACCACAGTCCCTCCAATCTGGAGGGTGAAAAATTCGCCTGCAATGCAGGAGAACCCGGTTTGGTTCCTGGGATGGTAAGATCCCGTGGAGAAAGATATGGCAACCCGCTCCAGTATTCTTGCCCAGAGAATCCCGTGGACAGAGGACCCTGGTGGGCTACAGCCCATGGGGTCTCAAGGTTGGACATGACTGTGTGACTAACACTTGGAGTCCCCAGGTGCCCTGTGTTTCTTTAAAACAGAAAAGAAAAAGAAATTACTACGACATCTCTTTCTACAAGCACATTTGGTCAGAAATCCTTTTTCTAAACCTGAAGGACATATGCATGGCTTCATTTATTTTCCTCTTGAAGGATGTTGCATTTATATGGGTGATGACAACTGTAAAAACATTCACCCCTGGGATGCCACCACTGTTCATGCTCAGGAAAAAATTTAATACTTGCTTTTCTTTGTAAATTCTATAACTGCATGTTTTAAGGATGGAATCATCTGTCCTATATATTAGTCTCAACTCAGTAACTTTTCCAGGTGAGATATGCTCCTAGTCTTTATTTGAATAATTGGCGTACCTGGTTGGTCTAACATTATTTTGAACATTCCTAAACCTACATCATTATTTTTTCAAAATGTAATAAGCTTCTAAAAAAAATAAATATACTTACACACACACACACACACACACACACACACACACACACACACACCCCATAATCATTGCAAAGACATGAAATGATGAAGGTCTAATGTCTTAAACTTAATGTACCCAGGACAGAATTTTTGATTTTTTTTTCCCCCAAGAAAACTATTCTTCCATTACTCTTCCAAGGTAATTGGCACTAAAATCCACCCAAGTTGCACAAGAAAACAAGGAATTATCCTAGATTTCTTGCTTCCTTTCACCTCCCGTATTCAATCCATCTGCAAAATTTAGCTCGACCTTCAACACAATGTATCTGGAATCATTCACTGCTTTCCACCTTCACCAACCACCCTAATCAAGCCACCACCCTCCTTCTCTGCTGCTGCTGCTGCTGCTGCTGCTGCTGCTAAGTTGCTTCAGTCGTGTCCAACTCTGTGCGACCCCACAGACGGCAGCCCACCTGGCTCCCCCGTCCCTGGGATTCTCCAGGCAAGAACACTGGAGTGGGTTGCCATTTCCTTCTCCAATGCATGAAAGTGAAAAGTGAAAGTGAAGTTGCTCAGTCGTGTCTGACTCTTCACGACCCCATGGACTGCAGCCCACCAGGCTCTTCTGTCCATGGGATTCTCCAGGCAGGGGCACTGGAGTGGGCTGCCGTTGCCTTCTCCGCCCTCCTCCTCTAAGACTAGCCTGTTTGCCTCCTAACAGGCTCTCCTCCTCCCATGCTTGTCCTCCTACAGTGCGTCCTTCACAAAAGATGAAATGACCTTTCTAGACTGTCAGTCGCGTGTCCCACCTATCTTGAAACGATCCAGTTGTTTCCTTTTTTACATAAAACCCAAACTGTTCTCCCAGGCCTACCTCTCCCGGGTGATGCCTACCCTCCGGTCTGCCTGAGGCACGTTCCACCCTGCCTCGTCAAGCCTCTCTCTCCTGCCATTCGTCATATTTGCCCTGGTTCTTCCCGGCCTAGAATATCCTCCCATATCTTCACAGAGCTGGTTCCTTGGGTCAGTCAGATCTCATTCAAATAACACTTCCCAGAAGAGTTTTCCCAGTCACGTCGTCTGAAGTAGCTTGTCCCATCCATCTTACTCCTTTTCCCTGTTTTCTTTTCTGCATAGTGTTCAGCACCAGCTGAAATTATCCCACGTATTTCTGTCAGTTTACATGGGAGTCTAGAGATTCTTCTGTCTTGTTGACTAGTATACCACCAATGTCTAGAATAGTGCCTGGCATGTCAACACATTATTTGCTGGTATTAACAGTTTTTTATAAAAACGTGTATGTGTGTGTCTATGTATGTGTGTGTGTGTGTGTGTGTGTGTGTCTGCACCGGTCTCTGTTGCTGCACACAGGCTTTCTCTAGTTGCGGGGAGTGGGGACTGGTCTTTGTTGCAGTGTGCAGGCTTCTCATTGCCATGGCCTCTCTTGTTGCAGAGCATAGGCTCCAGGTGCCTGGGCCTCAGTAGTTGCAGCCCACAGGCTCAGTAGCCACAGCTCTTGAGTTCCAGGGCACATGGAATCCTCCAGGACCAGGGATCGAACTCGTGTTCGATGTGTCGGCAGGCAGATTCTTATCTACTACACCACCGGGGAAGTCCTAACAGTTTGTATATACTCTTCTCTCTTTAAATAAAAATTATAAATGTGATCACAGTACCCTTGGCCTTTTTTATTTAAAAAGATTTTTATCAAATTTTAGACTTAGAAAAACATTGCAAAAATATTACATAGAATTTCCATATAACCCTTCACCCAGCTTCTACAAATATTAAGAACTTACTTATATAGTACAATTATTGAAACCTAAAATTAATAGCATTGATTTAATATTTAATAATAATATATTTAATAATAATAATAATATTTAATAATATCTATGATCTTATTCAAACTTTGCTAATTGTTCTACTAACGTACCTTTTCCATTCTAGAATCCAAATTCCGTTTAATTGTCATGTCTCTTTTATTTCTTCCAATTTTATAAAGCAAGGTGAAGTCGCTCAGTTGTGTCTGACTCTTTGTGACCCTGTGGACTGTAGCCTACCAGCCTCTTCCATCCATGGGATTTTCCAGGCAAGAGTACTGGAGTGGGTTGCCATTTCCTTCTCCAGGGGCTCTTCCTGACCCAGGGATTGAGCCCCAGTCTCCCGCATTCAGGCAGATGCTTTACCATCTAAGCCAATCTTGTAAAGTAGCTCAAATTTTTTTGTCTTTCATGACCTCGACACTTTCCTAGGTATTGGCTGGTTTTTCTGTTCTGTTTTGCTTTTTAACTAGAATGTTCCATAATTTGGATTACTCTGACATTTTATTATGCATTGATCAAGGTAATGCATTTTTGTATGAATACCATATTTGTGATGTTGTTTGGCTCAAATTTTATATTAAAAAAATTAAGGTAAAATTCTCAGTGTAATCACTACCAGATAGTAATCAGTATATGCTCTATTTTAAAACATCACTGTGGAATTTCCAACCACCTTGTATTACTTTTGGCCTGTATTTTTATATTTTTATGTGTTTTTGTGCACATGCACACATAATCAAATATATGTATGCTAACCCTCCCACCTCTCCTCTGAAAAGAAGTAACTAGGAAGCTCTGAATTTCATTCATTATCTTCTCTATCATCTTCCATCAAGTTCCAGAGGTGACAATCAAATCCTGTGTATCCCACTGTTACCTATTTTTACAAAAAAAAAGAAAAAAATATATATATATACATACATACATACATATATATATATATATATATATATATACATATATAAAGCCCTGCAAACCATCCCAAAACACAGTGGTTTAAAACAAAAATATCAAGTTTGTAAGTTTGAAGGTGGACCGCAAGGGCAGGACTTGACAGTGTGGTTTTTCTGGTCATGACTGGGCTCATGTCTGAGAGTTGGCTGTCCTTTGGCTAATCTAGGATGAACTTGGGATGATGAAAGCGACTCTGCTCTGCACCACAGGTCTTTCCTCTCTTGTTAGGCTAGTCCAAGCTTGTCCATATGGCAATGGCCGTGGAGCAAATGTCAAATGGAAACATGCAAGGGTTCCTGAGTCCCAGACTCAGGACTGGCACCAAATCATTTCCCTGCATTCTAGTAGAAACAGCAAGTCATAAGGGGAACCCAGATTTGATGGGTAGGAAAATGACTATCTCTTCAGTGAGGGGAAGTGAAAGGCCAAGTGGCAAAGGGCATGGACACAGGTGTGAAGTATTGAGGCCATGTGAGCACTCAGGAGTCCAACATCTACTGTGCCTTTTAGCAGTTGCATTGAAATAAAATTCACACACCATACAGCTCACTCATTTAAAATGTACCATTCAATGGTTTAACTATATTCGCAAGGTTGTGCAACCACCACAGTCACCTTTAGAACATTTTCATCATCCCGATAAGAATCTCCAGGGCCACAGAATGCCATTACAATTTCTTCTTCTTTACTTTGGGGCCAAAGACTGTATCTTAATCATTTCTGCATCCCCAGTGTCTAGTACAGGGTTTCTTCCACTGTGCTAGTGCTGAGTCGATTCAGCCATATCCGACTCTGTGACCCTATGGACTGTAGCCTGCCAGGCTCCTCTGTCCAGGGGATTCTCCAGGTAAGAATACTGGAGTGGGTTGCCATGCCCTTCTCCAGGGTGGTCCACAGTAGGTGCTCAATAAATGTCTGCCAAAAAAGAACTGAAGAACCAGCAGGTTTTGCCTGTTCAACCCCGAAGTTTACCTACTAACGTTTCTCAGGATTCTAGTGTCAATCCCAAAGTGTTTGTTTTGGTGCATCTTTCTGCCACTTCCTCCCCCTGGCAAGAGTTGGGCAATTGTTCCCTCTGATGAATCATTTCCAGTTACTGTCAGCATGCTGCTGAATGTTCTTTTTTCTTTTTATCAGGGTTTTTTATCAAACAGGATGACAAATGGTAAAAGTAAAACTATAAGTAATTACGAAGTCATTGGGTGGTGAGGTTTGCTTCATCCCTTGCTTCAAGTTTGGTACATACTGTCTCTGGGCACCTCCCTTGTCCTTTCTGTATGGTAATAGCAGGTAACAGATACATTTACTCTGTGCCAGGCACTTTGCATGTATTATCATTGATGCTTTCTTATCAGAGACACATGAAACATTTTCAGACAGCCTTCTATTAAGCCAATACAAATTTATCTGTGCCACTTCAAACTAGCAGCTTTTTGAGAGCGGAGGCTATGCTTTCCTTCTTTTTTCGTCATCTCCTATGGTGGCGTGTGTATTTAATAGGCTCCTGAGTATAAGAGCTAAACACCATTTTCTCCTTTCTTATTTAAAAAATTTGGAGTGAAGGAAGGAGTCAAATACAATAAAAGCCATTTGATTCAGCTCTGATGAGTTTCATAATGCTGAAGTTCACATATGGCAGGTCACTTTCTAGGTGAGAATATTTTTCCCTTTTGGGAGTTCTTGAAAGGTTTCGATAGTATACACTTTAAAAGTGGAAGAGCGTCAAGACTTTCCTATATGTTATATGAGTGTGAAAATCACATTTCGGTGTGGGAAGTTTTGTTCTTGAATTTGTCACAAACTAGCTGTAGGAACTTGGACAAATCACATCACCTATCCAAGTTTCCTTGTAGCTTATAATTCTTTCAGTGTTAAATTGACAGATACTTGCAATACGTTTTACATGTACACTTTTGGAAAGGGTATGTAGGCTTACACATTTATAAATATTATATATTTGTAAAAAGTAAAATTATCAGAACAGGAATGGGAATTTATATACAGGAGAAATCTGAATCCTGTTATGACTATATTTTCTTTTAAGAAAATAGTTTAAGAAAATTGATGTATTAATTATCTAGTTCTACTTAGCAATATAACCTCAAGTATACTTAAAGTGACATATCACAGTTTCTGTGGGTCAGGAGTCTGAGCTCAGCTTAGCTGCCTTAGAATATCAAATGGCCACAGTCAGGTGTTGATCAGGGCTACTGCCTTATTGGAGGCTTGACTGGGGAAGGATCTGCTTCCAAACTCATGTAGTCACTGG
Source organism: Capra hircus (assembly GCF_001704415.2). Lineage (NCBI taxonomy): Eukaryota > Metazoa > Chordata > Mammalia > Artiodactyla > Bovidae > Capra > Capra hircus. Next base: position 38,610,355 of record NC_030833.1, read on the forward strand.
CACCATTTAATTCATTTCAGGTTGTTGCATTGAGGGCCTCTTTCTTGCTGGCTCTTTTTTTTTTAAATTCCCATTTTTATTGTTTTTAATTGGAGGGTAATTGCTTTACAATATTGTATGAGTTTTTGCCATACATCAATATGAATCAGCTGTAAGTATATATATGTCTTCTCCCTCTTTAACCTCCCTCCTACCACCCACCCCATCCCACCCCTTCGGGTTGTCACAGAGCCCTGGTTTGAGTTCCCTGCATCATACATCAGAGACTGCCCTTAGTTGCTGGCCCTCTTCATGGGCTGCTGCTGCTGCTAAGTCGCTTCAGTCGTGCCCGACTCTGTGCGACCCCATAGACGGCAGCCCACTAGGCTCCCCCGTCCCTGGGATTCTCCAGGCAAGAACACTGGAGTGGGTTGCCATTTCCTTCTCCAATGCATGAAAGTGAAAAGTGAAAGTGAAGTCGCTCAGTGGTGTCTGATTCTTCGCGACCCTATGGGCTGCTGCTGCTGCTGCTGCTAAGTCGCTTCAGTCATGTCTGACTCTGTGCGACCCCAGAGACGGCAGCCCACCAGGCTCCCCCATCCCTGGGATTCTCTAGGCAAGAACACTGGAGTGGGTTGCCATTTCCTTTCCAATGTATGAAAGTGAAAAGGGAAAGTGAAGTCACGCTCATAATAAATAGCTTACTTCTCCAAAGCCAATGAGAGAGAGAGAGTTTCCTAGCAAAGAAAAATAGGTTACAATGTTACATAATAGAATCATGAATGTGTGTTCATGTGCATTCTGTTGCATTTGCTGCTTTCCACTGGTTAGAAGTACATCACAGATCCCAGGTATCAATACACAGGGGAAAAGGATGACACAAAGCGTGAGCACCAGGAAGTCAGGATCGTGGGGACCACCCTAGAGTCTACTGGCCACAACTGGAAAATTACAAAATGTAAGTAAGCAGTAGAGTAGGATTAAATTCTAGGAGTGACTCCCTCGCCAAAACATGCACACAAATAAACCTTATGACAAGGGAAGCCTCCTGCTTCTCTCTTATTCTCCATTTCAGAAAATGCTGCCAGCCATAGCTCAGTCCTCAGACCTAGGTGTCTTTGACACCTTGCTCTCTCTAGCCAGCCCAACCCTCAGCTCAACCCACCATAAGATACCAAACATGACCCTTCATTTCCACTGCTTCGCCACCACTCCCGGTTACCACTGTCTTTTCCCCAGCGTGACTGCACTTCTCCCCTGGCCTGGATCCCACTCTTGCTCTCCTTTGTGATCCACTCTTCAAATGTTAACCAGAGTGTTTTTCTTAAAACATAAATCAGATTGTGTTATTCTCCTGCTTAAAATCTTCCATCGACTTCCTACCGAATGTGTCAAGTCCAAACTCCTTTATCTGATTCATGAGACCGACATAAACTGACCTCTACCTGTTTCTTTAATCCCATCTTTTCTATAACATCTCTTTTGTGCATATCTGCATACTTAATTTGTGATAATAACATAAACTGTTTGTTTCATAACCTAAAAATAATTTATAGTAAATAAAATTAGTACATTTAAATAATTTAACAAAGAATATAATATCACTTGAATAAAGTAAGTTTTAATAAAGCTAATCATTTCAAGCTAAACTTTTTTTCTGAATAACAAAAACATTATTTAGCAATGGTGGCTTTTTATGGGTGATCATATGTATCATCCATTTGTGGGTGATCCATTGTATCATGTATCAGATAATTTGATTCAAAATGAGATATCCTAAATAGATGAGCTTCTGAAGCAACATGAAATTCAAACTTAAACTACTAAGATACACTGAGGCTAAATTAAGAGAGCAGGTTTATCCACAAAGTGATGTTTTATTATTTGCGGAGAGGAGCAAGCAAAATTTATTATATAGGCAGCTTATTATTTGAGCTTAATCAAAATATGAAGTTACAAAATCATGTCTATAATAAAATCTAAAAGTAGGATTACACATTTATACAAGGCAATTTTCTTACATTTCTTATCAGTTAAAACCAGGAAAATTTACTTTCTAATTATCTGGGCCCAAATTACTCATTTATCATAGACTGCAAAGCCACTTCGGTATGTTCACTCAGATAACATACAGCAGGAGAGCAGCCTTTAGAGACAGACTGACTGGAATTGAATCCCACAGCTCAGTAGCTAAATGACCTCATTCAGGATACTCAAACCTTCCTGAGCCTCAGTTTCCTCATAAGTGAACAGGGATAACAATGCCCACCTCTCAGAGTTATTTTAAGGATTGTGGTGGTGATTTCACTAAGTTGTGTTGGACTCTTGTGATCCCATGGACTGTAGCTCGCCAGGCTCCCCTGTCCATGGGATTTCCCAGGCAAGAATATTGCAGTGAGTTGCCATTTTCTTCTCCAGGGGATCTTCTTGACCCAGAGATTGAACCTGTGTCCCCTGCGTTGCAGACAGATTCTTTACCCATTCGGTATATGGCATTTTTTTTTCTTTCTTTTTCCATCACTGCTCGGCTAACAAACCCAAAAGTACTGTAAACTGATCCACTTTCTATTTCTATTTCCATTGTGTTAGACCTAGGATCAACTTGGGCAGAAGAATTAGGAAAGTATCATAAAGATGGACTCTTCAAGACTTGTCTGACATAAGGGAGAATGAGACAGAAGCCACATGTGAGACTAAGATTTCAGCTGAAATGATAAGTTACATAGGAATGCTGAGGGAATTTGTGTTTGTTTTTGGCTGGGCAAATCATGGAAATCTTCAGGACACTTTTTGGTTAATGATATTATTTACTTACTGAATAAGCTACGCTGCTATTCCCCTCACCCACACACATTTTGAATATAACGAATATTAGTATGAAACAGAAAACCTGTGTGGCTGTATTTTAGAAAAACTGTTGACTCAAACGTAAATTCATTACTTATATTTCTCACCAGAAGTAGTTGTTTTATTAGATGAGTATTCTTTCACTATTTCATTTCCAGAGCAACAGGACCCTTGATTTTTTTCAGATTACTTTTAGGAGAAAAGACATTGTGGGGACTTGCAATTTAATGAAGAAGATTCTCTGATGACTTCTCACTTTGGGATGCTGTTAGATTGTGTTGGCATGGTGTAGGGAGAATCTCACATTTATAAGTTCTGCAAGCTCTTGGTGGTTTTAATGTTGTTATAGATTCTATAATATCACTGTATAATTTGTGTCATGGAGAGGCACTGTTTCATTAAGTTAGCTTGATTTGGTTAATAACCTACCAAAGCAAACTCAATGAAAAATTTCACTGTCTTTTTAAATCCTGAATGTAACAGCTTATTCCTTGGTTAACCATGGTGGGAGATAATAGAAAATATGTATTGATTTCTGCCCTCAGTTCCTGGCACAGAGTTCCTAAAACCTTTGTAATTCCCTTAGTAATTAGAGGACTAGAAGCACCTTTTTTTTCTAATGGGTGACTCTAGGTGGGCTGCTGGATGGCTCTTGGATAGAGACTGGTCACCAGAAAACCAAGCTATAATTTGGGACTTTCAGATCCACTCCTCATTCTACAGAGAATGAAGATGGACTGCAAATGGGATTAATAATCAATTATACCCTCTTGAGGGAGACTCCATAAAATTCCAATAGCATGGGGTTTGGGAAGTTTCTGGGTGGATGAACATATCCACATTGGGAGAAAGATGTACCCTACCTCCATGAAGACAAAAGCTCCTGTGATCAGGACCCTCTCAGACGTCACCCTATGTATCTCTTCATCTGGCTGTTCATCTGTATCCCTTATCATATCCTATCATATGATATTGTGCAGTAGTTTTAGCATTCTTTGGCATTGCCTTTCTTTGGGATTGGAATGAAAACTGACCTTGTCCAGTCCTGTGGCCACTGCTGAGTTTTCCAAATTTGCTGGCATATTGAGTGCAGCACTTTCACAGCATCATCTTTCAGGATTTGAAACAGCTCAACTGGAATTCCATCACCTCCACTAGCTTTGTTCGTAGTGATGCTTTCCAAGGCCCACTTGACTTCACATTCCAGGATGTCTGGCTCTAGATGAGTGATCACACTGTCATGATTATCTGGGTCATGAAGATCTTTTTTGTACAGTTCTTCTGTGTATTCTTGCTACCTCTTCTAAATATCTTCTGCTTCTGTTAGGTCCATACCATTTCTGTCCTTTATCGAGCCCATCTTTGCATGAAATGTTCCCTTGGTATCTCTAATTTTCTTGAAGAGATCTCTAGTCTTTCCCATTCTGTTCTTTTCCTCTATTTCTTTGCACTGATCACTGAAGAAGGCTTTCTTATCTCTTCTTGCTACTTCCTTGGAACTCTGCATCCAGATGCTTATATCTTTCCTTTTCTCCTTTGCTTTTCACCTCTCTTCTTTTCACAGCTATTTGTAAGTCCTCCCCAGACAGCCATTTTGCTTTTTTGCATTTCTTTTCCATGGGAATGGTCTTGATCCCTGTCTCCTCTACAATGTCACAAACCTCATTCCATAGTTCATCAGGCACTCTATCTATCAGATCTAGGCCCTTAAATCTATTTCTCACTTCCACTCTATAATCATAAGGGATTTGATTTAGGTCATACCTGAATGGTCTAGTGGTTTTCCCTACTTTCTTCAATTTGAGTCTGAATTTGGCAATAAGGAGTTCATGATCTGAGCCGCAGTCAGCTCCTGGTCTTGTTTTTGTTGACTGTATAGAGCTTCTCCATCTTTGGCTGCAAAGAATATAATCAGTCTGATATCGGTGTTGACCATCTGGTGATGTCCATGTGTGGAGTCTTCTCTTGTGTTGTTGGAAGAGGGTGTTTGCTATGACCAGTGCGTTTTCTTGGCAAAACTCTATTAGTCTTTGCCCTGCTTCATTCCGCATTCCAAGGCCAAATTTGCCTGTTATTCCAAGTGTCTCTTGACTTCCTACTTTTGCATTCCAGTCCCCTATAATGAAAAGGACATCTTTTTTGGGTGTTAGTTCTAAAAGGTCTTGTAGGTCTTCGTAGAACCGTTCAACTTCAGCTTCTTCAGCATTACTGGTTAGGGCCTAGACTTGGATAACTGTGATATTGAATGGTTTGCGTTGGAGACGAACAGAGATCATTCTGTCATTTTTGAAATTGCATCCAAGTACTGCATTTCGGACTGTTTTGTTGACCATGATGGCTACTCCATTTCTTCTGAGGATTTCCTGCCTGCAGTAGTAGATGTAATGGTCATCTGAGTTAAATTCACCCATGCCAGTCTATTTTAGTGTTACAACAGTGAGCAAAACATGCAACAGTCCCTGCCCTCACGGATCATAAAAACATACAACTAGTCCACCCACATCTCATGGTCAAGATTCCTATTTGCATGGAGGCTTGATTCCTGGGGTAAATGTTGAAGGATATTGAAGCTAATAGTGAGATTCTAGGATTCCTTGGGTCATATAGCTCAACAGAGAGGAGATAGAGTTTCCCAACCTCTGGGGTCACTCTGCCTTCAGAAAGGCAGCACATTTACTACAGAGGGAAAAAATACATTTATGAGTGCTCAATGCATATGATGATGACTCTCAGGTCATCTTTCCCACTTCCATCCCCACTCTGCAGAACTTGATCCAAGTCTCTCTCCTGGGGGTTTTAAGCAAGAGACAGGCCACTGTAAGTGCTTGGAAAGAAATGTAATTGACTACTTTTTTGGACCTCAAAGACTAGATAAAAATATTATCCCAGATTCTAGAGCTTCATCAATGATCACAATTAGGGCAGTAAAGCCCAGCACCAAATGCACTGGAAAGCCTGGTCACACCATTAGGGTGCAGCGGGGCTCTGGGTGTGTGTTAGAAGAAGCAGTACAGAACGACAATAGCTGAAGAGCCCATCAGAAGGGTGTACTTGGGGAAGTGTAGGGTGTCAAATATGGCCTTTAGGTTTGGATGGACACAAATGCCCTTGCACTTATCACCGGAGCCTTCTAAATGCCAAGACGGATATAACTCAGGGAAGCAAAGTCTATACAAAGAGGTTAATAGAGAGCCTCAGGACTTCCATGGTAGTCCAGTGGCTAAGACTCTGTGCTCCTAATGCAGGGGGCCTGAGTTCCATTCCTGGTCAGGAAACTAGATCCCACATATCACAAACGAGTTTAAATGCTCCAACTAACAGTTTGCATGCTGCAGCTAAAGATCTGGCATGCTGCAACAAAGATAAAAAAATTTCACGTGACACAACCAAGACCCGGCGCAGCCCAACAAATATTTTTTAAAAGACCCTGAAGGCACAGTCACCTTCTGCAAGCCAGCAATGGTCCCTACCACCCTGCTTTGTGCCCCCAAAGCCGTATGCTGGTGCCCAGGGGAGTCACTCATGTCAGCCTTGGTCTCCCCACTCCGAACAGACTCCTGGAAGACCAGACTCCACGGTGCGCCTAGGCTTTCACATCATCTTCCGTATTTGTGTCCCCCTAGTATTCATACTTATTCCAGTGTGTGTCTAGCACACATTTGTTGGACTGAATGATGACTGTGAGCTATTATTTGGAGTAAGAAGGGAAGCTACAAAATTCGACCAGATGATAATAACCAGGGATCTACCATCAAAAAGGCATTTACTCACATTGTAGCAATTCTTCCTGAATCAGAACCAGATATAGAAATAAAGTGCAGAATAATACAAATTCTTTCTTTAAGTTAGTCTTGAAATCCACAGGAAAGGAATACATTGTGTTTTGTCCTGAGTGGTGATCAGGAATAGCTGCAGAAAGGAGCTGTGGGTGAGCTGTTACAGAATTGTGACAACATGATTGAATTCAGGATCTTTAGGGAGAGGAAAAGGAAGGGAAAAAATCCATTAAGATGTTTAGTTTTAAAAAGGAAATAAGACCAAATTGCTAGACTGAAATAAATACTTGTAGTTCATTTTCTAAATATTACAAAGAATTTAAAAATACCTTCTTAAGAAAGGGATGTCACCAATTTTACAAGTTAGATGCTGCAGGAAAAATCCTATGTTGTTCACTACAGCAGTAAAGGAACTCTCTAGAGGTAAAGGGTTTCATGGGAGAAGGGAAACATTCCACCGATGACCAGAAACAGGAAAGCATCTTACTTCTGTCAGATCAAATTCACATCAAAAATCAGTCAGAAATTCAAGGACCACATTGAACAAGGAACACTGTTTTCACATGAACCATCTCTGAGTGACTAGGACTGTGAAATCACTCAAGCTGCAAGACCAAGGACTCCTGAATCAAGCATCAACTATTTGGGGAAACTGTTCTGTAAGGGGAAATCATGCCTTAGGTATTTTCCATACCCTAGGAATCCCCCTGGGGTCACATGTATCTATTTGAGAATGGGGTCTCCATGGACGTGGTCAATACTGACAATGATAGGCCTTTCTCTAGATTGCATACCACAGGCAATCCTGATGTTAAGATCTGATGAAACTGAGGGGAATGTTTGGTCAAGGGCAGATGTCTTTGAGACATTTCCTTTCAAAGGTAATAAGTACAGAGGGATATTCTTCTCAATATTTTTATGAATGACCTGGAAGGGCAAAACCTCCAGATTTTCAAGAAACACTAAGCTGCTCTGAGAGGTGGATTGAAGATAGTCTTCAGTCTTGCCCGTGAGCTTTCATAGATGCCACCGTAAACACCACTGGGAGCCTTAGTGTAAGTAAGGGCCAGATCAGCCACACAGACTAAAACTAATCTGGTTTATACTTTAAAGAAGTTGGGTTTCTATGTTAAAGACGTTACGCCCTGCTGGTAAGCTATGGTCAAAAAGACGTGCAGGTCGAGTTATCCTCGACTCCAACCTTTGGGTCCCAAGACCAAAAAAATTAAAATTTATTGAGGACTCCAAAGAGCTATCTATTAGTTTATTTTTAAATTACAATAAACTCATCACAAGTTAATGTAAATAAAAACTTTTAACTATTTATTCCAAATTAAAAATTAGTGAGAAGAAAGGTGTTTTTATATATTTAGAAATCTTTTTAGTATATGACCTAGGAGAACAGAGTGGATGATTATATTTGCTTCTGTTTTCAACTGTTGCAATGCAGCTTTGATTGAAGTAGATGAAGCAAATGTGACCTCAGAGAGATATATATTTAGAAGGGGAGTATATTTGCATAGCCTTTTTAAGGTAATTGTGGATATTCTTTGATACTACACTAAAACTCACTAAGTGATGATACTTTAGAGGGTAGCTGCAATGTGGAATCTGAAACCATATTAACTATCTTATGATTCTGGGAGGATTAGGGGCAGGAGGAGAAGGGGACAACAGAGGATGAGATGGCTAGATGGCATCACTGACTTGATGCACATGAGTTTGGGTGAACTCTGGGAGATAAGTGGTGATAAGGAGTGACATGGATGGACCTAGAGACTGTCATACTGAATGGAGTAAGCCAAATGAAGAAAGACAAATATCATATGATATCACTTACATTGGAACCAAAAAAATGGTACCAATGAACCTATTTACAAAACAGAAATAGAGCCACAGATGTAGAAAACATACTTTTGGTTAGCAAGGGGGAGAGTGGGGGAGGAGGGACACCCTGGAAGACTGGAATTGATATACATGCACTACTGTATACAAAATAGTTAATAGGAACCACTGTAGGGTACAGGGAACTCTGCTCAGTACTCTGTAATGACCTATACGGGAAAAGACTCTAAAAAAGAGTGGATTTATGGCATGGCAGGGAGGCTTCTGGAGCGCTTAACCAGTGTCTGCTCCTTGGTGGTTCTGGCCTCTAGGGCGTTTGCAGGACTGTAGTGCAGAAGCTGCTTGAGGAGACACTCTTCCTTTCTTTTGTGAAAATCTGAACATTTAAACAGGATTATGCCAAGTGGCCTGGGCGGTGCTCTAGATCGAATTCTTATGTCTCCCTAAATGTTGTAAGTGGAGCCCTAACCGCAATGGATGGCACTTGGAGGCGAGGCTTTGGGTGATTAGGCTGTGAGGGTGGGGCCTGCGTGACGGGGATTAGTGTTCTTATAAAAGCTATTGCCAAAGAGCTCCCTTGGCAGAGCTCTGTTCTACAGTGTGAGGACACAGAGAAAAGATGAGACTCTTGCCAGACACTGAATCTGTTGGTGTCTTTATATGGGCATCTTAGCCCCCAGAACTATCAGAAATATGTGTTTTTTAAGTCACCCAGCTTATGATATCCATTGCTGCTGCTGCTGCTAAGTTGCTTCAGTCGTGTCCAACTCTGTGCGACCCCATAGATGCAGCCCATCAGGCTCCCTGTCCCTGGGATTCTCCAGGCAAGAACACTGGAGTGGGCTGCCATTTCCTTCTTCAATGCATGAAAGTGAAAAGTGAAAGTGAAGTCGCTCAGTCATGTCTGACTCTTTGCGACCCCATGGACTGCAGCCCACCAGGCTCCTCCGTCCATGAGATTTTCCAGGCAAGAGTACTGGAGTGGGGTGCCATTGCCTTCTCCGATGATATCCATTAAAGGAGCACAAATGAACTGATATGTGCAGGAAGCAAGAAGCCAAAGCAGGTGAAAGAAGTGATTTCTGAAGATGGGGCTGAAGTTGGTGAGGAAGAGCCAGAGACATGTTAATACATGGTGGGACCCCAGGGGGGTGGTTGTGGGGCACCTCAGGAGGTGTCTGTGGGCTTTTAGCTAACATTTATATAGCTGCCACAGCATGCCAGGTACTGTGTAGAGAGAATCTTAACAAGGGTGTTACTCCAGTGAAGAACCGTTCATTTCATGAACTGGGTCTGAGATCTGTTGTTTAAGTTCCTCACCTCACTACACATGTCTTGTCTTAAAACTTACACCTTGCTAGAGAGCACTTCGTTAGCAATCCACATCCTCCACAATGCTTATATCACATTCTTTTCCTAGATGGCAATCCCCATGTTGCTTTCCAAAATAGCCTAGTTTTGGGACTTCCCTAGTGGTCCAGCAGCTAAGACTGTGAATTCTTAATGCAGTGGGCCCACACCGGTCTCTGGTCTTGGAACCAGAGCCCACATTCTACAACAAAGAGTTCACATGCAGCAACTAAAGCTCCTGAATGCTGCAACGAAGACTGAAAATCCCACGTGCTGCAACTAAGACCAGGTACAGCTAAATAAATCAATAAATAAAATAAACATTTAAAAAAATAAAATAAAGTTAACTTAAGTTCATAGCGTTGATGTGCATTTAGAGTTATAAGGAAAGAACCTAAGATTCCTCTGAGGTGACCGTGGAGGTCAACCAGGAAGGTTTGCAGGAGATACAGTCTAATGGTCCTAATGTTGAACACGAAGGAGAGAGGAAACAGAACGTGTTTGCACATAGGTACTTTCCCAAGTGGAATGCTCTGATAAGGTCCAAGTCATGGCAGGTCTAGAGGCTGCGGAACAGCAAGCGCATGAAAGCTCGGTTAAAAATTCCCATCACAGTTTCAGTTGAACGCTTGGTTTGTCTATCAATGTGATCAGAAAATGTCTTAGGCCAGGGTGCCCTGGGTTTGCTGTGGTCTGTAAATAGTGCCACCCTGATGAGAAGAAAGGTCATGAGAAAGAAGGAGAGAGGAGGAGAAGGAAAGAGGAAGGAAAGCAACTGAAACTGAAAGGTCAAGGGGAGAGGTGGTTTCCTGGTACGTATGTGGAAGTGAAACTGAGCCCTACTTCTTACTCCATCCCCCCAGCATCCTGCAGGTCCTGTGTCTGCTAATCAGCCCCGCTGAGGAGCTGGAAGCTCACTCTATCAGCTAACTCCATGAGCTAACTCCGTTCACGAACTCTGTTCCTGGCTCCTTTGGGCTCTTCATGGTGATGCAATTTGAAGAACTGAGGGCCTTGCCTAAGAAACTAGGATTCGTCTCTTTCTGGGCATGTTTGGAAACGGTTGAGCCTACTGGGGGTCTGTTTATGTGAGTGTCTCTAGGCTGACAGAAAGGAATTTTTCCCAAGAAAGAGGTGAGGTATACAAGCTTGGTTCAAGGATGAGGGGTAGAGGTCAAATTTATATTCATTTTGAATATAATGAAGGGTATATCAAGGTAACTTTTTAGGAAAACTTAAGGTGGCAAGTGTAAAAAAAAATGAGTCACTAACTGGGAGAAGACATTTTTTCCCCCTTTGACTGTACTGCATGGCATGTGGGATCTTAGTTCCCTGACCAGGAACCCACATCCTCTCCATTGGAAATGCAGAGTTTTAACCACTGGACTGCCAGGACATTTGCAATACATTCAAGTAATAAATGATAGTATTCTGAGTGAATAAATACTTCTCTCTCTTTTTCTTTTTAGTTTCACAAATACCTGAATACCATATACAAAGCCTGTGTGTGCCCAGCAAGGGGGTAAGGTAAAGGCTGTATTCAAGGATTAAAAATAAAAGTGGATAATATACCATAAAATGAAAAGGAGAAAAGGGCAGTGGTGGACACCTGGGTGTCCCAGTCATCTGGGCAATGAGCCTTCTTTGGGGCAGCACTAAGGTACAGAGATGGTCCAGGGGGATTTCTTCCGTGAACCTGTGAGGGGTCTCATCCTCTGACTTCCTGACCTCAGCGGAACAGAGCTGAGAGGGAAGAGACAGATGAGGCCTGAGGATGACTGCCAGGACCCAGCTGTGAATGTGGTGAGGACCTCAGCATGAGAGAACCTTGGAGAGGCAGGAGGGTGGATGTAAACAAGAGATGAATATTAGTGGCCAGATGCATAGAGCAATGTGAGAATGTATCAGTCAGCAACCCAACAGGGGCCAGAGGGCACACCCAAGTGGGGTCATTAAGAAGAGTCTAAGAATACAAAGGAACTTACCTTTGAAACAGAAACAGACTCACAGACAGAGAACAGACTTGTGGTTGCCAAGGGAGAGGGGCAGTGGGGGAGGGGTTGACTGGGAGTTTGGCTTTAGTAAATGCAAACTATTATATTAGTTCAGTTCAGTTGCTCAGTTGTGTCCAACTCTTTGCAGCCCCATGGAGAGCATGCCAGACTTCCATGTCCATCACCAACTCCCAGAGCTTGCTCAAACTAATGTCCATCGAGTCAATGATGCCATCCAGCCATCTCATCTATGGTCCCCTTCTCCTCCTGCCTTCAATCTTTCCCAGCATCAGGGTCTTTTCCAAGAAGTCAGTTCTTCGCATCAGGTGGCCAAAGTATTACAGTTTCAGCTTTAGCAACAGTCCTTCCAATGAATATTCAGGACTGATTTCCTTTAGGATGGACTGGTTGGATCTCCTTGCTGTCCAAGGGACTCTCAAGAGTCTTCTACAACACCACAGTTCAAAAGCATCCGTTCTTCGGCACTCACCTTTCTTTATAGTCCAAATCTCACATCCACACATGACTACTGGAAAAACCATAGCTTTGACTAGGTGGACCTTTGTTGGCAAAGTAATATCTCTGCTTTTTAATATGCTGTCTAGGTTGGTCATAGCTTTTCTTCTGAGGAGCAAGCGTCTTTTAATTTCATGGCTGCAATCATCATCTGCAGTGATTGTGGAGCCCAAGAAAATAAAGTCTGTCACTGTTTTCACTGTTTCCCCATCTATTTCCTGTGCAGTGATGGGACTGGATGCCATGATCTTCATTTTCTGAATGTTGAGTTTGAAGCCAGCCAACTGACAAGAATACACAGAAGAACTGTACAAAAAAGATCTTCACGACCAAGATAATCATGATGGTGTGATCACTCACCTAGAGCCAGACATCCTGGAATGTGAAGTCAGTGGGCCTTAGAAAGCATCACTAAGAACAAAGCTAGTGGAGGTGATGGCATTCCAGTTGAACTATTTCAAATCCTGAAAGATGATGTTGTGAAAGTGCTGCACTCAATATGCCAGCAAATTTGGAAAACTCAGCAGTGGCCACAGGACTGGAAAATATCAGTTTTTATTCCAATCCCAAAGAAAGGCAATGCCAAAGAATGCTCAAACTACCGCACAATTGCACTCATCTCACATGCTAGTAAAGTAATGCTCAAAATTCTCCAAGCCAAGCTTCAGTAATACGTGAACCATGAACTTCCAAATGTTCAAGCTGGTTTTAGAAAAGGCAGAGGAACCAGAGATCAAATTGCCAACATCTGCTGGATCATTGAAAAAGCAAGAGAGTTCTAGAAAAACATCTATTTCTGCTTTATTGACTATGCCAAAGCCTTTGACTGTGTGGATCACAATAAACTGTGGAAAATTCTGAAAGAGATGGGGATACCAGACCACCTGACCTGCTTCTTGAGAAATCTATATGCAGGTCAGGAAGCAGCAGTTAAAACTGGACATGGAACAGACTGGTTCCAAATAGGAAAAGGAGTACGTTAAGGCTGTATATTGTCACCCTGCTTATTTAACTTCTATGCAGAGTACATCATGAGAAATGCTGGGCTGGAAGAAACACAAGCTGGAATCAAGATTGCTGGGAGAAATCTCAATAACCTCAGATATGCAGATGACACTACCCTTATGGCAGAAAGTGAAGAGGAGCTAAAAAGCTTCTTGATGAAAGTGAAAGAGGAGAGTGAAAAAGTTGGCTTAAAGCTCAACATTCAGAAAACGAAGATCGCGGCATCTGATCCCATCACTTCATGGGAAATAGATGGGGAAACAGTGGAAACAGTGTCAGACTTTATTTTGTTGGGCTCCAAAATCACTGCAGATGGTGATTGTAGCCATGAAATTAAAAGATGCTTACTCCTTGGAAGAAAAGTTATGACCAACCTAGATAGCATATTCAAAAGCAGAGACATTACTTTGCCAACTAAGGTCAGTCTAGTCAAGGCTGTGGTTTTTCCAGTGGTCATGTATGGATATGAGAGTTGGACTGTGAAGAAAGCTGAGCACCGATGAATTGATGCTTTTGAATTGTGGTGTTGGAGAAGACTCTTGAGAGTCCCCTGGACTGCAAGGAGACCCAACCAGTCCATTCTAAAGGAGATCAGCCCTGGGATTTCTTTGGAAGGAATGATGCTAAGGCTGAAACTCCAGTACTTTGGTCACCTGATGTGAAGAGTTGACTCATTGGAAAAGACTCTGATGCTGGGAGGGATTGGGGGCAGGAGGAGAAGGGGACGACAGAGGATGAAATGGCTGGATGGCATCACTGAGTCGATGGGCGAGAGTCTGAGTGAACTCTGGGAGTTGGTGATGGACAGGGAGGCCTGGCATGCTGCGGTTCATGGGGTCGCAAAGAGTTGGACATGACTAAGCGACTGAACTGAACTGAACTTTTTACATACAAAATGGATAAAGAACAAGGTCCTGCAGTATAGTTAAAGGAATTATATTCAATATTCTATAACAAAGTATAACAGAAAAAAATTAAAAAAAGAGGAGTCTAAGAAAAGGTTGATTTCAACCTTTCAAGAAATTTGACAAGGAATGGTGCAGAACTCAGGAGCAGTCATAGTGGGGAGCCTTTTTCACTCCCAGGCCCACAGGGACAAGGGAAGAAACCTATCCCCAGGACGCTAGTGGTGAAATCCACCTGCCAATGTAGGAGAGGTAAGAGAAGTGTGATCACTCCCTGGGTCAAGAAGATCCCCTGGAGGAGGAAACGGCAACTCACTCCAGTATTCTTGCCTGGAGACTCCCATGGACAGAGGAGCCTGGCGGGCAACAGTCCACAAGGTCGCAAAGAGTCAGACATGACGGAGCCACTGAGCACGCACTCCCAGGACAAAAGGAGAGAAGTTCACAGAACTGCTTGGTGGAAGCTGCGGAGCTGTTGTTTTTGGCAGACCCTGCTGCACTCAATTTCCCTGACTTGGGGTTGGCCGAATCCAGCTGATGCCAGAGGGCAAAGGAGCCTGCTAAATGCAAATCTGTACAGATTAGTCTACAGAGCAGTGTGGAAAGAGAGTGGATCTGGAGAAATGAATGGGAGATCTCAGCACAGAGCATAATCCTAAGCTGCTCCATATGGCTGGCTTCGCATCCTCCTCCCACAATGAGGCTAAAAGACAGGATGAGGGGCTGGGGCTCAGAGATAGTGCCTGGCGTGGTCACTATTTTTTTTGTAAAAGAATGCCACTGGGGAGAAAAAACATTTTTCTTTCTAACCTTTTTAGTTCTTAGCCAAGATCATTGTCATAAGACAGATTAACAAGAGAAAGACAAACAGAAATTTATTAACACCTCATTTATACACAGGTGGTATTCAAAGAAAACTGAGTAACTCCCTGAGGTGGCTTAGCATTAAGGCTTAAATGCCCATCTTCAAAGGGAAAGAGGAGTGTAGGCCTCTTGGTGCAGAATAAATGATTTCTAGGAAAGATGAATGGGTCTTTAGAGGGATAGATGGGAGCTGTGACAGTTTGTGACAAAGTTTGCTTCTAGACTCCTCTCCTGTGATAACTTCCTGAGTGGCTCAGTGGTAAAGAATCCACCTGCAATGCGGGAGATGAGAGTTCAATCCCTGGGTTGGGAAGATCCCCTGGACAAGGAAATGGCAATCCACTCCAGCATTCTTGCCTGGGAAATCCCATGGATAGAGTCTGGCAGGCTACATTCCATGGAGTTTTGGATAAGACTTAGTGACTAAACAACAGCAACTCTGTGATGAGTCAACCTTCCCTGGTCGATGGATCTGTCAGGGAAAGGACTTAGTAACTGAGTTCTTTTTGCAGGATCTGTCTTTAGGCAGAAAAGGGGAGTTTAGAGAAAGCCTTTCCCTGCATTTGCTGTTTCTCGAGTACCTAAACTCAAAACAATCAACATACCAAAGCAGTTTATTTTGGAGTGTGTATCCTGAACGCCTACAGTCATATTTTGGGGTTGAAGATTATGTTCCCCACCAATGTTTTTTTTTTAATCTTAGAGAAAATTTGTACTGTTTATTATTAAAAGAGAAATATATACGCATTGCAGAAAACCTATAAAATACTGAAGATATAAAGGACACAAACCATGCTGATAAGTCTATCACCTAGAGACAATAACCATTTGCATTTCGGTGTATATATTTCTAGTTTTTTTTCTGTGTATATGTATGTGTGCGCATGCACAAAGTGTGTGGGTGTGTGTTATACATCTTGCAGGTTGATTAAAAAGCAATTGAATGAATTACAACATTCAATACACCGTGCAACTTCCACCTGTAGACGTATATCAATAAGTTTTATGTTTGTACTACTTTAATTCATAGCCTGAAGGAAATGAAGTAATAAATCTCAATGGTCACTTTAACTGCGGTTGGTGATGCTGGGATGAGTTACGCTGAGAACTGATGGGTGCAGTGTGGCCAGAGGGGTACATACTAATCGTTTGTAAGGGTAGAGAAATGGATTTTGATTATATGCTGATGTATGACTTAATTATTACATAATTCCTTTTTGTAAGTATTCATCTCTTTTCAAATAATTTCATATTTTTAAAATTGCTGTTTAGTCACTCAGTCATGTCCGACTCTTTCGTGACTCCATGGACTGTAGCCCACTGGGCTCCTCTGTCCATGGGATTTCCCAGGCAAGAATACTGGAGCAGGTTGCCATTTCCTTCTCCAGGGGATCTTCCCAACTCAGGGATTGAACCCATGTCTCCTGCTTGGCAGGCACTTACCACTGAGGTACCTGGGAAGCTTAAGATCTGTCATCTGTACAGTTTATATCCTGCTCTTTTTGCTTGCGGTGAGATCCTGACTGTCTTCCTGTTTCATGAAACAGTGTATGAAAAGTATTGTTTCCCTCTCCACAAGCCCTGGCAGCGACAGCTCTGATTACTACGCAACCCTGCTCACCTTTCAACCTTTTTATTCATTGCTGATTGGACCAGAGGGAGGCATCTGACACAAGCAGGAAAATCATACATCCAGCTACAGAAATTAGTTAATCTCACTTAAGAATTTAGTCTGAGGGACACAGGCTGTGATGAACATCTTGTCCATAAACGTGTGTGTGTGTGTGTGTGTGTGTGTGTGTGTGTGTGTGTGTGTGTGAATGATGACTTCCTTAGGGCACATCCCTAGAAAGTCAATTACCTAGATAGAAAGATCTGCAACATTAAGCATCTCAACAGATATGACCAAGCCCCTCTCTAGGGAAGTTGTGTGTACACCTATATGCATTGTAAAATACCTGCTGCCAGCTCCTTTCAATCTGCATTACGATAGAAATGATAATTTATTTGAAAGCTCTTCCATTAACAGGGTTCCGATAAAAAGGCGAAAGCCCACAAAAGGAGCTTAGTCAGGCTATGTGTTTCCCTATATTGATCTGTGTACATTAAAAAAATATATTAATGGAGCCCAAGTTGCTTGAAAGGTTAGTTTCAAGTAGTTGCCATGGGATCTAGGGTGGGGAAGGAAGAAAGAAATGAATGGCTTGTGAAGATGCCCTAGTGAGGAAGAGGAAAGCTGAGGTTTTAAGAAGTTAAAATTTTCATTCCTCATAAAAGGGTGAAAGCCAGGTATCTGAGCAGAGAGTCTGAAAGTTCGGCTGTGGACTCTGAGGAGCGGTCAATGGGCATTTCCCTACAACGTGCTCCAGGCTCTCCTGTCATCTCTGCCACTGCACCGTGCTGAGCCTGGCACCAGTGTGGCGCAGGAAGGACATGGGAAATGCCTGGTGCAACCCATCCGAAGCAAGCATCCAGTAAATGCTAGCTAACAGGAGGATTAAAGGCTAATAACTAAAATGAAGTGTCCAAATGACTTAATTTTGTCCCATACCTGACCAACTATAATTAGTTAATTTATCCTTCGGTCAAATTCTCATTGCCTGTTACACACACACACACACACACACACACACACTCTCAAGCCAGAATGTATACATATATGTATGCCTTTTTACCTTCAAGGGTGTGACTGTGGGTGCACAGCTCAACTTCTCTGTGCCATCTTCTCCATCTGGGAAACGGCAGCATCCTTGGAAGTTTAAGGCGGTGGCACACGTTGGTGGACATGCCCCATTCTAGTCATCTCAGTCTGTTTTTGTGGGTCATAAGGTAGAGAAGTGGCGCCAGTGGTAAAGAAAGTGCCTGCCAGGGCAGGTAAACATAAAGACCTGGGTTCGATCCCTGGGTGGGAAGATTTGCTGGAGGAGGCGTGGCAGCCCACTCCAGTATTCTTGCCTGGAGAATCCCACGGACAGAGGGGCCTGGTGGACTGCAGTCCATGGGGTCGCAGAGTCGGACACGACTGAAGTGACTTAGCACGCATGCCTTCAAGGGTTTTATCTTGTGGTAAAGCCTTTTCCACCATTCCCCCAGCCACTCCCAAACTGCACAGTGGTACTGTTTTTTTCTCTCTCTTCTTTCAGGGTATCTGTTCCTTTTGATTTCTATCACGGCTCTAATTTCTTCCAGCTGTTGCTGCCACGCCTCCCCTCCCTCCTTCCTCCACCGCCTCCCCTGATCCATCTCATTTCTAATCTCTCCGTAAAACTCAGAATGCTTTCTGTCCCAGGAAAGAGAAAGGCTTTCCGCATCAGGAGGTTTGACGTGCTGGTGCTGCAGTAAGTGGGGGGATATAATGACACCATTACGTTTCTGACATTCAGATGCCTTTTATGAGCCATCTAGCTTTGTGAACCCTTGTTTTCTGTAATCAGAGATTCTAAAAGGTGGAAGAGAGTTTATAAAGCATTGATGGTAACCTCGTGACTGTTGTTAGAACCTCTTCTAGTACATCCTTAACAGATGGGTACCCAGGCTCACCTGGGTACTTTCAGTGACTAAGGGCTAACTATCTCCTAGGGTAATCTCTTCCTCTGGGAGAAACTCAATCTTGAGAAACATCTTCCCTTTGCTGAATCGAATCTGCTACTCTGTCACCTCTATCCAGTGGTGTCAGGAATCAAATAAGTCTAGCCTTCTTTCGTGGGATAGCCAATCACACCTTTGTAGAAAGTCATTATGTCTCCTTAAACCCTCAATTTCACCCTTCTGCACGAAAGTCCTCGTTGCAGTCCAGATGGCTCTCCTTGGAGCGCATTCACTGCACTGTCACACTGAAATCACCTGGAGCAGCACTGGACAGAAGAAAATTGAAATGGCCTGCCCAGCACCAAACGTGGTTTTGGACCATCTAGTGTGTCCTTGTAGGTTGGGGTGAAAGGTAAGGAAAAACCTAGAGAGATAAGAATCTATATATGTGTGTGTGAGCATGCTCAGTCATGTCTGACTCTTTGCGACCCCATGCCAGGCTCCTCTGTTCATGGAATTACTGAGGCAAGAATACTGGAGTGGGTTGCCATTTCCTTCTTCAGGGGATCTTCCCAATCCAGGGATCAAACCTGAGTCTTCTGCAGTGCAGATGGATTCTTTACTGCTCAGCCACTGGGGAAGTCCCCAACTATATATATATTATTACTAATTAATTGCAAGCGTTGTGTGATCCTACAGCAATCACAAATACATGAAAAACACTGGAATCTTCCATTAAATATAAGAGCTTTTTGAGGTAGAAGAAAAATGCATTTCTCTTAAGAAACAAACAAGGCAAAATTGGGCCAAATGGTCACTTTGCGTAGGAATTGCAGACATCTGTGAGAAGAATGAAAACTAGGTAATATATAAAGTGAGTTCAGGAAAATGGGTTACTTGTCCTCTCTTCTTCTCCCTCTTCTACCTTATAAACACTTTGGCATTATAGAGTCATTTCCATTCAGACTAATTGGGTTCAAAGCATTCCATCAAGTTTTCCAAAGAAGAAAATGCAGACAGCTCCCCCAGCTGAAATCTCGGATCATTTTGTAATCTCATGCAGAAGCCCTCCAAACTGTATAACATAGTTAACTTAGGGGTTAACCTCATTCCATCCTCGGAAAGGTTTAGAATTGTGTAACATGTTTTAAGAAAATCAAACCAAGGATATTAATATTTTTACATCAAGGAATGGGAACATATTTAGTATTTGGTATATTTGCAGTAGTTAGAAAAAGTTTTTGAGGGGCAACTTTACTACTCCAATTTAAAACATGTAACTTCACTCAACAATTTTAAGTGAAAATCTTACCAAGTTTATATACAGTATTGGAATATTTGAGAGAATTTGGGTCATCACATTTATAAATATAATTTATCTTTTTAAATATACATATTTAAAAATATAACAGACTGCATTACATTTATAAGCATAGTTTAAATATTGAAGGTCTTTAAGTTAATAATTAGGGCCAAATATTATTCAAAACCCATTTTAAAATGATTGTTAAATTTACCAGAATTGAATGATAGATTTTATAAGTTTAATTTAAAAGCTTAAGAGCTAGATTTTTTAAATAGGTATTGTAAAACATCGTATGTCAAAATTTAAAACCAAAATTAACCCCAAAATAGTCTTTTCAAAAAACCACTTCAAGGGCAACAACAACAACAACAACAAAAATCCTGTCATTGAACAATCATCTTCCTGATCTTGTAATAGCCTTCTAGGCTGGGTTGGGAATTTCAGCAGAGGCTGGAAAATTCTTACTCATACTGAATTTACAACCCAATCAACTGGCCCCTAATTTTCTTCTTCCTGAATTTTTCACATGGACTCATCAGTTTGGGGTTACTTACCCTTGAATTTGTACAGGGGACATACACCCAGGACTTCTCACTTACCGCTAACAGCTGCCATCTTGCTGGCTGGGGCCCTTTCTGTTTCTCAGTAGGATTCACTGTTGGCTGGCTGAGCTCCTGTCCTCTCTCTCCCCAACCTAGTCTTCTATACTAACTCTTCTTCCTTTGATGTTCTGGCTATGGGCGAAATGCTGAGCTCTTTTCACATTTATCCAAATCAAATCCTCCTGAGGTCATCGTCAATTTCTTCACCTCAACTCTTACTGTTCTTCCCTTTCCTGATTTCCTGTAGCAAGTATGGTCTACCAACCTTTTTGCCCATTAATTACATGATACATGCATTGACTTAACTTTCCC
The DNA here is from genome assembly GCF_001704415.2 of Capra hircus. Taxonomy (NCBI): domain Eukaryota; kingdom Metazoa; phylum Chordata; class Mammalia; order Artiodactyla; family Bovidae; genus Capra; species Capra hircus. The sequence continues at coordinate 38,631,184 of NC_030833.1, forward strand.
TTTCAAGTTTTAGCTCCAGAAGGGCAAGGGCTTTGACTTATCTGTTCTTCAGCAGCTAGCACAGAACTAGTGGATGATTAACAGACATTTGTTGATTGAAATGATTTTCTTAGAAGCATCATTGCACCTAATTTTCATTACTACCTGAGTGCAGATACCTTCTCAACCATATAGATATGACTCCTCAAACTCTTGCTAGGCTATCTCTCTTATTATAGTAGTAAGAGTAGTTAATATTTATTAAATTAACTTAATGTATGTGCTAGACACTATTTTAAGTGTTTTACTGGCACTAACTCATTTATTTATTTTTTACAGCATCTCTATGAAAGAGGTACTATTATTATTTCTGTTTAGTCAAGGAACAGATGAGTAACAGGTGCGAGGTCACTAGGTGGTCAGGGATAAAACACACTGCGATCTGAATGTCAATCAGCTGGCTTCAGGATGTACGGTTCAACAAGATACCTAGATAGATGCTTAAATGCGGATTATGTATATGGAACCTCATCATGCGAAAGGACTTCTGATATCCTTTAGTCCCAGTGATCTTTAATCTGGAGCGTTTGTATTTCTAGGGCAATGAGAAGATTTTTCACTGGATATTTGAAGAGAATCTATTTTCACATCCTTAGTTTCTACATCATTATTATTAAATTTGATCTTTTTATTAAATATGATCTTCCTGAGAAGTGACATTTTCCTACTTTACAAAAGACATGGTCCTTGTTTACATAAAGTCTTACTTTGATGTCTTGCTCCAAGGTGTAAACCCTCCTGTGCACCAAGCCAAAGGGAAACCTTCATCAACCAGGGCACTATGAAGCCCAGGACAGTCAATCTTTGGTGGAACATTTTCTATGTAAGCATTTCTGGCTAATTGCCAAAAAAGATAACATCCACAAGGCTTATCCTGATCCTAAACTACTTAATGACAGAGCTGAGAGAAAAGTTAGGTCTCTAGTCATGGAAGTAAATTTCAAACCAAGAATTTACAGGGAAAGGATAGGTTTTGACAAAAAGGAGTAGCGTGGACATTTCGGTCAAAAGATTGATGAAGGGGGAGTTTAGAGGTTGTAACGAGCAAGCCCTATATTAGAGATCTGTGGATTTGCCAGTCTAGGTCTGATCTAGGGAAGAATGAGAAAATGGGTTAGTTGGAAGATGGTGAAGGGATTTGGAACCTATCCTTGAAGAGACATGCTGCTGCTGTTGCTGCTGCTAAGTCACTTCAGTCATGTCCGACCCTGTGCAACCCCAGAGACGACAGCCCACCAGGCTCCCCCATCCCTGGGATTCTCCAGGCAAGAACACTGGAGCGGGTTTCCATTTCCTTCTCCGATGCATGAAAGTGAAAAGTGAAAGCGAAGTCGCTCAGTCATGTCTGACTCTTCGCGACCCCATGGACTGCAGCCTCCTCTGTCCATGGGATTTCCCAGGCAAGAATACTGAAATGGGTGCCATTGCCTTCTCCATGAAGAGACATAAAGCTGCACTAAGTTACCAAACAGAAGAACCCCAAATGTTTTAGCTGGAGAGCTGGGTGGGATAGAGATCTTAAAGGACGATGTGTAAGAGGCTGTCCCAATAATTTAGAAGTGTCTTGTCAAGGCTGTGGTTTTTCCTGTGGTCATGTATGGATGTGAGAGTTGGACTGTGAAGAAGGCTGAGCACCGAAGAATTGATGCTTTTGAACTGTGGTGTTGGAGAAGACTCTTGAGAGTCCCTTGGACTGCAAGGAGATCCAGCCAGTCCATTCTGAAGGAGATCAGCCCTTGGATTTCTTTGGAAGGAATGATGCTAAAGCTGAAACTCCAGTGCTTTGGCCACCTCATGCGAAGAGTTGACTCATTGGAAAAGACTCTGATGCTGGGAGGGATTGAGGGCAGGAGGAGAAGGGGACGACAGAGGATGAGATGGCTGGATGGCATCACTGAGTCGATGGACGTGAGTCTGAGTGAACTCCAGGAGATGGTGATGGACAGGGAGGCCTGGCGTGCTGCGATTCATGGGGTCACAAAGAGTCGGACATGACTGAGCGACTGAACTGACTGACTGACTGACTTGATAGAGACTAAAGAACAAAGCAAGAAAGAACAAGTCTGAATGGGGGTATAGGAAAAGCTCAACAGGACTTTGGGCTTCCCAGGTGGCACTAGTGGTAAAGAACGTGCCTGGCAGTGCAAGGGATGGAAGAGATGTGGGTTCAGCCCCTGGGTCAGGAAGACCCTCTGGAGGAGGAAATAGCAACCCACTTCAATGTTCTTGCCTGGAAAATCCCATGGACAGAGGAGCCTGGTGGGCAAGTGTCCATAGAGTCACACAGAGTTGGATACGACTGAAGCGGCTTAGCACAGCACAGCACAGCAGAACGTTGGAATGGGTCCTAAAGGAGAAGCAAATGTGGTGCCTCAGTTCTGAGGCTGGTGATTTAAGAGAGTGGTGGGGCTGTGCTGCTTTGATAAGGAGCTCGAGAGAGGCAAGAATATGCATCCATTCATTCACTTTTCCATTCAACAAGCATTTGTTGGACAAACAGAATATGCTAGTCACTGTAGTAGGTGGTGAATAAAGCAGATTTTGTTTCCCATCCTCATGGAGCTTTGATCATAAGTTACACAATAGACAAGTTGTAGCTGAGCACTCTCAGGAAAAAAAATTGTGGCAAGTAACAGAGAATGACAAGAGGTAGAGTTTCTGCTTGGAGTAATTGGTGAGGTGACATGCTTTATTTAGGTAATATATAACATGAGACTGCAGGATGAACCGAATTCCAGATTTTTTTGTCCTAAGAGGAACAAAGAAGGAGGTAACATTTGTTGGGCACTGAATACCAGAAGGTTTATATCACATTACTGATTCCCATTTTACAGAAGTGGAAGACTGAGGCTCATGAGGCTAAAGAACCTGACAAAAGTCACACAGGATTCAACCCCATGAGCTTAAAGCATGTGCTCATGTCGATCAATACCTTGTAAATATTCCTAAGGAGAATGAATCATCAAAGAGAATAGTCTTCTGCAAAGAACTTGAAATTGACATCGGAAGGATGATAGCAAACATTATAAAGAAAGGGCATGCAGTTATTTTCAGATGAGTTCAGGTGTTTGCATTGAACAAATCCTAGATACTAAAGGAGACTGGGGTTGTAAAGTGGAGCTGCTGTCAGAAACCTCTGAGGAAGCATGGGGAAGACATTAGAGACGAATAAATGAACCCCTTTTAAAAAACTGAAGTGGCAGCAGCAGTGCTTGGAATAATAGATCTATAGAATTGACATTGATCTGCCAGCAAAAATCTGGGCAAGTATGCCAGCAGAGAGGTTAAGAACCCACGCTATAGCATCAGATAGACTTTGAAGGAGCAAATCTCAGTTCCTCCACTTTGTAGCTATGAACACATCACTTACCCTCTCGGAGCTTCAGGTTCTTCATCTGCAAACAGATGATAGTGATCCCTTTGTAGAGCTGTGGCGATGAGATAATAAACTCATCTATGTAAAGCATTCAGTACAGTACATGGTAGGTGGAAAGCATTCACTAAACGATAATAATTAGAGTCAAAATTTCTCCAATACATTATTAATCAGATGACTGGCGAGAGCTTGGAAAAGGAAAAGAAAATAGCCAATCTATTGCTCATCTACACATATTTACAAATCTTTTCCAGAGAGAAAAGAGAAGACACAAAAAGGAACTGTGATTTATATTCTGTCTGAAAGAGAAAGATCTGGCTTATTCATTAACTATCCCAAGTCTCCATTACTGGTTACACCGTGTACAGTTTTTCTGCATGATCTGACCAGGAGGTTGTAATTCTGCATTTTTTGTGTGTGGTGTTGCAATCTATCTGTTGCCATGGAGAGGTAAAGTGGAAAGAAGGCAAACCCTGGTTTCAATACAAACAGTGTCAAAGAACAAATATAGAAAAAAGTAATGAAAACAAATGGAAAAAGCAAAATGGCTTTCTGCTTGAATGTGTATATGACAGCATGAAATCTCTTTTGTCATGAGGTAAAACAGGAAATAGAATCAATATCCCATATTTTAAATATTGGTTAATTTAAATTCATATTTTCAAATACACTAAACTGGCCGTGGAGATTTCATAAGCAGAATGGTGAATATATTAATTGTAAATTACTTCTGTACTTTATTTTCCTAGATAGTTAGAGCTAATTTCATAGCCATATTTTACTCTGGGAACTTGACACCTGGGTTGTTTGAACTGCAAAAATGATATAAGGATGTGTGATTCTTTTTCCTTTAGACTTGCAAAAGCAGTTTAAGAAATTTTTGTTATGGCATTTAATTTCACATTCTCTTGCTCCAAACACACACTGTCATGTAAAAAGGCAGAATCCAAGGGATGGCATTAGAGACAATAAGGCAATCAAGGTCTATTAAGCACCTACTACCTTTTATACTTTTTATTACATTATTTCACTTACTGCACACAACACACTCAAAAGTCTCGTACTAGGTAAAGAAACTAGGTTCAGAGAAGCTGTGTGATTTGTCCATGATCTTACTGCTCGTGGATGTACATCAAGGATTTTGTTACTCAAATCTTCAGACTGTAAGCTTGGACTCTGACCACTGCATGACATTACCTCCTATCAAACAAAGTGGTTTAGAGGCTAGAATGCAAGCTGGGAATGAGACCCAGTTCTCATTCCTGATGTTAAAAGCAATGGGATCTAGAAAAATGGTATAGATGATCTTATTTGCAAAGCAGAAATAGAGATACAGTCATAGAGAGCAAATGTATGAATACCGAGGAGGAAAAATGGGGTAGGAGAAATTGGGAGATTGGGATTGATACATACACATTATTGATACTATGTATAAAATAGATAATGAGAACCTACTGTACCTACTGTGTGCTGCTGTTGCTGCTGGTGCTAAGTTGCTTCAGTCGTGTCCAACTCTGTGCGACCCCAGAGACAGCAGCCCACCAGGCTCCCCCGTCCCTGGGATTCTCCAGGCAAGAATACTGGAGTGGGTTGCCATTTCCTTCTCCAATGCATGAAGGTGAAAAGTGAAAGTGAAGTCGCTCAGTCGTGTCTGACTCTTCGCCACTCCGTGGACTGCAGCCTACCAGGTTCCTCCGTCCATGGGATTCTCCAGGCAAGAGTACTGGAGTGGGGTGCCATTGCCTTCTCCGACCTACTGTGTAGCCCAGAGAATTCTACTTAATGCACTGTGGTGACCTGACTGGGAAGGAAATCCAAAAGGGAGGGAAGGGTGTATATATGTATATATAAATGTATGGCTGAGTCATTTGCTGTGTGCTGGAAACTAACACAACATTGTAAAGCAACTATACTCCAATAGAAATTAATTTTAAATAAATAAATATTCTTGGACAAGAGTGGGAAAAAAAGTGATAGGATAGTGGGGAAACTACTCCTCTGAGGTCATTTTCTTACTTGGAAAAGAAAAATAAAGCGCTCAAATACTTGGGATCATCCTACAGTCCCTTCCACCAGCTTGTTACCTATGATCAGAGGTGGATTTACTGTGAAACTAATACACCTGGAGCTTCAGAGCCCCGCCCTTGTATGGCTCCTGTGAGTGCTGGTGGTTATGGGGCAGTGCAGGTTGGGGGGCATGATATAGAATATTCTAGGTAGAGAGGAAAGGCCAGGTTGCTGGGAAGCATGTCTTCTTAAACATCTCTGGAAAATTGTCTGAAGAGGTTTCAGAGGACAGCCCTGGGTTTTTCTGATTCCAGAAATTTGAAGTTCAAATATTCGCTTTCCTACCTAATTTGTGTTCACATTTTTTCACCTCTTTTCCTAAAGAAGATTCACAAATTGTAAAAGTGTCAGGATGTGCCTCCATGTGATTCTGTGTAGGAAGAAGGGACAGAAGCAGAGAAACTAAGGCAGATGCTTCAGAAGTCTCCCCAAGCCGCCAGGTGCCAACAAGGCTCACTTTGTACACTTATAGTCCTGCCTGGAGGTGGCAGGCACCACGCGCCCCGCCTCCCTCAGCAGACACAGGACAACATGGGACAGCTGCTGTCCCAACTTAGAAGCACCTGAGAAGTACTCATGCCCATGAAGCTTGAGCGCAGATCCTCTGTGAACGGATGTGCTTGATAAAAAAAAGCCTTGTGAAAAAGGCTGGTGACCCCCACACATCAGCTCTGCATGCGGAAATCCCCTAGAGACAGCGGCAAAGGGGAGCTCTTGGGGAGGAGGTCCTGGAAAGGAAAGCGTGTCATGAGAAGGAGAGTTTCTGCAGCCTTTTGGATCTAATCTCCAGAGAAGCAGCTGATAACCAAGACCCCTTTCCGCATACTTTGCCACCTGCCTGATCCACGGCTGCCTGCCCATGTTTGTGGCTGTCTTTACCATTTCCACCTCCTCTGGGTCTCACGTCACAGTGAGGGGACGTCACAGGCAAGGATGGGCAACATATTTTCAGACTGGGTCCACATAAGAATCAAAGCCATAATCTGGAAAATTCAGGGTAGAAAACTTCCTTTTGCATCAACTTTGCTGATAGCTTTTTCTCTTTGAAGTGTTCTGATGCTGCTGCTGCTGCTGCTGCTGCTAAGTCACTTTAGTCTTGTCCAACTCTGTGCGACCCCATAGGCAGCAGCCCACCAGGCCCCCCCATCCCTGGGATTCTCCAGGCAAGAACACTGGAGTGGGTTGCCATTTCCTTCTCCAATGCATGAAAGTGAAAAGTGAAAGTGAAGTCGCTCAGTCATGTCCAACTCTTCGAGACGCCATGGACTGCAGCCTACCAGGCTCCTCTGCCCATGGGATTTTCCAGGCAAGAGTACTGGAGTGGGGTGCCATTGCCTTCTCTGGAAATGTTCTGATAATTGCTCCCAATTTCCACTTCACTATAAAAGGCAAGAAATGCCCTAAGAGTTCCTTTCCCAAGCAGTTCAGTTGGGGGCTAGTTGCAGAAGTACCTATGGGCTGAGGCCTTTTCAGAGCATGTTGCCTTGTTTCTTGGAAACCTATCTTGATCTTAAAGCAGACAGGAGCCTGCAAAATTTAGATGCAAGGTCCGTGTCTGTCCCCTATCTCCTTCCTACTGTCCTGACCACTGCCTCTGCCACTACCCTGACATCCACTTTCGATGGTCTTAAATCTCTGGGGGCTCAACTTCTTCTACAGCCGAGGTCTCAAGGCTCAGGAAGGCTGGAAGGAGGGTACCAGAGTCACAGACACCGAACTGCCCAGCAGAATTCCCTGCTATGTCAGAAGTGTCCCATGGCTACACCGTCCAGTGTAGCGGCCACTATTCCTATCTGACATTTGGGTGTTTGAAATGTGGATAACGTGGCTGAGCAACTGAATTTTTAAATTTTATTTCATTTCATTTAATTTAAATTGAAATAGGCTTTAAGTGGCTGGGCTTCCCATGTGGCGCTAGTGGTAAAGGATCAGCCTGCTAATTCAGGAGATGCAGAAGACTCCGGTTTGATCCCTGGGTTGGGAAGATTGCTGGAGGAGGGCACAACAACCCGCTCCAGTCTTCTTGCCTGGACAATTCCATGGATAGAAGAGCCTGGCAGCCTGAAGTCCATAGGGTTGCAAAGAATCGGACACAACTGAAGCGACTTAGCAGACATGCATGCAGGCTTGTGCGGCTAGTAGTGATCACATTGGATAACACAACCTGAGACCCTCAGACTGCATATGCCCCAAGCCTGTGGATTCGCTTGGTTCCTAGTTTTCAGAATCAAATGTGATGAGGTAGGTGTCTTAACACACTGTGAATGGCAAGAAATTTGTGGTACCAGACTTTCCATGACCATCTGAAATGGGTTGCTTTGCCCTATTGTCCTGTGATGGATATTACAGGGAGAGGGAATGAAGGTGAGACGCAAGCTCATATTTATTGAGTGCCCAGCTGGCGCCAAGCATCATAAGTACATTATGTGTGTGTGACAAAAAGATCCTGCCACCTCCTGCCTCCCCAGGCCCTGAAAGCACCTGGTAGGCTCATCAGAGTAAAGACAGGGGATACTAGGGAATCATCCAGTGGTCCAGTGTTTAGGCCTCCACGCTTCCACTGTAAAGGCCCAGGTTTGATCCATGGTCAGAGAACCAAGGTCCTAAAAGCTGCGTGGCATGACCAAAAAGAAACCGCCCGCCCACCCACCCTCCCCTCCCCAAAAAAGACAAAGGGGATGCTAGGCTAAAGAAACAAGAGAAGCAGAGGAAGGAGCACACCACATTGCCTATGAAAGAGCAGACAAGGGATGGATTAAAGATGACTGAGAGGCAAATGGAGGCATTAGCCAGGCAGACACGAGCGTTAAGAAGAGATGAGAGACCGGGGAAGGCGCTACCCAGTGTGGGGCCTTAGGGACTGACTTACTTGGATCAAAGGTTTTTAGGCTGTTTGGCTCTGTGTCACAGGCTGCAATAATAGCAACTATGGCTTTTTATGCTATATACCTTCTAGTCTATTTCCAGGCACTGTTCTTTACATTTCAGTATCTTTATCAGTTCAGTTGCTCAGTCGTGTCCAACTCTTTGCAGCCCCATGGACTGAGCATGCCAGGCCTCCCTGTTTTAATACATTTAATTCAAGACTCTAGGCCTTGGCTGGAGGAGAGGCTGAGCCCCTAGAGGTTCAAGACCATTGGCAGCGGAAGTCAGAGCACAGGTGGAGGTGGTGGTCAGGACGACAGGAGGTAAGGAAGGGGACAGGCTCAGGGCCTGCATCCAAATGCTGCGAGCTTTGGCTAGCATGCCTACAGTCAAAACAGGTTTCTAAGAAACAAGACGGCAGGCCTAGGAAAAGATTTCTCCTGCTAAGAACTCCGAAAACTTCTTGGAGTTTCTAGTCCTGTGGGGAAAATACTGTTATCACCTTCATTTCACAGATGAAGAGAAGACTCAGAGAAATGACCTGACAACTTTCCCAAGGACACACAGCCAAGAAGTGAGGGAGTCACCGTTTGAACTGCAGCAGTCTGGCCCTCAAGCCCATGGCTTAGTCACGCGTGTCCTGCTAAGTGGAAGTCCTGCTGTCATCTATAAACACACCTCCATACGGATAGACACTGCTTTTCAAGATTTTTTGAAACTGATTTTTTTTTTTTTTTTGAGTCTGAGGTTCTGCTCCGCCTAGGCAGAGTGGGAAGAAGAAAGATTTTTTTCAGTTTCATTGAGATCAATATAGGACTCCCAAGAACTCTGAGAGGTACCTATGATTATCCCTATTTTATAGATTCTGAGGGAGTGAATGACTTAGCCAAAGTCACATCATGAGGATTTGGAGAAAAGTCTGTTGACTTTTCATGTTCTTTCAGTTACGTGGATGTGGTTTGCCTCCACACCTATACCTACAAACCTCTCTTAGCTTTTGAAAAAAGTCATTGAACTTTTAGGTTTTTTTTTTTTTTTTTTTTCCACCTAAATGTTGGATGGGGGAGAAGATATTGAGAAGGTTTGACAGGAAGGGAAAAGGCCACAGGTTCTGTCATCCTGTCTCCTGGAGCTGGCGGGCTCTTACAGGGCGACTCCACGTTAATTATGACGGATGAGTCCCAAAGGGAGCCACGGCGAAATGAAGATGGTTTGCAGAAAATGAGATTCGCGAGCAGAGGCCAGAGGAATTGGATTCGCGTAATTGAAGCAGGTTTCACAACTCTTCCTCCCTGAAGATGGCTTGGAAAGCTTTAAAAATGAAGATGCCTAGCATCTAAGCCAAGGGTCCCATCAGTTAGTCTGGGAAGTGGCCCCTGGGCCTGGGCTAGGTACAGATGGACCAGTAACAAGCGTGAGTTACCTTCCACGGCAGCTCCATGGCACACACCAAAGCAGCTGTGGTTTGCTGGGCACTGTGGGCTCAAGACCTGGGTCTAAACTCTGATTCTGGCCCTTAGGATTGTGTGACTTGGACCATGTCAATTGATTTTCCCAAATTTTAGTTTTATCATCTGGAAAATGGGAGTACTTTGTGACCTTTCTACTACCTGTTTCATGGAATTAGCTTCGAAGGTTATTTAAAATAATAATTGCCAAATTAACCTGGCCTACAGCAGGTGCTTGCTGGCTTTCAATAAGTATGATTTAAGGATAAACTAAGAAGAAGAATGGAAATAAAAATGTCTGTCAGACATGGGAATGCACCACCAGGAGAAGTAATAAATTTTACTCTGGAGATTTTAAATACTTTATGATTTTCCTGGCACTGAGTACTGCCTTATCCTTTAAAGTTTCTTTATAATTAAAGAAATTGGCCAGGCCATTATTTTTTTACTAAGAAAAAAAATCAATTATAAGACATACCTTTAATTTTTAAAGGAATTTTCATTAACAGTATCCTTTTATCAATGAGTAATTATATTTCTTAATTGCACAAATGTCTATCAAACATGATTCCTTTCAGATGCTACAAAGCATTGGGCATTTCCTGAGAAGTCTGTTATCTGTTAAATGGCTGCTGTGGAAGTTCTTTTAAAGGTTGAGTAAAAAAACCAGACCTGCATTAAAACGCTTTAGAAGTATCAACAGAAGAGCTAATTAATTCTCTTCAAAGACATTAAAACAGTTTAGAGTTATAACTGTAACACTGAAGGAAACGAATGGCTGTTGTTCTAACAAATAATTACTCCTCATATAAGCAGAGCAAATTTATAGAGTGGTAATCCTTCCAACTTTACAGCAGAAATACTAAAATCTGCAAGTGGTCACATGCATTCTTGGGTTTCATCCCCTGAAGAAAAAAGATGTCCCAATATGGAGTAATTGTCCGGTTTGTTCAGAATGTGGTCAGCCAATGTCTAGAGGTGACTGCCAGGAAATTCGCCTGTTTTATCCTGAGTTTTTTACAAGAAACAGAAAGGACCTTTTTCCCAAGGAGAAGTTGAATTTCACAGAGCCTGAGTGAGCTCACGGAGGGTTCCATGGAGCCTGTTTTAGGGCTGGCGGAGTAGCCAGTCAGCTCCAGTCAGTCAAGTCCCAGTTGATTTAAACATCTGCCTCCTTTTCTAGATACCAAGAGGGCGAGGCTGCTTCTGCCTTTTCCTAAGCCTGCTCAGCTGCCCCAGTTTGCCTGCTGTGCTTAAGAGAGCTTCCCTGGTAACTCAGAATCTGCCTGTAACGCAGGGGACCAGGGTTCGATCCCAGGGTTGGGAAGAACACCTGGAGAAGGGAATAGCAACCCACTACAGTATTGCTTGGAAAATCCAGAGGAGCCTGGTGGGCTATAGTCCATGGTGTCACAAAGAGTCAGACAGGACTGGGCGTCTGACACTTTCACTTTCACATCCCAGATGGAAGGACAGGTCTTTTAGTTCAAAGAACAGAGTATGAGCCAGTTGGAGCGTATCAGAAATACAATGACCCCATGCTCACAGCTCAACTCATTGGTTCTTTTTTTCCAAAGGAAAATTTTGTTATATTTTATTCTTATTTTTTGTAATGATAAATGTACTTACTTTAATATATAAATTCTCAAGTAAAATATATTAGAAAACTTAAGTGGTAAGATGTTTATCACTAGGCTTGTGGATCCAGTGCCATATACGTGACACTTTAGGTTTTATTTGGTATGTGTGTGTGTGAAGGCTGCTCAGTCATGTCTGACTCTTTGAGACCCCCATGGACTATACAGTCCATGGAATTCTCTAGGCCAGAATACTGGAGTGGGTAGCCTTTCCCTTCTCTAGAGGATCTTCCCAACCCAGGGATCAAACCCAGGTCTCCCACATTGCAGGCAGATTCTTTACCAGCTGAGCCACAAGGGAAGCCCAAGAATACTCAAGTGGGTAGCCTATCCCTCTTCCAGTGTATCTTCCTGACTCAGGAATCAAACCGGGATCTCCTGTGTTGCAGATTCTTTACCAACTGAGCTATCAGGGAAAAATAATTTTTATTGGAGCATTGTTGCTTTACAATGTTGCGTTAGTTCCTATTGTACTTATTTACACATGGTTCTAGCAAAGTACTTACCATCACTGTGAATGGATTACTTATCAAAGAGCTTTAAACTTAAAAAAAGAGAGAGAGAGAAGGCTCATTGTTAGAGACTGAAGCTGACCTTCTGGGTGGGCCTTCATCAAAGACATTCGCATCAAGTACTGGTAACGGGCCCAAGGTAACGGTGGGTGCTTTCTTTTACAGTCTATATAATATGATCCATACTGTTACCCATGCCTCCTAACCATGCCAAATCAAGGTCACTGACATCATTAATTTGGAAACAGCTTGATTTTGACGTCAGAGAGACAGGAGTGGATCTGCTGATTTCCAGCTGTGTGACTTTGGGAGGGTTAATGGACCTCTTCAAGGAGAAGGCAATGGCACCCCACTCCAGTACTCTCGCCTGGAAAATTCCATGGACGGAGGAGCCTGGTGGGCTGCAGTCCATGGGGTCGCTAAGAGTCGGACACGACTGAGCGACTTCACTTTCACTTTTCACTTTCATGCATTGGGGAAGGAAATGGCAACCCACTCCAGTGTTCTTGCCTGGAGAGTCCCAGGGTTGGGGGAGCCTGGTGGGCTGGCGTCTATGGGGTCGCACAGAGTCAGACACAACTGAAGTGAGTTAGCAGCAGCAATGGACCTCTTTAAGCCCATATTTTTTTTCTATCTACACAACGAAGATGATAAATAAATTTAATGGAAGGATTAAGTGAGATGATGCACACAGCCCACAGAAGATAATAGGCCAACCTTAGGTCAGAAACATGTCAATGTATGGCAAAACCAATACAGTACTGTAAAGTAAAACAAAGTAAAAATAAAAATTTAAAAAAAATTAATTCTTTTTGTTTCTGGCCCACAGATAGTCACTCTTTTGGTAAATGACACATTAAATTACACAAAGTTAGAGCGTAGTATAGGGAAACCTGTGTCTCTGCAAAACGATTGAACTATATCAAAAGCATAATAATCAATGCCTTAGAAAAGCAGCTTATAAAACTGCTTGTACTTCTCATGATTGTTATAAAAACACATACCAAACGTACATAACCATATTAACGGGAAAAGTCTTGGAGAATGTGTAAAAACAGATTATCAATGGTTCCTGTACGTGGTGAGATTTTATCTTTTTGCATAAATAGATCTTCTAATTTTTCTTCAATGAATATGCATTACCTATGAAATTAAAATCTACTCCTAAAACCATTTTGCAGTACTTAAAAGGCATTGTTCATTTAAAAACCTTTATTCTTGTTCCTTCTTTCCCGTTAGGACTTTGGGGCTCCTGGTGGCCTCGAGGCTGCTCTCCTTGCAGGGCAGCATGGGGATGGCAGGTGCCCAGGCCTGACTCCTAAGATCCTGGGTCTCGAGACAAGAGGGGAGGACTTAGTGAAGGGCCAAGGAGGAATGTCTCTTTTTTGTCCTACTGCTGGGGAATGGCACTGCTGGACTGAGCCCTGAGAATGCCTTCAGGAAGCAAAACAAAGGAATTGCTCCTGAATAGCATCAGGCAGGAAGAGGCGAGGCCAACCCTAGGAATGGTCTCGCAGGCAGGAAATCTGTGTAGAAGAGATGTTTACAAAGTGTGCAGGGGCAGCCAGGCAGGTCTGTTCCTCCTAATTTTCACCCAGTATCTCTACCTTTTATTGCCTGCACCCAGGGCAGCCCACCCACACCACTTCAAGTGCGCTTGCTCCTCCCCGCTCCACCCCACTGAAACTCCAAGGCCCTCCCAGAGCCACACAGAACGAGCCTACTAAATCAGACCCCGATAACTCACATCTTATCTGATGGAATCCTTCCAGCAACCTAGGAGGGTTGGTCTCATTGTGAGTGCGTGCTCAGTTGCTTCAGCTGTCTGACTCTGCGACCCTATGGACTGCAGCCCACCAGGCTCCTCTGTCCCGCCCCCACCCTTCCCTGCATGACACCCTGGCCTTGAGAATTAGCAGATAAAAACTGCACCTCTCCCACCACAAAGCCACCCTGCAAGATCCAGGGTTAATTATTGTCTCCCCCAACCCTCCCTCCATCCCCTACCTACTCCCCATCCCCAACCCTGACCCAGTGATTTGTGAACAAGGAAGGGTAATTCAGGAGCAGGCTCGTTCCATTTCTTGGTACATATAACAGTGAGGCAGGTCTAGACTGGGTGCGTGGGTGGGTAGTGTTTATCAGTTAGGGAAGGCAGAGAAGAAAAGGGTACTTGAAATAATCTCCGTTTTGATCAGAGCCTCTCAGCCAAAGTTCTCCCTACGGTTCCCCTGGTATTTCTGTCTGTGGCTTCTTCCCAGAAGTGTGCAGCTCCCCAGGGGCCATCTCCCTGGAGGTCTCTCCAGCAGTGGTTCCTGCAGTGATGCTGGGCCACTGAGATGCAGGCGGGCTCATCCTAGATGGTGGGAGTGGATGCTGCAGGCAGAACAGAGGAACTGGACCAGGAGGTGGGGTAGCGGGGCAGCGGAGGCAGGCCTTGAAAATATTTAAATCAGGGGCCACAAACTGTCCCATGAATTCAATGAATGAAGCTGACTGGTGTCAGAGGAAAAACACTGTGTAGCCATTTCTGCTTTCTAGAAGTTCAGACTTTCTCACTGTACTGTTGATTTTCCTGCATTGGGTGGGCACATGACTAAAATCAAATATTCCTTTGACGTGCATTAGAAAGACAAAACACTTGGCTCTGTGATGAGGAAACAACCAGGAAGGCAAGGATAAAGTAGACAGAGGCTGGCTTGTCCCTTGTGAAGGGGGTGTCTGCTACACTCTATTCATCGCGGCAATGAGGGTGAATTGAAACCAGGGCTCCTGATTTGACAAGAGAACCCAGAAGTCTGGACCATTCCATGAACTCTGCTAATATTTGAATGTCGATTTCACTGCAAACAACAACGAAGGCCCTGGAGTACCAGAGAAAGCACACCCGATGTGGCTCTCAGGCCGCTTGTTTTTGATGTCAAAGCTTGTTTTTTGTTCCCCAAGGGAGGTAAGATAACAATTTCCTGTGGAGGCCAGGCCTTCCTGCAGTGGTTGCTGCTGTCTTTTCCTCCCTGAGACTGGTCAGATCTTGAAGTCAGAATAATGACCCCTGGCAGTCCTCTGGGGAGGATTCCAGGGTGGCAAATGGGGGTGTCCTTTTCTGCATACCTTTACTTCTCCTTGGGTTGAAAACCCTTCTTGTCAGGAAGGCCACAGCTCCAGAATGTCTATTTAGAAGGGGCTTAGTGTTACTCACTCCCTGACAGCTCAGTTGGTAAAGAATTCATCTGCAATGCAGGAGACCCCGGTTTAATTCCTGGGTTGGGAAGATCCTCTGGAGAAGGGATAGGCTACCCACTCCAGTATTCTTGGGCTTCCCTGTGGCTCAGCTGGTAAAGAATCTGCCTGCAATGCAGGAGACCTAGTTCAATTCCTGGGTTGGGAAGATTCCCTGGAGAAGAGAAAGCTACCTACTCCAGTATTCTGGCCTGGAGAATTCCTTGGACTGTATAGTCCATATGGTCACAAAGAGCTGGACACAACTGAGTGACTTTCACTTCACTTTGCTTCACCTGACTGGAAGGAAGTGGGGGCGGGGTTCTTGAAACTGCTTTGCATAACGCTTCCTATTAAGATGGAGAAAAAGCTGTGAATTGTTCTGATCGAATTTTGAAGTAAGGGCTGCCTGAGGCCATCATAATGTCACCATCTCCCTGGTGGAAACAGTCTTAGGATAAGACTGGATACAGCTGGTTACATAAAGACATTGATTCACGAGGAGGTTTTACTGTGGTATCTTTCCCAGGGATAGCTGTATTCTGACAGGAATTAAGCCAAAGGAATTAATCTTTATTAGCGAAATGCCGATCATGACACCCTCTGTTTAAAATCCTTTCAGGATTAAGTACAAAGACCCAGGATCACTTACAAAGCCCAGTGTGATCTGGCCTCTGCTTGCCTCACTGCCCTTATCTCCCACAACTCCTCCCCATACTGGATATTTTTTGCTTCCCTGAGTGTGTGTCAGTCTCTCTGGCATGTCTTTATTTGGCTGATTCTACTCTCCCTTCAGCCACTTGAGATGTCACTGCCTCTGGAAAGCCCTCCCCGCTCCCCTGCCCTCCCACTCTTCCAAGACTGGCCCACGCACCCTTCCCATGAGCTCTGCGCAGTCACAAGCGTGTGCACGCTCCCTCTCTTCAGTCATGTCTGACCCTTTATGACCCCATGGACTGTAGCCCGCCAGGCTCCTGTATCCACGGGATTCCCAGGCAAGAATACTGGAGCGGGTTGCCATGCCCTCCTCCAGGGGATCTTCCCGACCCAGGGATTGAACCGGCACAACTGAGTTGTATTCTATCCCGATGGTGCAGTTTGAGGTCTCCAGGGAGTAGACTCAGAATTGGAGTTAGGAGCAGAGAAGACGGGGAGTGTCTCTGGTGAAAAGAAAAGGGGCGCGTATTAGTCCCCTGCGGCTGTCAGGACAAACTGCAGATGTGGTGGCCTGACACAACAGGAATGTCCTCTCTCACAGTTCTTGAGGCCAGAAGTCCAATCAAGGAGCCAGCTGGGCTGCGCTTTCTCTGACCGGCTCCAGGGGAGAATTCTCTCTGTTACTCTTCCAGCTTCTGGGGGCTCTTGACATCCTTGGCTTGTGGCTGCCTAAGTCGGGCCTCTGCCTCTGTGTTCACACTGCCTTCTCTGCGTCTCTCTCTTCTGTTGTCTCTTATCAGGATGCATGTGATTACATTTAGGGCCCATCCTGGTAACCCGTGACAATCTCCTCATCTAAAACCCTTGACTTACTCATATGGGCAAAGACTCTTTTTTACAAATAAAGTAATATTCACAGATTCCAGGAATTAGGAAGTGTATACACACACACACACACACACACACACACACACACACCACACACACACACATACACACCCCACACACAAACATATACATACATACATATAGCCACTATTCAGCCCAGAAGAGGGAAGAGACATCCCTATTGCCATCAGTGAGCCAAGTTTTATGGTAGATTCTTCTGTTGTCAGCCCTGGCCCCAGAGAAGGGCCATCACTGACCTCCTTAGTGATGCTGGCATGCCCTTCTCTCTAGCACATTCTCGAAGACCTTGATAGATAGTGTTCCTCTGACGTGTCTTCTGGCCTCACTAATACACCCATCCCTTCAAGCCCATTCCTTCCGCCTTTCATTCTCCCTCTGTGTCTGCATGTCCGCCATTCAGCAAGGGCCACACTTTCTCCAGGCTTCCAGGGACCACCCTAGCAGCAAGTTTGTGTCGTATCTTAAGAGTGACTAAAAACACTCTCCTTTATCTAGACATCTGTTTCAGTCCCCTTGATTAACCACTTGATCCCATCTTGTAGTTCTCTGGGGCTGTGACCACTTTCTTCCCTTTTCAGAGCCAGCATATCTCTGGCTAGGTTATGCTGTGACTTCATCCTGATGATAGGACTCTTCCTATCCTATCCTATGATTATCCCTCTTCCTCTCCTCCTGATGATGAGGAGAGGAAGAGAGAATGTGCTGCTTTTTCATGGCAAGTCCTCTCTATGGTCACAGGAACACGCTAGTTCTTATCTGAGAGGGGTGAGCCACCAGGCAGGCTCAGAAGGCTCAGACGAGACTGGGGAGCATCCACCCAAATGCTCAGTTCTGTGTGTCATTGAAGAAGGAAATGGTAACCCACTCCAGGACTCTTGCCTGGAAAATCCCATGGACAAAGGAGCCTGGCCGGCTACAGTCTACAGGGTCACAAAGAGTCAGACACGACTGAGCGCGCATGATGTGTCATGGGCCCAGGCTTGGCCAGCCAGGCTCTGCCTTTGCCATAACAGCCCCACTGTGGTTGAACAGTCAATGTTCTCTGATGTTCAGTAACACTCTTAACCCTTGTGCTCCATCTTCAGCTTTTCTCTTCACCCACAGAGCAAGGGCTTCTTTGCAGAGTCCTTTCACACTTGGTTTTAGTTGTTAATTGTTCTCAGACGTTCATTATCTTCCTGTAGGGCCTCAGGAAATTTAATGATAATCGTCCAATTTCTGGTTATATTTATACACTTAACAAATCCCAATGTTCATATCAAATTCTTGAAACAGTGCATCTCCCCCCACCTACATGCCTTCCCATCTCACCAGTGTTGAAACTTTAGACAACTGTACCGCCATCTAATGCCAGGGGCTGTCTGCACACCACTTACCACCAGGGATGCAGGTCTTCATATGAAGTGATGGTGGGTGGTGGGTGGTGAGTGACCTCGTCCCCAGACCTTTGTCTCATTACTTGCTTTCTCAGGTCATTCTTGATACCAACTATTGAACTTGCATCCTCTGAGAAGCAGATGCTGAAATGGAGTTAGAAAATTTATTGGAGAGTAATACCTGTGAAAGGAAAATAGGACAAATCAGGACTGTGTAAAGAGCCACACAAGTGAAAATGAACGTGTCAGTCAAGCTCAGTTGTGTCCGACTCTTTGCGACCTAATGGATCGTAGCCCTCTAGGTTCATCTGTCATGTGATTCTTGGATAAAGACATGACAAAGTCTTGGCCAACCCAGTAAGAGCTCTGGAGCAAAGGTTGTGTATTAATATTGTCTGAGATTGAATGTACCACTGCCTTGCTCAGTCATAGCCTGGGGAGTAAGGCTGCCAGATAAAACAGAGGGTGCTCAGTTAAATTTGCCTTGTAGATAAATAATTTGTTAAATATATACTTGTCCCATGCAATATTTGGGACATACACATACTAAAAAGATTCATTGTTTATCTGCAAGGCAAATTTCACTGAATGTTCTATGTTTTCTTTTGCTAAATCTGGCAACAATAGCTCGGAATCACCCTAGGAAGTACATGCACTCAGCTGCCCCTGCTGTGCTCAGCCATCATCTGAGAGCTGCTGTGGGTAAAGTCCGATCTTGGCTTGCAAGCTGAGGTAGACCTGAAGGTGCTAAGTGCTGGAGGCTGTCAGCTGACCAAAAGACCTTTGCATCCGCGACATTTCTTTTCCATTTACCTGCTGTCTTCCTAGCTAGATGGAAGACCTGAGAGGGTGAGAACACTGTTCCTCTAGCTTATCATACTCCCAGTGCCTGACATGGCTTCCAAGGCGGCACTATTCAAAGAACCCGCCTATCAATGCAGGAGACATGAGACTCGGGTTCGATTCCTGGGTCGGAAAGATCCCCTGGAGGAGGGCATGGAAACGCACTCCAGGGTTCTCGCCTGGAGAATCCCATGGACAGATGAGCCTGGCAGGCTACAGACCATAGCATCACAAAGAGTCAGACACGACTGAAGCAACTCAGCACACACGCACGCAGAGTGCCCAACACAGGACTTGAACCATGCCAGCTGCTCAACTCTTATTTGTTAAACTGAATTATACTTAAGGCCTCAGGGGCCCAGGAGGACAGAAGGCAGTCCTCTGTCTTGTCCCCAGAATCACACTCTCCATTCAGCTGCCCTCCATGCCACGTGTGCAGGGGGCAGAAGGAACATGTAGAAGGTTGGCTTGCAGTGTGGAGTGTGAGTTCACGGTCACCGAATTCTACATCAGAGCTAATTATTCATGGAATTAAATGCTTTCTAAGTAAATTGAGGAATTTCAAGAGAGGCCTTGCACATTAAGGTTGGTGTTTGGTGCTAACATGCTGTTTATCTCCACGTCTGTGTCCCACCGAGACTCAAACTCAACAGACCCTGAACAGAACTTAGGATCTTTCCTTCCAGGATTGACTCTTCCACCCTATCTCTTCCAGAGGCCAAAAGTCCTTGCCCCACCCCACTGGAGTGTGCAGTTTCCCACCATGGCGGAAGCTCTGCAGATTCCGCCTCACTTCCTCTCTGAAAGCCAGCTCTTCCTCTCCACCCACTCTGTGGCTTTTTGTCATCACCACTGATCAGGATAAGAATTTGTCTCTTTGCCTTTGGAATGAGCCTCTCTCCAATCCGTCTTCCATACGTTGCCAGGCACTGAGCTTTAAGAACTGAAAATAAATCACATCACGTTGTTGCTGTTCAGTCACTCAGTCGTGTCCGACTCTTTGTGACCCCATGGACTATAGCACGCCAGGCTTCTCCGTCCTTCACTATCTCCCAGAGTTTGCTCAAACTCATCTCCATTGAGTCAATGATGCCATCCAGCCATCTCATCCTCTGTCAGCCTCTTCTCTTTCTGTCCTCAGTCTTTCACAGCATCAGTCTTTTCCAGCGAATTGGCTCTTTGCATTGGGTGGCCAAAGTATTGGAGCTTCAGTTTCAGTGTCAGTCCTTCCAGTGAATATTCAGGGTTGATCTCCTGCAGGATGGACTGCTTTGATCTTCTTGTAGTCCAAGGGACTCTCAAGAGTCTTTTCCAACACCACAGTTCATAAGCATCAATTCTTTGGCACTCAGCCTTCTTTATGGTCCAGCTCTCACATCCATACATGACTATTGGAAAAACCATAGCTCTGACTGTATGGACCTTGGTCAGCAAAGTGATGTCTCTGCTTTTTAATATGCTATCTAGGTTTGTCATAACTGTCCTTTCAAGGAGCAAATGTCTTTTAATTTCATGGCTGCAGTCACCATTCACAGTGATTTTGGAGTCCAAGAAAATGAAATCTCACTGTTTCCACTTTTTCCCCTTCGATTTGCCATGAAGTTATGGGACCAGATGCCATGATCTTAGTTTTTTGAATGTTGAGTTTTAAGCCAGTTTTTTCACTCTCTTCTTTTACCTTCATCAAGGGGCGCTTTAGTTCAAGTCACATTCCTCTATCTTTAAACCTCTCTGTGACTCCCCTCCTATTAGGATCATGTCCAAACTTCATCTATTGCTCGGCTTGTCAGAAAGATTTCTTACTCTGCTTTCAAGCATGCAATCTGATGTCATCACACTCTTACTTTACATCCTTTATTGACTCTCAGTGTCCATAGGATAAATCCCATGGGTGGATGGATCTCTGCACGGATCACAAGGCCTTCTGGGGGTTGGACCTGGCTTCATTCCTGCCACGTCCTACCTTTCACCCTCTGCTATGGCTTATAGTCTCACAAACATCACATGCCATCATATCTGCCAATCTTTGTTCAAACTGTTCCCTTTGCCTGAAATTCTTCTTCCTCTGCTCCTTTTGTTGCCTAGATCAGTACTCCCCAAAGGTTCCCATGGCATCACCTTGGGATCTTGTTAAAATTCAAATTCTGATTCATTAGGCCTCAAGAGGGGCTATGGATTCTGTATTTCTAGACACTGATGCTACCAGTCCGTGGACCACACTTTGAATAGCAAAGGCCTAGACCACACTTGGGCTTTCCAGGTGGCACTAGTGGTAAAGAACCTGCCCATCAATGCAGGTAGGCTTAAGAGACATGGGTTCAATACCTGGGTTGGGAGGCTCCCCTGCGGGAGGGCACAGCAACCCAGGCCAGTATTTTTGCTTGGAGAATCCCATGGACAGAAGAGCCTGGTGGGCTGTATTCCATAGGGTCACACAGAATTGGACATAACTGAAGTGACTTAGCACGCACACATACAGACCACACTTGGCTTTCAAATGTCAGCAAAGGATTATTATCTCTCTGAAGCCTTTCCTGAAACTTGCAGGAAGAACTGATCCCTTTTTTTCTTTCCACACCTATAGCTTCCCACGACCTTTATTAAAACACAGGTGACATTTGATTGCATTTTAACTCAGTGTCCATCTTCCTCTTCTAGACTGTAAGCTCCTTTCAGGCAGGGACCTTGGCTTAGTCATCCTTGGATTGCCAGCCTCAGCACAGTGTCTGGCATGGAGTTGGCAGTCAGTTCAAGTATGTTGAGTGTAGAGTCATCCTCAGAAATGTGAAAAGTATATTTACATTTAGAATTTTTTTTCTCCTCAACTTTCTGATAGAAGACTTAAGTATACTAAAATAGAACTCCTTTGGCTGCAAATACCCAACTCCTATTTGCTTTCTCAAACTGGCTCAAGTAGCTGGGAGGGAGAGACTCTGAGACGCTCACAAAATTGAAGAAAGAGTCAGACAACTGGGCCTTAGAAGGGCCAGGCCTAGTGACCTCTGACTCAGGGACTCAGTGGCCTTTTCCCAAGGAGGCTGAGTTGGCTTCCATACATCTTTTATCTCTGCTGGTCTCTGCTTCTTTTTGTGTTGGCCTTTGAATCCCCTACTGCAGACAGGCCTCTTCCAAGCAACTAGGCTCTGGGCCTTCAGAAGACTCAATTTAGCATCGCTGCAAGAACGTCTCGCGCCCACCTCTCTGGGCATGGCAGGTGTGAGCATAGAGTGATCCAACAGTGCAGGTAAGGCGTGCGCAGGCACGTGTGTGTGTGTGTATGTGGGTGAGTATGCCTGTTTACAAGTATGTGTGGTGGGGAGGTGGAATGGGGATGAGGATTGAGCAACCAGGTCTTTTAACAGAAGAAAGGTAATGAAAATCTTGCTACTGTAAAAGGGCTAGCTACTCTAGTCAACTAAACAGCCTGAAGTTCAGAAAAACTGGCATTAACATAAAAGGAGGCCAGATACAGGGTGGTCATATTCATCTTCTCCCTAGGGGCAAACACTTTGTTTCTGTTTGGAGTATTTGAACCAAATTTCCATCCAGAAGGACGAATCATCACATCTCATGCGCATTCACTGATGGCATGCTAGAAAACTCACAGCAGCAACACAGGACTCTTGAACTGCTTCGCAGCTTTGGTTTGCTCGTCTGTGAACCATGACTAATACTAGTACCCGCCTCACAGGGGTGTTGGGAGGCTTAAACAGCAATACGCATATGAAGCACTGATGTTTACGGAGCTGAAAGTAAGCATGCAAAGCAGGAACCACTGTTCTTATTTAGAGGTTCTCAGGGATTAAGTAACTTGCCTTAGGTCACAAAATTTGTGGATTATAGAGTGGGGTTTTAAACTCTGTCTGTCTGATTTCTGGGCCTTGTCCCCTTTTCACTAGAGCCATAAAGAGAAGTCACCTCATACTGGGGTTCAAGGAGAGAGGAGAAATGTCTCCCTACTTGTCCTGGCCTGTAATCACCCAGGAACACAGTTGGACTGTGGTTCCCCTGAGAGTCCCTGAGAGGGAAGAGAGAGGTGTTTGCCCAAGACCACCTAAGCAAGCCTGTCTTTACCATGGTGTCTTCACCTTTAAAAGAAACTACAGATGAGGGGAAACTCCTGGGAGTACATTTTCATAATAGTAGAAATAGTTGACCAAAAAGAAATGCTTCTCTATGAAAAGAAAATGATCTAGCAATATTCCACATTTAAATACTGAATTGTTTGCCCAGCAGTTGTTCTGTTGCCAGTTTTAAAACTCCGCACCAACTCCCTCTTCATATCACTATCTTGTACCAAGTGTCTGGCTGGCTCAGGGAATGCTAATAGCTAATATTAGCCTAAGCAAAAACATAGCCAAGACAATTAACTGGTTGCTAAAAAGAGATAACATTATACACACTTAAGCCAATGAAAAAAACTTGGGGGATTGTCCATCAGTTTATATTAGTCCCTTCGGGACTTTCTTCAGATACACAGAATCTGTAGAGAAGTCATATGCTGTTTTTACGTATCTCAGCTATTACCTATGGCTTTCAAGGACCTTTGGAGTAGAGGGGCACTATAGCTAGACAACTCTAGCCATTACTCTATTCTCATAACTAACTTTGAGATAAAAACAAACAAAACAAAACCCACCTAGAAACAAGAAGATAAAACAGGGAAAAAAGACAATTCACAAACCTTTCTTTTCTTTCTTGAACCTTGTTTTATGATTATTTTTACATATTTTACATGTTGAAAGCCAGCTCATTGGAAAAGACTCTGATGCCGGGAAAGATTGAGGGCAGGAGGGCAGGAGGAAAAGGGGGCGACAGAGGATGAGATGGTGGAATGTCATCACTGACTCAAAGGACATAAGTCTGAGCAAACTCTGGGAGATAGTGAAGGACAGGGAAGTCTGGTGTGCTGCACTCTATGAGGTTGCAAAGAGTGTCTCCTCTGACTTTCTTTAGTCACTCCGAAACCATTTCTGGAAAAATCTAAGTTGAGTGGTTTGTCAGTATGACTGCCGACTGAAAACTCAGACTCTCGAGTGTCTGAAGAGATACCCAGAGCAGCTGCCATATCCTGGGCACACATGGGTCCCAGGCAAAAGCCAGGACTTTTGTATGTTTCAACTCATTCCATCCTAACAGCAATTCTATCAGATAGGGTTTTCCTTATGCCTATTTTATAGATGAGCAAATCAAGGCTTATATCATCTTGCCTAAGTCATCCAGCAAGTAAGTGAGGAGCTGTGATTTCAACCCATAATAATGATAAAATAATAATTAACATTTATTAAGCATTTATCATCTTCCAGGAACTCTTCTAAATGCTTTACCCACCTTAACTCACTTAAATAAAAACTCATTAAGGATGTTGCTTTATTAAAATTGCCTTTGCTGTAGGAGGCCATGCTTAGGGCATGGGGTCAGGCCAAGGGTTCTTCAAGGTCATTTCCAAGTGGAAAATCAACGTCTAGAAGCAGCAAGGGCCTAAGGGCCCAGAAAGCCTGGTCAGTTGTGGGGCAGGACAGGCACTTTGGCTGCTACTATGGATGTCATTGAGCCGCATCAGATGTTAAAGGCCAGTGCATACCAATGTTGGTTATATTTACACAGTGGGCTAAAATTAGCTGGCATGTCCTCCTGGCAACTGGGAAGATATAAGGCTCTCATTTATCTAGCAATGCTAATTTTGGCAAAACCCAAAATGGTCCTTTTGCTCTTCTCAGCAGATAGGCATTCAATAACAATAACATCCCTTTCCTTCCTCTTCCTCTTCTCTACATTTTAGGGAATTTCAAATATAAATCCCGGCTGACTTTGGTTGAGGACAGATACTTATAGACACGGAAACCTAATGGGGACCCTGTAGGCAGAAGGATTTAGGGAGTCCTCTGGGTTAGAAACAGAACAAAAATAAAATAAAAATATGTTACTTTCTGTTTTCCATCAACACAGGAAGATCAATGAACTTAGAAGGGCACTAGCTGGAGCGCCGGCACCATGAGTTCAACAGAAACATCTGGGGGAGGACTGCATGAAGGCCCTTAACTCCGCGGTAAACGCCACCCAGGTGGAAGCTGGCCTAGATCCATTCTGGGTAGGGACTGTGAATGTCACCATCTCTTTGAAGTGTGAAGTCTGTCTTGAAAAGAGTGAAGTTTTATGGGTTCAACAGGAAAGAGTGATGTGGTCAATTAGTGGTTTCTACCAAGAAGTAATAGCAGGAGATGTGGCAGGTATTTGACAGACCTATTGATTGGAAATGAGAAGAAGCCAGATTGAGGAGTTAAATAGATTTGTGTTCCTGAGTAGCCTGGGAAGGTAGAAGAGAGTCAACTTGAATTTACTGCTCAACTCTAGACTTGTCTTTAAAGGATGCTATGGTATGAATGTTTGTGCTCCCCTCAAATCCATATGTTGAAACACTAATGCCTAATGTGCTGGTATGAGAAGGTGGTACCTTTGAGAGGTGCTTAAGGTGGAGGGTCCTGAGGGTGGAGCCCTCATGAATGGGATTAGTGCCCTTATAGGAGAGGCCTGAGAGAGCTTACTCATATGTTCTACCATGGAGGACACAGGGCCAGGGCCAGATATAGACCCAGAAGAGGGCCCTCACTAGAAGGTTAGTCATGGTGGTGGTACCTTGATCTTGGACTTCCAAGCCTCCAGAAATGCCAGCAATTAATGTCTGTCCTTTAAAAGCCATCCAGTCTGTGGTATTTTGCTACAGCAACCCAAACAGCTTAAGACATAGGTTATCAGGGAAAGCCAGCAATGGCAACATTTGTATTGAGTACTTGGTATCTCAGAATGGCTAAATGAATAAACAGAGAAGATCCGGAAGGAACATCTGGAAAATTAGTGAAGTTTCAATAAAGTGCTAGAATGATCATATTAGGGGGGGTTAGAAGGATAGAAGACTGGGAAAGGAGAGCAAATCATCTTGCATCAGGAGAGTGTAAAATATATCTGAAAAACAAAACTTTGCATATTTTTCCATTGTTGGCCTTCTTTCGACTCATACCTGCTGTTATTATGTTAAACTTTGTGGAAATGGATACTCCTTCCACTTTGCTATTTATATTTTTGCTTTACAGTGGTGTCTCTTGACTTGGCTTCCCAGGTGGTGCCAGTGGTAAAGTATCCGTCTGCCAGCGCAGGAGACACAAGAGACACAGCTTCCATCTCTGGATTGGGAAGATCCCCTGAAGTAGGAAATGGCAACTCGCTCCAGTATTCTTGCCTGGAAAATTCCATGAGTAGCAGAACTTGCCTATGGGGTCTCAAAGACTCGGACATGACTGAGCACACACTCACACTGCCCTGTGCTTGGCACATAAATTTGTATTATATATGCACGTGAATGTTTTCAAAGAGTTAAAATTTATAAACCTACACTTAATGGCCGTGCTTGTGACAAACTTGGAGATATCTCTTTCTCTAGTACTTGTGTGGGTTACTTTCTTATTCAGATCTTTGGAATTCATTTTGGTGTATGGTACAGTCCATAGATTCAGTTTTACTTTTCACCAGCTGACTTCCCATTTGTCTGAACATTGAATGTCTATTGCTCAGTTGTACCCAACTCTTTGTGACCCCATGGATCGGAGCCTGCCAAGCCCCTCTGTACACAAGCTTCTCCAGGCAAGAATACTGGAGTGGGTTGCCATTTCCTTCTTCAGGTCTGAGCATTATTTGTTGAATAATACTTTTTTCTGACTAACTTGAAGTATCCCTTCAACAACTTATGAAATTTCTCAATTTCTTTGGATCTGTATCTGGCGTTCTATTCAGATCCACCATTTACTAATTCACTTACCACACTGCCTAAATTATTGTAGCTTCATAACATGCATTACTACACACTTCAACTTCTTTTCTTTTTTTAGAATACTTTTGACTAATTTTTTCCCATATAAAATTTAGAACTAGGTGTCTAGTTTCAAATAATTTCTATTACCAATTTTATTGGGTAGTTTTTCAGATGTATAGGCCAACTTTGGGAGAATTGACATTTTTATGCCCTGATGTTTCCTATCTAAGAACGAAGCAGATGTCCTGTTTGCCAAAGTCTTCTTTTGTGTCTTCTAGCATATGTTCTCTATCATATTGTTTCTTATAAGCAATATAGAGTTTGGTTTATTTTTTATAAATAAATTTTTATTGTGGTAAAATACATATAATGTAATATTTACAGTCTTAATGATTTTCAACTATATGGTTCAGTGGTATTAAAGACGTTCATAATGTTGTGAAATTATCACCACCATCCATCTTTGTAACTCTTTTAATCTTTCAAAACTCAATGCAGTTTTATCTTAACAGATAGTTTTAACCAATTTACAATTGTTGATATGACTGATATGTTAGAAATTAGGTCCTCCATGTTGTTTTATATTATATGTGGTAGGAATTATAATGACCTTATGCTTTCTGTTTGGGGAGCTTAAATAAAGTCCTATACTGTATGATTCGTGTCTTCTTTGCTCTATTTATCTGTCTTTGTGTTAGTGGTATATTATTTTGAACCAGAGTCTCCTGCATTGCAAGTGGATTCTTCACCAGCTGAGCTACCAGACAAGCCACTATTCCGATTACTTTTAGGTTATGAGTAAATCTTGATGTCTGGTAATAGAAGTCCTCCAATTTGCTATATTCTTTTCATTTTTTATATCTAGTGAAATACATTTGAGTTCAAGTAACAGATGCAAATTTACGTGCATATACCTGCACAGACATAAATAAATGGTGCTCGAACCCCTTCTTACAAGTTTGCTGTGATGGTTCTGTGAGTTCAGGTAGGTTAGGACATTTTGTAGGAACCATGCCTCGTTTCCTATCCCTGATTCGAATAACCTACGTGTGTGCTTAGTTGCTCAGGAGTGTCTGACTGTTTGTGACCCAAGGACTGTAGCCTGCCAGGCTCCTCTATTCATGGGATTCTCCTGGCAAGATTATTGGAGTGGGCAGCCATTTCCTTCTCCAGGGGATACCCAGAGAACTCGGGTCTCCTATATTGCAGGGAGATTCTTTACCATCTGAGCTAGCAGAGAAGCTCAAAATAATCTGCAGTTAAAGGCAAATCAGAAATTCCTCTTCTCCAAAGGCTAGGCTTCTGAGAGTTGGAGGGATAGAAGAATAGCAGAGGAAACGGGAGTTGTCGTAATTGTTAAAGGGAATCAGCCTCTCAGGAATTTTCCAGATCGGTTACAATCTAAAGAGGGTCAGAATTTCAAAACTCACTCAAGACAATGGCCATTCCAATTAGCCCAAATGCTTATGGCTAATTAAATTATTTGTAATCAGAACACCTGGCTAAAATCCAGCTCTTCCACTTCCTGTGTGACATTGGGTAAATCATTCAACCTCACTAAGTTTTGTTATCCATAGATGGGGATGTTATTGTTGCTTTTGTATATATAATAGAATCGCTTTACCATAATCACATATGACAGGGGACAGGAAGAGGAGCAGGGCTGTGGGGAGAACGTTTATGCTATAGAGAAGACATCACAGAGCTACAGTCAAAATTGCCAGTGTTAAGGGTCAGGAGTGGAGTTTACAAGAATTGCCACCAAACTGGGCCAGCGTAGCAGAAGCTGGGAGAAGGGTTTAGCCCAGCAATTGTGTGGCGGAAAGCAGGGTGCACAGGAAGGGTAGCACATGTGTGTATACCACAAAAAATGTCCTGGTAGTCAGGCAGAGACAGTGAAGCAAAGAAAAGCTGAAGCCTGGGTAAGATGAGAAGGAGAGGAAGGAGGGTGCATATTTTTTCATTTGAACCAGGAGTCAGGAAGCAGCAGTTAGGGGCAGATGTTTTAAGATGGCAAAATTGCTTATGGAAAGAGAGTTCCCACCCAATGTTTTCTATTTTTCCCAATGTAAAAATCAAACAAAGTCATCAGTTGAAAATAGGGATGAAGTATTGAGAAATGAAAGAGGGCATGACAATACGCTGCAGTATTGCCTGGAGCATCCCCACAGAAAGAGGAGCCTGGTGGGCTACAGTCCATGGGGTTGCAAAGAATCAAACATGACTGAGCTATTGAGCACAGCACAGCATTGAGAAATGAGGAAAGAGGTGGTGAATAACTTGCTTTTTGTATAATCCAAGGGTAGGGAAAGAGGCTAGGCTTTATTATTTTAAAATGGTAAAGTGTAAAAATCTTAAATAACTCCCTCATGCTTGACTTTCTGTTTCCCCAGTTTCCCTTGCTTTCTTCCTACACAGCTTCTTTACCCTCCCATCCTTTCCAGTATCCACTTCCCCTTCTTGGTTAATTCCTCTCTTTCTCACAGCCCTCTGCCCCTCTTTCACTTATGTCTAGCAAATCACTCCCTCAAACTTCAACAAGATTTATCTTTAATATATTAAGACGGTATAGCTTGACGAGTAATTGAATTTTTATAATTTCATCTTATTTTCCTTGTTGATTTATTAATTTTAACTGTTTTGCTGATTGCTTTAGGGTTTATGGAATTCATCATTAATTTATCAGAATCTATATGCAAGTGATATTATGCCACCACATGTATGATATTAGAATCTTACAACAATAAACTTTCATTTCTCCCTTCTCAGGTTTTATGGTATAATTGTCATACATTACACACACACGCCTGGGTGTGTGCATTCACAAACACACACACTATAAATCCCATACTACAATGTTATGTTTTGTTTAAACGATTATCCTTTAGTGTTAGTCAGACTTCCTTGGTGGCTCAGGTGGTAAGGAGTCCACCTGCAATGCAGGAGACCAGGGTTTGATCTCTGGGTTGGGAAGATCCCTTAGGGAAGGGACTGGCTATCCACTCCAGTAATCTTGCCTGGAGAATTCCATGGACAAAGATACCACTACAACATTAACTTTTTGTTTAAACAAGTGTCCTTTAGAAGAGATTTAAATAATAAGGAAAAATATTTATTTATCTATGTCACTACTTCCAAAGCCCTGCTTTACACAATCCATATTTCCACCTAGCAAAATTTCTGCTGATTTTTCTTATAGTGTGGATGTGCTGGTGATGAATTCTTTCAGCTTCATTATTTCTGAAAATGGTTTTATTTTATCCTTGTTTCTGAAAGGTATTTTCTCTGGGTATATAATCTAGGTTGAAGGTTTTTTTTCAGGTAATCTAAAGATGTTGCTCCATTGTCTTCTCACTCACATTAATTCTTATGAGAAATCTGTCCCTCTGATTTGTTCTACATCATTGATATTGAACAATTTGATTACATGATACTTGGTGTACTTTTTTTTTTTAGATTTTACTATGTAAAATTTACTTTTTTAAATAAAAATTGTATAACACCAGCACCTACTCTTCAATCCGTTAATTTATGAAACTATTCTCTCTTGTAGAATATACATTGGCACTTAGCATACTTTTAAAAAATATTTCTTGTGTTTAGGATTTGATGACCTTCTTGGATTTGTAGGTTTATAATTCTCATCAAATTTGGAAATTTTAAGTCATTATTTCTTCAAACATTTTTCTGATCCTCTCCTCCTTTGGGGACTGCAGTTATATTAAGTTATCTGAAGTTACCCACAGCTCATTGATGCTGTGCTCAATTAAAAATTCTCTTTTTGTTCTGAGCTTCATTTTGAATAGTTTCTACTCTATTGTCTTCAAATTCACTAATTTTTTTCTTCTTCAGTGTCTAATCTGCCATCAATTCCATCCAAAGTATTTTTCATCTCACATATTGTAGTTTTCATCTCTAGAAGTTGGAGTTTTAAAAATACATGTTTCCTATGCCTTTACTTAACTCTTTGAACATATGGAATCGACTTTGATGTCCTTGTCTGCTAATTCTAACATCTGTGTGAACTCTAGGTTGATTTTAATTGATTTATTTTTCATTAAGAGTTGTATTTCCGTGCTTCTTTTCAGGCATGGTAATATTTCACTGGATGCCAGACACTGAATTTTACTTCATGGGGTTTCAGTATTTTTGCATTACTATAAATATTCTTGACCTTTTTTTCTTGGGACCCAGTTAGGTTATTTAGAAATATTTTGATCCTTTTGAGTCTTGCTTAAAGATTTGGCAGGACTGGAGCAGTGACCAATTGAGGGCTAATTTTTGCCTCCTACAGAAATAAGTTCTTTCTGGGTTCTTTGCCCAGTGCTCCATGGATAATGAAGTTTTCCAGTCTGGCTTGTGAGAACAAGTACTGTTCCTAGCTATATGTGATTGTCGGGCAGTATTACCTCGAGTCCTTTTGGGTCTTTCTTTCCCTAGCCTCATGCAATTTTTTCCCCTTGCCTGCGCTGATCGTTTCTTAGCTGAATGCTCAGAGGGGCCTCTCTGAAGACGTTCAGAGTGCTCTCTGCATGCTGCCTCTCCTCCCCAGCATTCAGCCCTGCGAACTCTAGTTGCCTTGATCTCTCAGACGCTTGCCTGCACCCCTCAACTCAAAGAGTCCAGGGAGCTTTACCCGTGCTTCCTCACCACTGCACTGCAGTCTGTGAAACTGCTCAGCTCAGTAAGCCGAGGCAATCAGTGCTCGT